>NC_141877.1:649336507-649639538 GCF_056163025.1 Triticum urartu | reverse complement strand
ACCAATGCATGTGCTTGCTACTTATACATGATTAATTGTCCAAAGCTAGCTCTTGGTGATGGACATATCAATATTAATGGGAGTCGTGAACTATGCATGTGCATATGTAATCTAGCTAGTACGTAGTAGTAGCTTTGTTGCAAAATTAGGCTAGTATGTAATATATCTCCTTAATATTGAGGTGATGGACGAATCAATCGATCCAGCTATGTAAATTAACGGCATTTCCGTCACAAGTAGGTGATGGCTGATTGTATGATAAAAGATCGATTGTGTGAGGCCAGACCGTACGTGGATTCGATTTCCTTTTGTTCCTGCTTTATATGTTGTACTACCTAGCGGGCAAGACGTGGAATGGAATCCTATGTAATATATGTCCCCACCGGCGAGCACCACGCATGCACCACAAACATAGTATTCACCGTTAATTTCGTTAGCTACTGTATCTATGTGTGCATGTTTATGGACGACAATGCTATGCTAATCTGATGAGAACGGACACGGTCCTAGTTTCCTAATATGGTGTGTATTCCATCTTTTTAAAGTTAAACTTTATCAACATTGACCGAGTTTATGTGATGAGAATATCGAATCAACACCATTAGATTAATCATGAAATCTATATTCATATTAGATTAATCATGAAATCTATATTCATATGGTATATGTTTGGTATTGTAAAGAGTGAAGTGCATTGTAGATCCCCAAACTATTTTAAGGGTGTCATGTAGGTTTTCGAACTATGAAAATCGTCATCTAGGTCCTTAAAGTGTAATAAGTGTTTCATCCAGGTCCAGAATCAGTTCAATACTAAAGTAGTCTGAGGACCTATACTTTGCCTAGCATGACACACTCACTATACTTTGAGGACCTGAACAACGATTTTCATACTGTGAAGACCTATGTGACACCCTTAAAATAGTTCAAGGACCTACGTGCACTTCACTCTATTGTAAACGTTGAAAAGGTTTTCTATAAACTTGATGTGTGAAGCTCAACTTTCATGGAAACGAGTGCCCGCTATATTATGTGATGGAGGGAGTACTAGAGATGGAAACAACCTGACTTCGACAAGTGGAAATGGCCCCAAATGGAGTATAAACCTCCACTATCATTTCTTTTCTTTGCACGGATGATCGACACGCAATACCCACCTTTCCCTAGCCTCATTGTTCCCCTTCACATCAATCCATCTAGCTAGTACTACCAAACATGCATGTGCATCTTTTCTTTCTCGTCTTTTCCCTGTTTGTGCGTGCATAATATCTCCTTTTTTCAAACACTTTAGATTCCCCACATCCATCTATTCATGCGTATTCCCTTGATTTCCTTATTGTAACCAAAGAGATCACTTCCAAAACTGCTCACAGTTGAGCTAGAGATACTCCATCTGCACGTAAACGGGCGTACAAACATCACCGTCATCGAGATCACACAATGCACTAAAAAATAATACATGTGCGTAGCATTACAGCCTGGAAGGAATCGAGTGGACAAAACACTCGCTAGCCGGAGGATTCCTGCCGCTTCTGCCTGAACGCTTCTGGTTTCCTAACTCTTCCGTTGAAATAATTTCTCTAGTACTCCCTCCCTACGGTCCAAATTAATTGATGCATACTTAACATAAATACATTTCAGCTGGCAGCTCCTTGTCTCTTCCTAGTGTGGGGGCGGTGGCTAGAGGCTGCAGGTGATAGAGGTAAAATGTCTGGTGGTCCGAGATGTATACTCTGTCTGCATTATCTTCTTGCTCTCCTTTTCCCACTGTTCCCTTGTAGCATGAAGACACTGATTTCATTAATGAAATCAGAGAGGGAGCGAGTGAGGTGTCGCAGAGGCCGGGCTCCATGGAGCCCGTTTTATCAAAAAAAAAATCAAAATATACTTAAAAGTTTCAAAAAATATCAAATCTTTTTATACAAATACATATGACTGTTTGTCAAGTTACAAAAAAGTTTCATCAGGTAATTCGATTATTTGCATGCTACACAAAAAAGATAAATATCTGGACCAAAAACAACAACGATAAAGCCCATTTTAATCTGTGTATTTATCTTTTTTGTATACATTACATGTTAACATATATGTTCATGAAATTTTATACATGTACTAGTAGAATGCCCGTGCGTTACCACGGGCTCTTGATATATTTTACCAGAGTTACACGTTGCTTTACATTGTCACATTTTTAACATGTAACACAAACTGAAGTCCATTATTGCAATGTAACAAACTAAGTGATGTTACAACTTAACATCTATTACAAAAATATTAATATCTAGATGATGCGCTTAAGAAATTCTTTCACAATATCAGGAAAGTTTCCTCTAGCTTCATTCCCACGATGATTTAGCAAGTATAATAAAAAATGCTTCCTCAATTCATACCCATCCTACAGAATAAATAAATGTAGTTAGTATGAAAATTTCACGCCGAAAGTCTTAAAACATGTAACCCACATTTCTCACCACGCAAATTGGCTTGACCAATTCTTTACCGTTCCACCAGAGCATAAAATGAAAAACAAGATAGCCAGACACATTCCTGAAAAATTTGAAATTAATAATATAAATAATATAATGATAACAAAAGTAAATAATCTTGTTATGAATTCATTACCCGTCTATACTCGTTGGAACACCGGCCGGAAATAAACGATGCCATTTATATATATCGGAATTCCACCCAGGAAGCTTTATTTCGAGTGCTTCTTTGAAATCCCTTGAAATATTTTTTAATTTCAGTGAATGCCTCAAGTTTTTATCCTCTGACGATTGTGATAATTGAATAGGATCCATAATATATAGACGACATGCCTCTTTGTCGATGACGTACAATATGTATCGGCCGATAGATGCATAGGGAAGATAAATCTACAAGTGGAGCTATTAGAAACAAAAACAAAGCATGATAACAATGGACATAATATTTTATTTACCTTATTGCAAGATGAGATGTCGGTCTCCATCCCAGGCCAGCTATCAAATAATGTTGCCAATGTCTGGATAGTTTCCTTCTCACAAAACTTTTGACCTCGTGTTGACTCTAGCAGCATGGACTAAGTAAAAGAAGACATATTGTTTCAACATTTTGATACTAATGGCACCTAGAATGAAGAGTTACGGTAACTTACACAAAATCGTAGATCCATGTAGTGTATAGGAGGGTCTGTGAACAATACTCCCTCGTCACATGCCAGCATAAGCACGGCGGTGTTGAAGCAATCATTGTCCATGGGCTACTCCATGTTAAGTATGCACTGAAGTTTCTTAAGAGTTAAACTCATGGGATCGGGTGTGGAGCTCCGGACCCATACCTTCCTGTAATTTGGATGGTAAGAAGAACAATAATATACATCCGCACATTAAATATTGATACATGATACTTACTCCAAACACCCAGCATCATTGATCGACATGATGTAGTTGCACAGGCCGGCAAGTATTTCACGTTGGTCCGTGGGAATGATAGTGATTGGGGCAGGACGTTTCTCTTCGACCACGTCAGAAGGATTATCCAGGATCTCAAGATCAGAATTAGCTAAAGTTTCTTCGTTGACAGGTTGATGGTACATGGGACATCCTCTTAGCTTATTAAGATCTGAATCGAGCAAAATAATTGCTAATTTTTGCCGAAAATGTTTCATATCCTCCTACAAATAAATTATGAAAACAATTTAGAAAATATTTTGATAAATTTTTTTGAGATAATGTATAAAACTGAAATACCTGCGTGAACTGGTCTGACAGTCCATGTGATGACCAGTATTCCATATAGTTTAGCATAAACAATCCACATGATGCGCTATAATATGATAAAATAATGCCTCAGAATGCCACACAAATGAATCTAAAAACAAACCATTATCACAAGTGTTTACCCATCGGTTTGTATTGCCTCATGAATTTGCTCTACAACCGTCCATTCTGTAATATTGAGATCAGGCCACTTATGACCTCTGATAAACTCCGGAATATGCTCTGCAAGTTTCAGCCATTTCTCGAGCCCTAGTAACTTTTATATATATATATATATATATATATATATATATATATATATACATACATACATACATATATATATGAGAGATGGTAGGGATGAAGTCAAACAAAATAAATGTTAAGATGAGAAAATAAATAGATAGTTACCGTAGTAGCAAGGTCATTGCGTTTGACATTCTCACCAAGTGAGTCCAATACTTGGATCTCTCGTTTTTTGGCGTTGGCAACTGCTAGATACCAATGGTAGCCCGGCATGTTAATCGGGATGAATAACTGGTGTAAATAAGATACAAGTCACAGTTAAAATTAGATATAGTTATTAATAAATCATTAAGCATATGAACTAAATAAAAACAATTCATAATTATATGCATGGATTACGAGACAAAACTAACCATATCTTGTTGTAGATAAGTATTAACATGACGCACAATGCGACGATATTTTGATGGGTCTATGTTTCTTTCCCCGTCTTCTTTTATCTGGCCCGATACAAACGTGCTAATAATGTGTACCTTTTCACCCGCCCTGTTTTGTAAATGCTCGTGAGCAAGCATGCAATATATGTAAGCATTTATCACCTGCAAACAACCATTAGATTATATATATAAATTATGATATTATATATAATAAATTAATTACAAATTTTGTGCAATTGTTCTTACACCGTCATGTAAGAACATGTCATTTTTTATAAGGCATTCCAAATCGTCAGTTGATAACATGGCATCTCCAATGTCAACAAACCGGGTATTCTTAGGGGCAGACTTGATTGTTTCGATGATTGTAATATCTCTAGGGGTACAAACATAGTCTATGAAATTCATAAAAAAAGTGAGCCAGCTTAGTGAACAATAAAATCCAAAATTGTTGAATACAAAAGGCAATATCACCAAAAATTCTTGATAATAATATTTAAAATTACCTTGTGGGATAACATGTAAATTGACATCCTTTTTTGGTTTATTATGAGAGATAACCTCATCGACGTGATTATGTTGTGGGTTTGCAGCCCCTTGCAGTGATATTGCATCTCAACCCTCAAAGGAATCTTTCCGTGCATCTCCAGAGTCCATATCCATGTATACTATATTTTGAAGAAACAAGAATATAAATAGATCATTCATTTTATCACATAGAATATAGATACAAAGTAAGGTTAGCTTTAGGCACCTCTTCTCGCGGTGTTTCAGTGTGATCTGTCATCGTTGCCTCAGTGCGTATGTCGTAACCCATCAATTTATATCTATGATGAAATATATTAAATATTTTTCACGGCATTATAAAACTATATATAATATATAATAGAATTGTAACTGAAACTAAAACAATGGTTTTATCGGATAATAAGAAAAGCATTTGGTTATATTATAAAAATATGCTGCTTAAATCATTTCACAAATAGAACAATTCGGAGAAAACAACAAACTATAATGTTCATTTAAGTTAGAAGGCGTTTGAAATCATATAAACTATTTTAAATAAAATGATGGGCTATGGAAAATTGACAAACAAAAACTAAAACAAACAACCCAAAATTAACAAAGTATATTTGTTTTTTATATGATTTTGTTGTGTTACCCTTAATATATGTAACAAGCATAAAAATATTTATTTTTTTGAACCATGTTTATATATATATATATACAATTTTGTTTAATTACAAATACATAATTACATTGTTTTTTGTTTAATATCATTTTGTGAGGTAAAAAAATAATTACAACAAAAATCATCCCAACATTAATAATAAGTATACCATGATGAAATATAAATGATATTCCCTACTTCATCATATTATTATATGTAATATATAATAAATATAAAAATGATTGTAAAACAACTTTTTTGTATGCAAAAAAGATAACCTATTTGATATTATTAGAAATATATGTTATTTAAATAAATGTCATACCACATGTTTATATAAACATGTTCACAAGTTTTAAAAAATGTTCATGACATTTGAAAAAGCTTTTTGCTTTTTACATAATTGTTCTTGATTTCCAGAATATGTTTGCATATTTCATAATATTTTATTCAAAATATGAAAGTGTTATTGCTTTTTAAAGAAAACTGATATATATTTTTAAAATAAATTAGGTATTTTCAGAATTTGTTCCTCAGATTCGAAAAATGTGTTTGCTTTTTAGAAAATTTTTATGGATTTACCAATAAATGTTCTGACTTTTCAAAAACTGTACTGGATTTTCAAAAAAGTTATTGTTTATTGGAATTAGTTATCAAAATTAATACAATGTTCATATTTTAAAAAAAAATTCACGTTTATGAAAATATTCTGGATTTTTTAAAAAGGTTATGATTTTCAAAGTTTGTTCTCAATATTCAAAAAATGTTTGTGTTTGTAAAGAACTGTTCATGCTTCCAAATTTGTTCGGGTTCTTTTTAAATGGATATCATTTTCCAATAAACTTCAAAGTTTCAAAAACTTTTCGATTTGCCAAATTTGACTAAATTTGACAAAATTATTATTTGTTTTAAAGTTTATTCTCAAAATTTAAAACATGATCGTGTTTGAACAAATTGTTCGCTATTTTCATATTTGCTCACTGTTTTAAAAAATATTCGTGTTTTCAATAAGTTATATTGAAATTCAAAGTTTTTTCGGTTAGGTTTTCAAAAGAGAAAAAAAGTGATGAATCAGAAAAGAAAAAAAGTCGGCCCATTCGGGACGAAACCTTTACGTGGCCCAGCCCCCCTCGCGACGACCCACCTCCCCTGGCGCGCCCGGCTTTTCCACCTCCCCGCGCGTCAGCCCACCTCCCCGCCTCTCCACCTACCCCGCCGCCTCCCTTATCCAGTCACTCGCTCCTCTCCCCTCCACTCGCTCCTCTCCCCTCCACTCACTCCCCCCTCGCCCCACTTCCCATCCGCCGCCGCGACGCCGCGTGCGTCCACGTACAGGTTGGCGGCCGCGCGGCTCCGCCCGGCGAACGCCGCATCAGGCCCTCTCCTACCTTCTCCACTCACCTCTCCTCTCCACTCAGTCGCCACCTATCGCCCTCTCACCTCCCCCCGACGCATCACCGCGCACGTCGCCTTTCCCGCAACGACCAAGACTCCGCCCAGCGACAGATGCGTCTCCGGCGAGCCGTGTGCGGCGGAGAGGACGCACGCAACGAGCTTCATCGCGCATGCGCGGCTGCTGGATCCGGTCGTGGTCGGTCCAGATCCGCGACGTTGCTGGTTTCCGGCGATTTCAAGGTTGATCCGAAGCGGGGAGGTGGGCCGACGCGCGGGGAGATTTCAAGATTCGTTGCTGGTGCTTCGATCTGCAACGACAGAAACTACGGTACGCTGGTTCGAACCCTTTCCTCATCTACTTCTTCCATTTGTGGATTCCCTTGCCTGATCTCCTCCTCGCCTTCTGTTTCGAGGCGGCTCCCCGACGGCATACGCACGGGCCACGGTGGTGCAGCCAGTCGTCTTCATCGCCGGCAAGAAGCACCACCACGAGGTGCAGTCACGGTGGTGCAACGTGTGGTCTACATCGTCTACCACTCTGCCGTCTTCCGCAACCAAACCGCCGCCCCCCTTCCCCCACACCCACTTCCACGGCATGGTGAGACAAACGGACCCTCCCCCCTCCCCCGTCCCCTCTAATGGCCGGAGGTCCGCGGTTTGCTGTAATTTAGGGCTAGCTACTTGAGCGTGTACTGCTACTACGTTAGCTTTAGGAGAAGAGAGATGGATTTGAGACTATCAATCGATCGAGAAGTGTTTTCAGATTGCTTGCGCATGGTCAACTCTTCTGACGATTGCCCAAGCTACTACAAATACTCCCCTGGTAGATACAATCTCGGTCATGCAGTGTACCTACGTAATACCTTCCATTTTCTTGTCTTGGGGACATGCATGTTTTAATCTTGTTTAGTATTTTATCCTATTTTCTTACTATTTTTATAATTTATGATCCTACAGATGCGAACTGGCCAACTTTGCTAAGTATTTAGGACAGTTTAGTTACTTGATCAGACTCTTTATTCCGCATAATTTGGAGGTTTGATTAAAAAAATAGCTCCAAGCTTGAAATCAAATTAAGATACAATTGCATTAAGTCTAACTGAACATAGCAATAGACCCTTACATCTAAGTATTGACTGACATAGCGACAAGGGGGTTTACATGCACTTTTAATGAGGTATGTAGCAAAAGCATCAGCTTAGTGTGAAACATGCATGCGGCTAGCTGCAGTTTAAGTTTTGTACCTCAGTTAATTAGGTGTGGCTAGTTTTCTTGTCGGCTTCTTGCGTCTTATATGGTGAACATACACAATGCTATACGGTCAACATACAGAAGGTTATATGGTGCACACACAACAGTAAAGTGTGTGAATTAGTTACATATATGGTTTCTTATCTAGAATATCGAATGTTGTCTTCTAACAAAAAGAATTAAAAATCTATGTGTATAATATATTCATTGCACTATTTTTGCTTGGGCACTCCGTGTCGTCGATCAACACCTTTACTTCTATATCTGTGACTTTTGATAATGCGACCTATAGTTGCCCAATGCAGAGGACTTGCTTGCGAACATAAAAGAACAACTTTTTAGGGATTGACCGTAGCTTTTATCTATTCCCATTGCGACACTAACTCATGGAGCATATTGCCGCCTTTTCAGCACGAAGGGCAATTTTTTGAGTATCAATCTGACTAAGCATGTTTTTATCTACTGATGTTGGACATCTATGGGACGCTTGAGGCCTACCAGTGATGCTCACTAAATGCAAATACTCAGCAACACCAGAAAGAAGATAAGTGTTCTTATTTGGTGTACATGATTTATCACTTGCCTTTGATAAACATACTTTCATTTTTATGGATATTTATTAACCTTTCTTATATTCACATAAATATATTAATTAAATATAATATATTTATTTTTTTCATTAACTTGATGATATATAAAATTTTGATATAGGTATCTGCCTGTGCGTAGCTATGGGACAAATGATATATCGTGCCTAACACATAACTTTACAATCATCATCTATATCAAATAATATAATTGCACAACGGGAGAAACCAGTTTATTATTTTTCATCACGACTGTCTAAATGACAAATGAAGGTACAAATGAAGGTGCCGATAGAGAGACGGGAGAGATAGTGTGCATGCCTGCAATTATGACTTTCGGCTAAGAGTTAGCGTGACAAATTATATTATGAAACTAAGCTGTTTTTTTGGTCACGCTATCGTCGTGTATAATTAGTTTAAGAAATTAGAGCGTAATTAGGGAATTATAAATAAGAATTAAGGGAAAATCAGATTGTCATTGAGCATAGTTAGGACACACGTAGCATCCATAAATGAACTGAAAAGCAAACTTTATTATTGTTCAAGTCCGAACGGTTACACGGGATGATAAAAGAAACAATCTATCATGTCAACATTACTGTAAATTTGCTTATGCTTCGTCCTTGTCAGCTGGTCCTGGCTTCTTGTCCCTCTCTTGAATAAGCTTCTCGACCAACTTCGTCAGAAGATTTATGTGTTCAATCAAAACCTGCACCAACATGCTAGTATGCTTCTGTGCCTGTAGAATCTCATAGTTGTTGGATCCCCAAACGTCTTTCCTCGCTGCACTTGACCTTGTGTTACGCTGGATATCCCAGCCTGAGGGGAGATGTGCATGAGGGATGTGATGCACCTCACGACGTCGGATTAGGCTAGCAAAATGGTTCGACGAAAGCATGGATGGGAATTGCACAGGCAGGATATGCTCATTCTTCTTTAGTTTCTTACATCTCGGTGCAGATCCCTCACCAACATTCCCATCTCTGCTCGGTTCTTCATCAGGGTGCAGCTCCTTCTTATCTTCTTGTTCTTGTTGATGATCATCAGCACCATCGATGCTGTTGGATGATGACATGTCAAAGATAGGTGTAGTGGCAAGGGTGCAAGAGCGGTATGGTTTGGGTTTGGCTGTTTAAAGGGTGAAGCATTTTATAGATGTTTATAAGGAAACAATAATTACAAAATCAAAAAATGAATCAACTCATATGATTACAATTACTATATATTCACTGGAATCATGTTTGTGATTCTGCGTGATCAACCAAGTATTAGATTACAAAGAAAAATATTAAACATGCCATTTTGTAAAGACCGGATATGATCACATGCCGTAATTAATACTAAGTATGCCGATAATATATTATTTGTTTCCGGATATTATATCTGGACATCGGCATCTTATATTTTCGATATATATTAATAAGTCTGCGTCTTGTAAAATTAATTAATTTATAATTTTGGTTTGAGGCTATGTTTTAAACATGCCAATAAAAAAATAACCTGCATGCTAAATAACAGGTCACAAAGTATTAGCAACATAAAAAATCCATCAAAAAGTCCTCCAATGTTATCCTTTAGGATTTATATAAATAACTATAGTAATTTCTTTAATAGTTTCATGTTGCTGCGGTTTAATTATTTATCATGGACTTGGAGCTCCATATAAATCTAGTGCATGCTCTCATCAAAAGCTATAAAGAGATTCCTAGTATTACATGGCAGCTAGAAAAGGATACACATTTCGATGAACATTTAATTATTTGATGCCAGCACAGAAAATAGTCATGGCATGGTCAACTATAAGTCGACCACCCTCGTTCCAACCAGCCATCTTCGTGGAATCCTTGCTGTCCCACGCAGGCTTCACATCACACGATGCTCGATATCAGCCTAACACAAGTTCTCATGGACCAGAAAACCATGAAACGATGCTTGCTCCCTGAAGCAATCCTCGTCAGATCCAAGATTAATGCAGCCTTGTACAAATATACAGTTTAGAACTGTTTCTGTCGAGTCAATAGTAAACTCATAAACGTAAATGAACCAATGGAATGGAAAAGAATAATATGTAACTTGAATTGAAATGTTAGTTAATTAGTATAGCTGGGTGAAAGTACTGGTAATATAACTTTTGACGATAATTGCACACTTCAGCAAACAGACATTTGCATTGCCACAAACTACAGAGTCTAATGGGTATTTAAACTTATTAGAAAATGGGATTACACGCACTTTATTAATTATTAAAAGTACATATGCAAAATATAATTTCAAAAGTTGGACAAACTTCCCTTATTCGTGTGTTGGTCTTATAATTCAAACCGTTCTGAATCTTTTAGTTGTGACATATTAGAATAATATGTAAATTTACAGTCAAGCATAGTATCAAATAACCAAAATAAATAAGAACAGGTACGATAACTTGCCTTAATTAAAAAAGACCCTTTGCATGTGCAATGAATTTAGCAGGCCAATCATTAAATCTGGATTACAGCTAACACACTAAATAGTACGCTGTGTAACATGTACACTGACATAAAAACAACAATAGTAGAAAAAACATAACAACGATGATGGTGACAATATGACGGATGACTATTGAACTGCAGTGCGTATCTTGCGATGATCGAATATACCTCCAGCTATCAAAATAACATATTAAAAAATACATGTAGAAAAATGAATTACATCATGTCTAGACAATCGCATGAGTAATTGCTCTGTCATTACAAAACCTGCCTTGATATTAACGGGTCTTCAACCTGTAAGGACTTCCTTGTAGACGATGTTCTTCATCGAGGTCAGTAAGGACACGCTAGTTCTTTTACGCTTTTTTGGATTGTCTTTATGCTTGTTGGTCTTCTCCTTCGGCTTCTCCTTCTGAATGAGTATCTTTATGTTTCTCTTTGCGGTGGCTCGAGACAAAGCAACATAGAGCTGACCATGTGAGAACACGGGATTGGGTAGGTAGACACCAACAATCGGGATGGTCCGCCCTTGAGCCTTGTTAATGGTCATAGCAAAGCTAAGCCTTATAGGAAATTGTTTTCTCTTAAACTTGAACAGAAACATATCATTTTCAGATGGGCAGAGAGGTATTCGAGGAAGGAAGACCCTCCTGCCAGCGTGTTGTCCAATCACGATTTCTGCATCAATGGTGTTCCTCTCAAAACCTCTAACAACAAGCCTAGTGCCATTACAAAGCCCATTAGCTGGATCAATGTTCCTTAGAAGTATCACAGGGCAGTTCAGCTTTAGTTTTAGAGCATGCGGAGGAAGCCCGTTAGGAGTCAATCCATTAAGAAACTCCTGAGCATAGTACCCATATGGGTCATCCTCCGCACTATCAAAACTATGGTAGATTACTTCATCTCCATGAAAACTCTCTATCATGCGGATGTTTATTTTGTCTACATTGTCGTCAGTTGTGGAAAGGATTGCTCGAGATGTCATGTAATTCGAATCAGCCATGTTGTCCTCTAGACTCGGAAATACGTGCTCAATAAGCTTCTCCAGGTCGTCAACCTCGCCTGTAGACGGCAGACAAATATCTTCAGGGAGTACTATGTTTCCTTGATCATCAACTTCCTCAGTGCCATTGCCGACCCTTAGCAAGTAATCGGCAAACCACGTGTCATTATGAGCCCTCATGTTGGTGATGAGCCGAAGCTGACGCATGCCCTTCCATAGATGAGAGCTTCGGAGGGTTGCATCAATTATCTGGCCCCGCGACCCCCTTCTGACGACCGGAAGAACCTGCCTAAAGTCCCTGCCGAAAACAATAGTCTTTCCTCCAAAGGGTCGGTCGCGTATTCCCATTATGTCGCGCATGCTATTATCCAATGCCTCAACCGCTTGTCGCTTTGTCATGCTGGCCTCGTCCCATATGATCAAGGAGGCCATCCGTAGCAGCTTGGCGTTCCCACTCTGCTTGGTGAAGCTGCACGAGGCTCCATCATCGCAACTCAATGGGATCTTGAACCTGGAGTGGGCAGTCCTACCGCCAGGCATGATAGAAGCGGCGATGCCGGACGTCGCGGTAGCGATACCAATCTTGCCCTGACTTCTCACCTTGGCAAGCATCGCCCTATATAGGAAGGTCTTACCTGTACCTCCAGGGCCATCAACAAAGAAAACACCCCCATCACCGCGTTCAACATCCCCTAGTATCTCATCGTATGCGGCCCTCTGCTCCATGTTGAGTGAAGATGCCAATTTTGTGTCATCCATGTCAAACTCAACAGTTGATTCCTCGATAACCTCTCTTGCCTCGCCCTCTGTAGGGTCAAACACATCATCTATGTTTGGAAGAGTGAAACCAACAATGTCTTTACCCATTGACTGCAACATTCCCCTAATGTCAAGCAACACCATCTGCTCCACCTCGTCAGTGGACGTGCGTGATCGACGATAGTCATCTGACATAGCCTCGAAGTGCCGATCCCATAACCCACGCACATCGCCTGGCTCGCAGTGAACCAAGATGGTTGCGAAGAGCCTCCTAAGTGAACATGGCATCGCCCACTACTCAGCCTCATTAAGACAGTCGTCGAGCGTGTTGTCTGCCTCGATGAGTCCCAACCTTTCAGCAGCCTCTCTAAAGCTCCAACATAGCACGCCATCCACGGTGAGCAAGTCGTCGAAGGATGTTTTGCCTGTAACATGGTTAAGCAACACCCGCAGGTAGTATCGCTCCCCCTCGGCAGGATTGGCAGACACTATGCGCCAATTTGAAAACGCTCGACCCGCGGCTTCCAATACTTATTTTTCTTCTGCCACGTAAAGTTCCGGGAAAATCCTTGTACAATATATGCCTAGCCCGAGGGTGTTCCAGGTTAGCCTTGAAATACTCCGTTAACATGGATTTTGAAGCATTTTCGGAGGCTACAACATTCTTCAAGTCAGCCTGCGCATTGAACGCAACCCTGTGCATATTAGGGAGATGAAGGGGCAACTGCAAGACAGGCGGGTAATTGGCGCAAAGTGGGAAGCCAAATATCCTCCACATAGCCTCCGGAGGTGTGACCCACCTAGCGTCAACGTACCTCTTGATCTCATCAATGTTACCATCAGCGTCGGGCTGATCGATGCTGAAAGAAGCCTTATCATGGCCCTTGTAAATGTACTTGTAAAGATATTTCACAGCCTTAATGCTAGAGCAGACCTCAACGTTGATGTGGCAATTGAACATCCGCAGTAGGTATGGGTTATAAGGCACAACATCTTCCCTCTGACCTTAGCACGTCTTCCATCGTCTCTCCGTCGATACACTGGGTATGAGTCCTTCCCCTGTGCTGTGTTCTCATTGAACGCCCGTGGATATCTGCACTTGCAACCGTTTTCTTGCATGCAAACATTCTTCGGGTTGAGAGCACCACATGGTCCATGCATCATATGCTTTACCACCATTGCATACAATTCCGGATACTTATGCTTGTCTGGGAGCTCCGCGGAAATGAGTCGGTCATACTATTCCGGGACGATAAGCTTATATGTTGAGTCCATGATCAACAAAAAATGTGCGTGGGGGAGGCCCCTTTTTTGGAACTCGACTACGTATACGTAAGCAACTACAACACCCAGGATATGCTTCTTGAACAACATGTACTTCATGTGCTCTAGTTTGCCATAGAACACACGAGCCACAATATCAGGTCGGTCTTGCGCCGTCTGACCAGGCAGCAACTCGTTTGTTATCTCGTCCCATTTAGGATTGCAAGTCATGGTGAGGAAGATGTCTGGCTTCCCGTATGTATGGACAATTGCCATGGCATCCATATGTCTCTTCTTCATGTCGCGGTCGCCACTAGGGTATGTACCAGGGAGCACTATTCTAACCCCAACAACGCTTGCCCGCGTCTCCCCTGAAGTGATGGCATCAACCACTCCTTTATACAAGTCGGCACGAATCTGCGTCTGGTTCTTCCTGTACCACCTCAACCGACAGCTCTCAATCTTAACGTACATGTCAACAGCCCATTGTTGCAGCAGTCGTGCTCCACAGAGTATGGGATTGAAGATTGCAGGCCGTGTCTGCAGCATATAACAGTAGTAGTCTCTGACGGAGACGCACAACCTGCTATTTCCCTCTGCACACGATAGTATATGATCAAAACAATGCTTACCTTTAGAAATAATTCATGTATTGAAACAAAAAGGTACACAGATGTCATACCTGCATCCTCATCATCATCTTGGACAAGTTGAGGATGTAGTACAACCTCCCAAGGAACATTACGTTTAGGTAGTTTCGGATGCCAACCTAGTTCGCCCCTTGGATAGAATAGGGGATAAGACAACGGGTCATATGCTCCGGATGACACGCGTATGCTATGCCTTTCGTTGTTGTTACCATAAAGTGTTATCCTATGGTCAAACCTTTTTGCCAGGTCGCTGCCCTCAACCCAAATTGCAGCAACCTCAGATGACAAAGGTCTATTATATTTTCTTTGATCAAGCCTCTTATCGGTGTTTAGGTCTATCCTATAATCATCAAGGTTCCCCTTGTGTGCACCCAAACTCCTAAATTGCTGGGAGTAAGGGTTCTCTTTAAGTATGTCTACTAACTTCTTCACGACCTCTTGATCTAATTGATTTGTGGCCGCCTTACGATGGGTTATGGTTGGGTCGTCATCATAGAAGTACAACTGCAGATGTTCTGGACGTGAGCTAGGCCCGAACGAATGCACATTGTGATAGATGGTTCCGTGTACCCGGAATGTGTATACCCCGGACTTCATGTTCGTGTAGTTCTCATCAAGGCTGACGCCAAGGGTTGTGAAGGCGAAATGCCCATTGAAGAACCGTATGTTCTCACGAAAATGTCTGGAATCTGCATCCATGCTGGACCATAGCCTCATAAGCTCTGGGATTGGTTCCGGTTGTTTAAGCTCGATCTGTCCATTGCAACAGCAGAATCCGTCAGTCTCAGAAACAAACTTTCTGGCCTTGCAGTGTTTGCAGTTTGTGTCGAGCTTCAGGATGTGGGTGTGGTCTGGTATGTTTGTGTACACACAGTCTAATGGATCAACCTCGCCAGATATAAAAGACGTCATGCTAGCTTCCTCGTCATCCTCGAATGCGTCATTATCGGATCCTATAGGCATTCGTTGAAACATGATCATGAAAATAATATTGACATAGTACTACAACTACAATGAAGATCCTAGCCTTCCTAAAACAGACTTGACCATACCTTGGTCACGATACAAGTAGTACTCCTCATCCATCATTTCGGCTGGTGTCGGATCATCGCCCATGATGGGCTCTGGGAACACATTGATGTCGTTTGCATTATAGTTGAACAGTCAGGGACAAAGACCTGATCAGGTCAGTATAAGGTTGCTGAGAAGTTGCATCAGAATAGAAGAAAATCGATTACATACCAGGGGTGCAAACACCGTAATTCGGCATGCCCGGGGGAGGGTCGCCATCCGATGAATCATCGTCGGCAGCCCGAGAGAGGGGGATCGCGAGACTATCAGCTGTTGAGTTAGTAATGTCTGGACGAGGGAGTGCGAGAGATTCTTTGCACGGGGTATTTTTCCTTTTAGCATAACAGGCCTTCCTTTGAGCACTTGACTGCCCCTTCTCAATATCCGACCTGCTTTTGCGGCGCTGCACGCGCTTCCCTCGTATCTTTTCATTCAAATCATCTCTATCATCAACCGTTAGTTCCTCATTTTTCTTGTGATAACATGCTCGGCTACGAGAGTTTCTCTGTATCCTCTTAGATCCCTCGTTGTCATGGGTAACACCGGAGGCGTCTAATGACGGAGGGGGTAATGTTGCATCATCGTGGAATGTGTCTGTATATTTAGGGATATCAGCCGTGGCTTTTTTAAAATAATGTGTGCAAGCATCATTAGTGAGGCGGTAATATTGTAATTGGAAAATATTGTTTTAGTGAGAAATGAATAACAGAACATTCTTCTCGGACCCAACAATGATTAATTTGCATTAAGATCAAGCATATGACGCTAGGGTTTTTGCATCGACTACATTAATAACATAAATATTTACCTGAATTAGATAGCATCCGTAGATTTTCACTTGATTCTAACTTATCCTTTCTCCTTCGATAAGCTGCCCTCCTAAGTGCATTTATATGATCTCTCTTGCGATCTTCCTCGGTTACCAGACATGTTTCTTCAAGTATATTCTCGTCAATGTCTGGTGTCATTGAAACCATACTTTAAATGTAGAAAGTAAAAATTAATATTCCCACATTGATGAATCCATTATTAACAAGTCAATTACCATTTTGATCATTGTCGTTAACCAGACCATATGTCTCCGTCGATGTAGCAGTATATGCTGAATCAGGATGCGATAATAATGTTGTATAGGCAGAGCTAGTTGCGTTGTCTGGTTGAACATGGTTAATAAATGTTACACAAAAATTAATTGGTAAGAAATGACTTGAAGATAATAATGGTAATGGTTAGAACACTTGATTCTTACCAGACAAATTAATGGCGTGGAGTTTATCTTCTTCAAGAGCAAGTTCTTTTTTCCTACGATAAGAAGCTCTCCTCAGGGCGTTTCTATGGGCTCTTTTGCGTTCTTCTTCCGTTAGTGCAGCATTATCTTTTGTGACATTGAAGTCATCTGATTCAGAACGATGGGTCAGTATTATATTATGATATACCAAGGGGAAGCCACGCATACAAATAGATAAACAATGACTACCTGATGTACCTGATCTCACAAGCTTAGGTTGACGAACATTCGTGATATCACCTAGGGCACGACGTTGAACGATGTGGCCATCGACTTGTTGTATTTTCAAACCCTGTTTTTTGCTAATGCGATAAGTTTCCCGCCTCAAGGCTTTGTTAAGTTCCTTAGGGTCTACAACGCATATTAAACATACGGTAGTTAGTGAATAAAAATAGCCATTGCATATAGCAAAATACCTGAAAACAGTACCACAACATAAATGCCTTAACAATTATTCATCAACCTGCAGTTAAACAAATTACCAGATTTCGACAAGCAGCGCTGTTGATCCTCTATTTGTAACACGACATTTTGGATTTTTTTTATATCTTTAGCTGAAAGCATTTGTGTGTTGTCAGGTTCCTTTGATATATGACTTTGATTCCCGCATCTGATTTCGTCTGCAGCATGTCAAAAATATCAAACAGAAAGATCGTAATGCTTTTTCACAACATCTGTACATAAGGTCATATTCGATGTTAGACAAGCATCCGTGGGAGTACCTGATAGATTCATCGCACCGTTGATATATTCGTCTGGAGGTTCACCCTCTGTAGAACACCAATATATCAGCATAGGCACATGTTGTTAATGAAAATGACCAATAGTAGGGTGACAATCAAGAATTAGATGGTTGGAACCCAACAACGAACCATCATGAAGGTCTTTAATCCATGGTGAACTTGTTCCACCTGTATAGTGATACCCAGTAAATAACAAAAAATCAATGAAATATACACTACAAAAATATGGTTATAACAATCTTGAAATTTGTAATGAGGCTGAGAGAGTACCATATTCATGTAAACTAAAATCCAAATCATTGGTATTCAGAGCTGTGAATGAATCCTCTTTATGCTCTCCATTTGTAGGATGACAACCAACATGAATATAAGGACAATGCTATAAACGTCGTATCTACATGGCAACATTCCCAACAAGTCACACAAGCTCTATACCTGTAACAGTAGCTGAATTGTCCACACCACTTTGAGCTATG
The DNA here is from genome assembly GCF_056163025.1 of Triticum urartu. Classification (NCBI taxonomy): domain Eukaryota; kingdom Viridiplantae; phylum Streptophyta; class Magnoliopsida; order Poales; family Poaceae; genus Triticum; species Triticum urartu. The sequence continues at coordinate 649,620,993 of NC_141877.1, read as the reverse complement.
GGTAAGATGCTTGCATTGTTATCTTCAACTATTGTAGATCTTGTAAGGACTGAAAAGCATTATGCATTAATTATGTGAATACGAAAAGTGCACAGAACTCATGCATAGCAGATTATGATAGGTTAAAGCATGCCCGTAGAATTAACTTCAACAGTTATCACGCTATGAAAGCTTGTGAATGTTCGTTAACACATGTGTATTACTTTCTCATAGAAATGCTCCATACATGTAGAAACGTCCTCTTCTGGTAGCTGATCAACCGCCCTGCTTCTTGAATTACCCATGTGTACCTATGAAATTAATTGCTATACATCAGTTAACTGCTGTATTGGCAATGAGAATATACTGTAAGCTGGCATGCATATATTTAATTGGCACTGGTAGCTGATCAACCGCCCTGCTTCTTGAATTACCCATGTGTACCTATGAAATTAATTGCTATACATCGAGTTAACTGCTGTATTGGCAATGAGAATATACTGTAAGCTGGCATGAGTATATTTAATTGGCACCAAAACAGGTTGTGTGCACATACTGGACCAGATATATAAAAAACGGTGGTTTTGCTAGTAGTTCGAAAAGGCAAGTGAATTCTGATGGGAAATTAATGTTAGCTATGCAAAGACAATTATGGTCTCCCATCAATGTAACATGGATTGTTGGTTACGGAGTCGTATTTGGACTAAATCAATTTCAACCACCTGATGCTCAAATTGGCATAAGACCCTTGACTTTTTTCAGATGGCATAGAAACCTAGATTGTTTACTATTGCATGGAACCTATTAGATTAAAGTGTTATAACTACCTTATGTTTGTGTCACTTTTTGCATGTGATGCTGTTTAGAGGATGGAAAATGGAGATCCTCTGAAGTTGTGAGATGCAAACTCGATGACACCGTCCCCGATGCCTGTTGCCACTTGATGATTCACCACCTGCAAGCATTTGGGGCTGTCAAATAGTGATAAACAGGTATGGCTGTCAAATAGTGACAAACATTTCCCATTCAAAACGGTGGTTCATATGGGAGGATGACATTATTTCCCACTCTGAACGATTTTATTCATCCAGCCTATACCTGCACTCAATCATTTTCAACCATCTGACTATTTCCTGTTGGCATAGAAACCTTAACTTTTGCATGTCACCAATTAGAGTCAAGCCTCTTAACTACCTTATGTTTGTGTCAACTAACCTCCAGATGCTGCTGCTGATGACACCCCACCCTGGGGCCGGCACCAGGGCCAAACTCCTGTCAGTTATGTGCACGAAAACTGAGATCCTTGCAATGAGATGATTCAGTTTAGGGCTGATAAAATGAGAGCAAGAGGTATGGCACAGTTGAGGATGTTGAACCGAGATCACAATGCCAGTACGACCACGGAACCGATCAGAGATGCAGATTTGTAAGAGTAGTAATTGTAAAGGTAGGAATATGTAAACGCCACACCTGATTTTGCAATCGCCACTCCGGCGGCGACTGGATCGCACGCAGGTCCGCTGAAGAGCGACGGATCGGGGACGTGAGCCTGTCTTTGCACTCGGACGGCGTCGTCGCCGGGATAAGACTGCACGCTGTGAAAGAGACCTACGGTATGAGCGCTTGTGGCGGCGGACAAGGGTTTCAGTGTTTGTGACGGCGGCCAAGGGTTTGAGGGGCGGGGACGAATGACCACGGCTCGCAATGGGATCGAGGTCAAGACGATCAGATCGATCAGCCCGTCATTTCGTAGGTTAACCGTGATTGATCGTTGTAGGGGTTTTTTCTATCTGTGAACCGGCGCGGTTCAGGATGGCCGTAGTTGTATATTGATGTTTTTTTTATTGGTTGGGAGGTAAAATGCGGGGATCGGTGGAAAGTGGGAAGTGGGACGAAGTACCAAAAATAACCAGGGGAAGTGGGACGAAAATTGACCGGCGGAGACTACCAACTGCTTCATTAGGAGTAGAGATACTACAAATAGACATATATGTATATACATTTTTCAGATTTTTTTAATGTATGGAAATAATGTTTTCGCTGAAAAGAAATAACGAGCTATGTGGAGCTCGGTCTTTGCTATGCTTTTTCGGAGAGGGAGCGCTCTTGTAGAAATAATGGGGCCTAGGCTCCTAGCTCATTAAGAATTATTGAAATCTTGAATTAGGCCCATGAATAAATGATAAGTGATGGTTCTAAAGTTTAGTACCACCTCAAAAGTTGAGGAAGTGTGAGACCTCTTTATATAATGGTTCTCGACGTGAATTTTTGCGACATAGTGCCGCGTGAGGATGATATCTGGACAATCCATGTATGCTATGAGATTAGCAATTAGTATAGCGATTGAATGAATACCCAAACGACCCACAGTTTAATTCGGCAAAATACACGTACATAAGTTGGTAGCTAACCATCTTAAATGGAGCTGGATACGAGTAAATCCGCATGACAAAGACGGTCCTAGCCGCTCTGCCATGTTAATGTGACACAGACCATTTAAATGATGACCAGATGGGATGGTCTGCCAGGTTTTAAAACCTCACTTAAATGCCTGGTGTGAAATGCTGGTGGGCGTGATGAAGATATTTGACTTTTGTTACATTAGCTCCAATGTTTCTTATGCACGTTTTTCTATGGCCCGAATTGTCGGTAGTTATTTGATTAATCTCTGCCCCATCAGTCACCATGCTTGTGTTTATGCAGCTTAACAACATGCACGTACATGAAAAATGTTCGTCCAAAGCATATTCTTGCCATTGCACATGTTATTGTTGGGGTACACATTCAGCATTTAATACTGATTTGAAAGTACATCGAAGCAGAAACTAGATAACTAGATATTACTAAACAGGATGCCAAACCAAGCTTAGCTAATTAAGTTGCTGTACATCAGCTTCATAAGAAAGCACATGGACGAGAGAAGACATACAGGAAGAGCACATGAAGAGACCGCAAGAACCTTTAGACATCTGCTCTTAATAAACAAGAGAATAACTCCTCTTGTGAGATTTGTGGGCCATGGTTACCAATTGACTCTGGGAATAGATTGTCCATATAGGAGTACTTCACCCTGAGAAATGAATATACCTGATGCCTAGTATGAATACATCACGGATCATGACACAATGAATGGTGAGATATAGACCTCGCGTGCCATCATGTTCACTTGATTTATCGGTTCTCTACATCACACTTAGTGATGTGTGAAGTAGAGAAATGGAAAACCACACACGACTTCTTGCTTGCCTGGTCAGGCGGGGTTGGGGTTGGAGCGGGGCGTGCGTGAATGGTCTGCCAAAATTTTGTAGGGGCGCGGCTTTCTTTTGCCATTTTATTTTTTTTGATGTCTTGGTAGGTCCTATTATATATACTCCTACCGGCCGCTGCCAAAGATACATCGAAAACACTTAGGATTTTGCTTCATCTCGTGACTTGCGCCGTCACCGTAGTCTACTCCATCCCGAATGCCGGCATGCGGGAGAGCGGGGCTCCGGAACCGTTCGTCCTTGCAATCCTGCACCGAATGAGGATGAATTAGGTTTTTAAGAAGCGCTCTATGCAACTGCTCAAGTTCGTCATCACGGGTCGTCTTCCGTCCAAGTTCGGCCGTGCTACTCATCGTAGTCTCCATCGCCGTCAGCAGCAACAAATCGTCGCCAACATCGCCATCAGCAGCGTCGCTCCTACAGAAGCTAACGAACAGTACGTCCATCATGATCCGTTCATGTCTCTATCTGTAGTTGATATTATTATATGTGTGATGATATTGTGCATGTTTTCCTGTTCATCTAGTATGCTAGATTGTTGCATGCTATTTTCTGTTATAGTCATGAATTATTTACTAAAATTAATCATGAATTTGCCTAATATTCCAACACTCCCTTCATCAATATTTAATATTCATACAAGGAAATATTCATTTAAACCAAATAAATAATAAGACCATAATGTGAATAAGGTCAGCATCCCCCAACAAGTGCTCATGACCTCAATAACAGTTTTAGTTATCACCCACCCATGCATCCTGCACCCTCAATATAAGCGCGAAAACGCCAAGCTGAAGCAGCAGCAATCATAAACATTCTCAATAGACATCACAAGAAATGTCATCCTTACAAGTAGAATATTTCCTCTCCCGTGTCACAAACATTCTCAATAGAGGTCACAAGAAATGCCATCCTTACAAGTAGAATATTTCCTCTCCTGTGGTACAAACTTCGCCACAAAACTCGTCTTTATTTGGTTCACCATCTGTCTCATTTCATGAGCTTTTGTCACCAAATATCTTTCTACAAGAGCTAAATATTCCAAAGATTTTTGTAGGACTAGTATTAGTAGGCTTATCACCAAATGTGTCATATGTCTTTTTCGACTTGGATGTAGTGGCTGATGTTCGAGTGCTAAAGACACTCAAACTTCTGGCCCTGGAAGTAGGGTTTCCTACATCACAGCCTAATGATTCGGCGTTCCGATTCAATTGTTGGACTTCCCATCAGACATGACGAGGCTGCGCCTACTAGCGAGACGTCTGTCAATCTTTGTGGATAGGAAGCCCTCGAGGTGAAACTTCCCAGCGGCGAGCAGAAGCCCCATGTATTGATGTGCGAAGGAGGCGAAGAGACAGATAAATGCGGTGGTGAGCGAGAAGAGAAGAGATTTTTTTGTGTGTGTTTGTGAATGCAGTAGACTTCCTGAACTCAGGAAAATATGGGAAAAATCAAGTGCACTTTTTTTTCGGATCATGAAGGCTCACCAAAGGACACAACTATGTAATTTTTTTGGTTATCACCCACCCATGCATCCTGCATCGCCAACCTCATATAAGCACAGAAAGGCGAAGCTGGAGTAGCAATCACGAACATTCTAAATAGACGTCACAAGAAATGCTATCCTTACAAGTAGAATATTTTCCCTCCCATTTCACAAACTTCACCACAAAACTCGTCTTTATTTGGTTCGCCATCGTCTCGTTTCGTGAGCCTTTGCCGCCAGATATCTTTCTACAAGGGCTAAATATTCCATAGATTTTTAATGGACTGGTATTAGCAAACTTATCACCAAATGTGACATATGTCCAATGTTGCCATGTGAATGACGACGACCCAAAGCAGAACTGTCCAATTCCTCTTTACCATATTATCCTTGGTGACAATGGCATTATGCCAAATGAGCCACAAGAAGATTCTAATTTTAGCAGGAATTTTAGCTTTCCATAAATGCCAAGAAGATCTGTCAAGCCCCACGTCAAAGAGATGATCATACAAGGATTTGACTCAAAATTTGCCACTCTTAGGGCAACTCTAGTAGACCCCGCAAAAAGGCCCAACCCGCAATATAACCGCCAAAATGCGGGCCGGTGCGGAAATTCCCGTCCGAACAGATCCCACAAACATGGCCGGCCCGCAAAAAAATTTGAGGGGCGCGGCAAAATCTCGGCCCCAACCCGCGTGTTCGCGGGTTTCCCACTCGCCGATGCGGTGCCCTGCATATAAGCGGAAGCGGTTGGTGGGGGGACATTTCAGCCCGCGCTTTCCCCACCAACCACCTCCCCTCTTCCCCTCGCCCCACCACCGGACCGCCGCCCAAGATTCTGGTGAAAGCAGCCGGCGGGAGCACGCCGAAAAGGCCGCCACACGCACGAGGCCTCCCCCCTCCTGCGCCGGCGGGCCAGAAAGTTGCGAATCTGCGGCCCTTCATCGCGGGCCGCCGGATTTGGTTTTTCTGGCCGTCGGTGGCTGCGCCAAGCGATGGAATAGTCGGGGAGCATCTCCCGCAGCCCCGACAAGGTCGCATCGCCGCATGCAGGTACGGGTTCGTCCTCCCGCCGCCGCCGACGGTTTGTGGGCATGGATTCGTCCGGCCGTCCACCGGGCTCGGCACTCGCGCAGTGGCTCTGTGGCTCGCCGATGCCGCTCATACAGTGCGACGACTGCACGCGGACAGTGCTGCGGCTAACTTCGGGCACGCCGAAGCACCCCGGATGGGTGTTCTTCAAATGCGAAAATGATGGGGTACGTGTTGTTTTCATTCGGCTCATTTTGATAGCTCATTCTTTGGTTTAATCGCGGTAGCTCATGTCGAACATCATCATGTGTGTAGGAAGATGGATGCTGATGTCTACTATACAACCTTCTTCTTGTAGACGTTGTTGGGCCTCCAAGTGCAGAGGTTTGTAGGACAGTAGCAAATTTCCCTCAAGTTGATGACCTAAGATTTATCAATCTGTAGGAGGCGTAGGATGAAGATGGTCTCTCTCAAGCAACCCTGCAACCAAATAACAAAGAGTCTCTTGTGTCCCCAACACACCCAATACAATGGTAAATTGTATAGGTGCACTAGTTCGGCGAAGAGATGGTGATACAAGTGCAATATGGATAGTATATAATAGTTTTTGTAATCTGAAATAATAAAAACAGCAAGGTAACAAGTGATAAAAGTGAGCGTAAACGGTATTGCAATGTGTGGAAATAAGGCCTAGGGTTCATACTTTCGCTAGTGTAAGTTCCCTCAACAATACTAACATAATTGGATCACATAACTATCCTTCAACATGCAACAATGAGTCACTCCAAAGTCACTAATAGCAAAGAACGAACGAAGAGATTATGGTAGGGTACGAAACCACCTCAAAGTTATTCTTTCCAATCAATCCGTTGGGCTATTCCTATAGGTGTCACAAACAGCCCTAGAGTTCGTACTAGAATAACACCTTAAGATACAAATCAACCAAAACCCTAATGTCACCTAGATACTCCAATGTCACCTCAAGTATCCGTGGGTATGATTATACGATATGCATCACACAATCTCAGATTCATCTATTCAACCAACACAAAGGACCTCAAAGAGTGCCCCAAAGTTTCTACCGGATAATCACGACGAAAACGTGTGCCAACCCCTATGCATAGGTTCCCAATGTCACGGAACCCGCAAGTTGATCACCTTAACATACATCAAGTGGCACGTGGTATCCCATTGTCACCACAGATATCCACGGCAAGACATACATCAAGTGTTCTCAAATCTTTAAAGACTCGATCCGATAAGATTACTTCAAAGGGGAAACTCAATTCATTACAAGAGAGAAGAGGGGGAGGAGAAACATAAGATCCAACTATAATAGCAAAGCTCGCGATACATCAAGATCGTGCCAAATCAAGAACATGAGAGAGAGAGAGATCAAACACATAGCTACTGGTACATACCCTCAGCCCCGAGGGAGAACTACTCCCTCCTCGTCATGGAGAGCACCGGGATGATGAAGATGGCCACCAGAGAGGGATTGCCCCCTCCGGCAGGGTGCCGGAACGGGTCTAGACTGGTTTTCGATGGCTACGGAGGCTTCTGGCGGCGGAACTCCCGATCTATTATCCGTTCTGGAAGTTTTAGGGTATATGGAGTTATATAGGTAGAAGAAGCACGTCAGGGGAGCCACGAGGGCCCCACGAGGCAGGGGGCGCCCCCCAGGGGGGTGGGCGCCCCCCACCCTCGTGGGCAGCTCCCGTATCTTCTGACGTGGGGTCCAAGTCCATCAGGTGTGTTTCATTCCAAAAATAACTTCTCCAGTTGATTTCGTTCCGTTTTGACTCCGTCTGATATTCCTTTTCTTCAAAACACTGAAATAGGCATAAAACAGCAAATCTGGGTTGGGCCTCCGGTTAATAGGTTAGTCCCGAAAGTAATATAAAAGTGGATAATAAAGCCCAATATTGCCCAAAACAGTAGATAATATAGCATGGAGCAATCAAAAATTATAGATACGTTGGAGACGTATCAAGCATCCCCAAGCTTAATTCCTGCTCATCCTCGAGTAGGTAAATGATAAAAAAGATAATTTTTGATGTGGAATGCTAGTTGGCATAATTTCAATGTAATTCTTCTTACTTGTGATATGAATATTCAGATCCGAAAGATTCAAGACAAAAGTCCATATTGACATAAAAATAATAATACTTCAAGCATACTAACTTAAGCAATTATGTCTCTTCAAAATAACATGGCCAAAGAAAGTTGTCCCTACAAAATCATATAGTCTGGCTATGCTCCATCTTCACCACACAACATATTTGAATCATGCACAACCCTGATGACAAGCCAAGCAATTGTTTCATACTTTTAATGTTCTCAAACTTTTTCAATCTTCACGCAATACATGAGCGTGAGCCATGGACATAGCACTATAGGTGGAATAGAATGGTGGTTGTGGAGAAGATAAAAAGGGAGAAGATAGTCTCACATCGACTAGGCGTATCAACGGGCTATGGAGATGCTCATCAATAGATATCAATGTGAGTGAGTAGGGATTGCCATGCAACGGATGCACTAGAGCTATAAGTGTATGAAAGCTCAACAAAAGAAACTAGTGGGTGTGAATCCAACTCGCTTGCTCACGAAGACCTAGGGCATTTTGAGGAAGCCCATCATTGGAATATACAAGCCAAGTTCTATAATGAAAGATTCCCACTAGTATATGAAAGTGACAGAACAAGAGACTCTCTATCATAAAGATCATGGTGCTACTTTGAAGCACAAGTGTGGTTAAAGGATAGTAGCATTGCCCCTTCTCTCTTTTTCTCTTATTTTTTATTTTTTTATTTGGGCCTTTCTCTTTTTATGGCCTCTTTTCTCTTTTTTTATTTGGGCTTCTTTGGCCTCTTTTATTTATTTATTTTCATCCGGAGTATCATCCCGACTTGTGGGGGAATCATAGTCTCCATCATCCTTTCCTCACTGGGACAATGCTCTAATAATGATGATCATCACACTTTTATTTACTTACAACTCAAGAATTACAACTCGATTCTTAGAACAAGATATGACTCTATATGAATGCCTCCGGCGGTGTACCGGGATATGCAATGAATCAAGATTGACGTGTATGAAAGAATTATGAATGGTGGCTTTGCCACAAATACTATGTCAACTACATGATCATGCTAGCAATACGACAATGATGAATGTGTCATAATAAACTGGATGGTGGAAAGTTGCATGGCAATATATCTCGGAATGGCTATGGAAATGCCATAATAGGTAGGTATGGTGGCTGTTTTGAGGAAGGTAAATGGTGGGTTTATGGTACCGGTGAAAGGTGCGCGGTACTAGAGAGGCTAGCAAAGGTGGAAGGGTGAGAGTGTGTATAATCCATGGACTCAACATCAGTCATAAAGAACTCACATACTTATTGCAAAAATCTACAAGTTATCAAAGCAAAGTATTACGCGCATGCTCCTAGGGGGATAGATTGGTAGGAAAAGACCATCGCTCGTCCCCGACCGCCACTCATAAGGAAGACAATCAATAAATAAATCATGCTCCGACTTCATCACATAACGGTTCACCATACGTGCATGCTACGGGAATCACAAACTTCAACACAAGTATTTCTCAAATTCATAACCACTCAACTAGCATGACTCTAATATCACCATCTCCATATCTCAAAACAATTATCAAGTATCAAACTTCTCATAGTATTCAACACACTCATAAGAGAATTTTATTATTCTTGAATACCTAGCATATTAGGATTTTTAAGCACATTACCATGCTATTTAAGACTCTCAAAATAATATAAGTGAAGCATGAGAGTTCATCTATTTCTTCAAAATAAAACTACCACCATGCTCTAAAAGGTATAAGTGAAGCACTAGAGCAAATGACAAACTACTCCGAAAGATTTAAGTGAAGATCAATGAGTAATTGAATAATTATGCAACTATGTGAAGACTCTCTAACATTTAAGAATTTCAGATCTTGGTATTTTATTCAAACAGCAAGCAAAACTAAAGAAAATAACATCTAAGAATAGCAAACATCATGTGAAGAAGCAAAAACTTAGGATCAACCGATACTAACCGATAGTTGTTGAAGAAAAAAGGTGGGATGCCAACCGGGGCTTCCCCAAGCTTGGATGCTTGAGACTTCTTGAAATATTATCTTGGGGTGCCTTTGGCATCCCCAATCTTGAGCTTTTGTGTCTCCTAAATTCCTCTCATATCACGGTCTCCCTAAATCTCAAAAGCTTCATCCACACAAAACTCAACAAGGACTCGTGAGATAAGTTAGTATAAACCATTGCCAACACCTTATTATACTCTACTGTAGCAAATCACTAAAATTATTATTCAATATTGCATACTAAATTCCTCTGCATATTTAATAGTCCTATCCTCAAATAGAATCATTAAAGAAGCAAACATATGCAAACAATGCAAACATGACAGCAATCTGCCTAAACAGGATAGTCTGTAAAGAATGCTGCAACATCCATACTTCCCTAACTCCAAAAATTATGAAAGAAAATTCCCACTGTAGTAAATTTATCAGAGCTTAATATGCAAAAGGTTTCAACATTTTATCACATTCTGAATTTTCTAGGTAATTATTGCAACAGCGGTAAACTTTCTGTTTTCAAACAGCAACATGAAGACTTGTAACATAGGCATAGTAAAGACTATCAATGCCACTTTTATTGAAATAAAAGGTGCAAAACATTGTTCTAAATAACAGCAAGAAAATCCTAACAAAATAAATTGACGCTCCAAGCAAAACACATATCATGTGGCGAATAAAAATATAGCTTCAAGTAAAGTTACCGATGAACGAAGACGAAAGAGGGGATGCCTTCCGGGGCATACCCAAGCTTAGGCTCTTGTCTATCCTTGAATATTACCTTGGGGTTCCTTGGGAATCCCCAAGCTTAGGCTCTTGCCACTCCTTATTCCATAGTCCATCGAATCCTTACCCAAAACATGAAAACTTCACAACACAAAACTTAACAGAAAACTCGTAAGCTCTGTTAGTATAAGAAAATAAATCACCACTTCAAGGTACTGTAATTAACTCATTATTTATTTATATTGGTGTCAAACCTACTGTATTCCAAATTCTCTATGGTTTATAAACTATTTTACTAGCCATAGATTCATCAAAATAAACAAACAACACACGAAAAACAGAATCTGTTAAAAACAGAACAGTCTGTAGTAATCTGGATAAAACGAATACTTCTGGAACTCATAAAATTCTCAAATAAATTTCTGAACCTAAGTAATTTATCTATTAATCATCTTCAAAAAGAATTAACTAAATATCACTCTCCAAATAAAAATGGCAGCAATTCTCGTGAGCGCTAAAGTTTCTGTTTTTGACAGCATGATCAACAAGACTTTCCCCAAGTCTTCCCAAAGGTTCTACTTGGCACAAACACTAATTAAACACATAAAACCACATCTAAACAGAGGCTAGATGAATTATTTATTACTAAACAGGAACAAAAAGCAAGGAACAAAAATAAAATTGGGTTGCCTCCCAACAAGCGCTATCGTTTAACGCCCCTAGCTAGGCATGATAATGACAATGATGCTCACATAAAGGATAAGAATTGAAATATAAAGAGAGCATCATGAAGAATATGACTAGCACATTTAATCCTAACCCACTTCCTATGCATAGGGATTTTGTGAGAAAACAACTTATGGGAACAATAATCAACTAGCATAGGAAGGCAAAACAAGCATAACTTCAAAATTTTAAGCACATAGAGAGGAAACTTGATATTATTGCAATTCCTACAAGCATATATTCCTCCCTCATAATAATTTTCAGTAGCATCATGAATGAATTCAACAATATAACCAGCACCTAAAGAATTATTTTCATGATCTACAAGCATAGAAAATTTACTACTCTCCACATAAGCAAAATTCTTCTCATGAATAATAGTGGGAGCAAACTCAACAAAATAACTATCATTTGATTGAAAATTAAGATCAAGATGAAAATTTTCATGGTTATCATTATTCTTTAAAGCATACGTGTCATCACAATAAACATCATAGATAGGAGGCATGCTTTCATCATAATAAATTTGCATATCAAAACTTGGGAGACTAAAAATATCATCTTCATTAATCATAGCATCCCCAAGCTTGGGACAAACATTAATTGCAGCAAATATATTCTCAAATATGTCATCCTCAACAAACATAGCTTCCCCAAGCTTGGGCCTTTTCATATCATAAGCATAATCACTCTCATCATTAATAGTATAGATAGCACCAATAGTATACAATTATAATATTCTTCCAAGCAAGTGCCAAAAAGATTTTCAAGATCATAAGAAGTGTCATTATCTTCCCAATCATAATCATCACAACAAGCAATAGGCATAACGAGATCATCATCAAGTGTATCATCTTCATTTTCAGGAGGCACAACAATAATAGGAGCAACTTTATTTGGGAGAGATACCTTTTTACCTCTCTTCCTTTTTCTTTTCTTCTTCTTCACCACATCATGTGTGGGTTCAATCCTCTTTTTGGAGCTCCTTATTAATGAGATTGGTTGAATATAAGGCTCATCCTCGTTACCTGATTCATCATAAGAAATAATAGGAGGATATTGGGAAGTCTCATCCCTTTCATTAGTATTCTCTTCATCCTCTATTTGTTTTCTTTTCTTTATGTAATTGGCAATATAAGAATTTTCAATGCAATTAACCGCACAATACATATAAATCTTCTCTAGATCAAAACCAAGAAGTTTATCGAGATTAAATTTTGGAATACCCTCAGTTATACGTTTCATTTCTTCATAACCCAAGAGCAAACTAAGTTCATTATGATGTGCAAGGGAAATCAAGTCATCACAATTTTTGGACACGATACGGTCATGAAACAATTTGCATTTGATATTTAAATGACCATGTTCATTGCAAAGTTCGCAAGTATGGGTAAGATATCTTAAATTTTCAGCACATTCATCTAGCTCTTCTTGCAACAATTTAGTTTCTAAGTACTTATGCCTCTTGCAATATCTATCTTCCCTATTTTGTGTGTACTTGCAAACCCAGTCTACTCCACAAAAATTGACATGTTTATAGGAGGCATTTTCATCATAACTAGTGCAATCATCATTAGCATCATGGATATTCAAAGAATTCGTACTAACAACATTGCAATCATGCTCATCATTCAAATATTTAGTGCCAAACATTTTATAGATTTCTTCTTCTAGCACTTGAGCACAATTATCCTTTCCATCATACTCACGGAAGATATTAAAAAGGTGAAGCGTATGAGACAAACTTAATTCCATTTTTTATAGTTTTCTTTTATAAACTAAACTAGTGATAAAACAAGAAAGTAAAAGACTCGATTGCAAGATCTAAAGATATACCTTCAAGCGCTAACCTCCCCAGCAACGACGCCAGAAAAGAGCTTGATGTCTAATACACAACCTTCTTCTTGTAGACGTTGTTGGGCCTCCAAGTGCAGAGGTTTGTAGGACAGTAGCAAATTTCCCTCAAGTGGATGACCTAAGGTTTATCAATCCGTAGGAGGCGTAGGATGAAGATGGTCTCTCTCAAGCAACCCTGCAACCAAATAACAAAGAGTCTCTTGTGTCCCCAACACACCCAATACAATGGTAAATTGTATAGGTGCACTAGTTCGGCGAAGAGATGGTGATACAAAGTGCAATATGGATAGTATATAATAGTTTTTGTAATCTGAAATAATAAAAACAGCAAGGTAACAAGTGATAAAAGTGAGCGTAAACGGTATTGCAATGTGTGGAAATAAGGCCTAGGGTTCATACTTTCGCTAGTGTAAGTTCCCTCAACAATAATAACATAATTGGATCACATAACTATCCCTCAACATGCAACAAAGAGTCACTCCAAAGTCACTAATAGCGGAGAACGAACGAAGAGATTATGGTAGGGTATGAAACCACCTCAAAGTTATTCTTTCCAATCAATCCGTTGGGCTATTCCTATAGGTGTCACAAACAGCCCTAGAGTTCGTACTAGAATAACACCTCAAGATACAAATCAACCAAAACCCTAATGTCACCTAGATACTCCAATGTCACCTCAAGTATCCGTGGGTATGATTATACGATATGCATCACACAATCTCAGATTCATCTATTCAACCAACACAAAGGACCTCAAAGAGTGCCCCAAAGTTTCTACCGGAGAATCATGACGAAAACGTGTGCCAACCCCTATGCATAGGTTCCCAATGTCACGAAACCCGCAAGTTGATCACCTTAACATACATCAAGTGGCACGTGGTATCCCATTGTCACCACAGATATCCATGGCAAGACATACATCAAGTGTTCTCAAATATTTAAAGACTCGATCCGATAAGATTACTTCAAAGGGGAAACTCAATTCATTACAAGAGAGAAGAGGGGGAGGAGAAACATAAGATCCAACTATAATAGCAAAGCTCGCGATACATCAAGATCGTGCCAAATCAAGAACACGAGAGAGATAGATCAAACACATAGCTACTGGTACATACCCTCAGCCCCGAGGGAGAACTACTCCCTCCTCGTCATGGAGAGCACCGGGATGATGAAGATGGCCACCGGAGAGGGATTGCCCCCTCCGGCAGGGTGCCGGAACGGGTCTAGATTGGTTTTCGTTGGCTACGGAGTCTTCTGGTGGCGGAACTCCCGATCTATTATCCGTTCTGGAAGTTTTAGGGTATATGGAGTTATATAGGTAGAAGAAGCACGTCAGGGGAGCCACGAGGGCCCCACGAGGCAGGGGGCGCACCCCAAGGGGGTGGGCGCGCCCCCACCCTCGTGGGTAGCCCCCGTATCTTCTGACGTGGGGTCCAAGTCCTTCAGGTGTGTTTCCTTCCAAAAATAACTTCTCTAGTTGATTTCGTTCCGTTTCGACCCCGTTTGATATTCCTTTTTTCTTCAAAACACTGAAATAGGCATAAAACAGCAAATCTGGGCTGGGCCTCCGGTTAATAGGTTAGTCCCGAAAGTAATATAGAAGTGGATAATAAAGCCCAGTATTGCCCAAAACAGTAGATAATATAGCATGGAGCAATCAAAAATTATAGATACGTTGGAGACATATCAGATGCTCATTTTGGTTTGGGGAAGGCAAATACATTGATTTATTAATAGAAAGAAACTTAATAAACGTCCATGCACTCCTTAGTAGAATCGAAGGCAATGATGCGGATGCATTTGCAAATAGAGGGGAAGCAACATCTACTTATTTTGAACCAAAGATGAAGAATGAAGAATGCAAGATCAAGAATCCGCAGATCAACAATGAGTACATGGAGAAGATATTGCTTCAACTAGTGGGAGCAGTTATGGAAGTTGGAAATCTTCTAAAATGCACACTTGTGGTTCTTGTTTTCTTTGATTTTGCTATTCTAGCAAAGATTTGGAGATGTATTATATATCCAATGTTGTTGAAAAAGCAAAGAAATGCATTATGTTGGATCAAATTAAGATGCAAATTTAGGTTTTCCGGGCCGGAAGTGAAGTAAATATGCCCTAGAGACAATA
Organism: Triticum urartu; assembly: GCF_056163025.1. Lineage (NCBI taxonomy): Eukaryota > Viridiplantae > Streptophyta > Magnoliopsida > Poales > Poaceae > Triticum > Triticum urartu. The sequence continues at coordinate 649,605,681 of NC_141877.1, read as the reverse complement.
ATAAAGTTGTTATTGACATTTTCTTATATCATGATAAATGTTTATTATTCATGCTAGAATTGTATTAACCAGAAACTTAGTACATGTGTGAATACATAGACAAACAGAGTGTCCCTAGTATGCCTCTACTAGACTAGCTCGTTAATCAAAGATGGTTAAGTTTCCTAACCATAGACATGTGTTTTCATTTGATGAACGGGATCACATCATTAGAGAATGATGTGATCGACAAGACCTATCTGTTAGCTTAGCATATATGATCGTTTAGTTTTATTGCTATTGCTTTCTTCATGACTTAGACATGTTCCTCTGACTATGAGATTATGCAACCCCCGAATACCGGAGGAACACCTTGTGTGCTATCAAATGTCACAACGTAATTGTGTGATTATAAAGATGCTCTACAGGTGTCTCCGATGGTGTTTGTTGAGTTGGCATAGATCGAGATTAGGATTTTTCACTCTGTGTTTCAGAGAGGTATCTCTGGGCCCTCTCGGTAATGCTCATCACTACAAGCCTGCAAGCAATGTGACTAATGAGCTAGTTGCGGGATGATGCATTACGGAACGAGTAAAGAGACTTTCCAGTAATGAGACTGAACTAGGTATGATGATACCGACAATCGAATCTCTGGCAGGTAACATACTGATGATAAAGGGAACAATGTATGTTGTTATGCGGTTTGACCGATAAAGATCTTCGTAGAATATGTAGAAGCCAATATGAGCATCTAGGTTCCGCTATTGGTTATTGACCGGAGATGTGTCTCTGTCATGTCTACATAGTTCTCGAACCCGTAGGGTCCGCACGCTTAGCATTCGATGACGATTTGTATTATGAGTTATATGATTTGATGACTGAAGATTCTTCGGAGTGCCGGATGAGACCACTAACATGACGAGGAGTCTCGAAATGGTCGAGACATAAAGATTGATATATTGGACGATATTATTTGGACACCGATGAGTTCCGAGAGGTACCAGATAATTATCGGAGTGCCGGAGGGTTATCAGACCACCTCGGGGGAACTAATGGGCCTTGATGGGCATTAGTGGAAAGAGTGGAAGGGCCACAAGGGGATGGCCGCCTCCTCCCCTTGGGTCCGAATTGGACTAGGGGAAGGGCGCCCCCCTTTCCTTCCCTTCCCCCTCTTCCTTCCTCCTCCCCCTTTCCTCTAGGTGGAACCCTACTAGGACTTGGAGTCCTAGTAGGACTCCCTCCTGCTGGCGCGCCTACAGGGTCGGCCGGCCTCCCCCTCCCCTCCTTTATATACGGGGGCAGGGGGGCACCCTAGAACACACAAATTTCTCTTAACCGTGTGCGGTGGCCTCCTCCATAGTTACACACCTCGGTCACATCGTCGTAGTGCTTAGGCGAAGGCCTGCACCGGTAACTTCATCATGACCTTCGCCACGTCGTCATGGTGATGGAACTCCCCCTCGTCCTCAACTGGAGCAAGAGATCGAGGGACTTCATCGAGCTGAATGTGTGCGGAACGCGGAGGTGAAGTACGTTCGGTACTTGGATCGGTTGAATTGTGAAGAAGTTCGACTACATCAACCACGTTACTAAAAGCTTCCCCTTACAGTCTATGAGGGTACGTGGACAGACTCTCCCCACTCATTGCTATGCTTCTCCTAGATAGATCTTGCATGATCGTAGGATTTTTTTGAAATACTATGTTCCCCAACAGTGGCATCCGAGCCAGGTCTATGCGTAGATGTTATATGCACGAGTAGAACACAATGAGTTGTGGGCGACAATAGTCGTACTGCTTACTAGCAACATCTTACTTTGACTCGGCGGTATTGTTGGATGAAGCGGCCTGGACCGACATAACATGACCGCGTTCATGAGACTGGTTCTATCGACGTGCTATGCACTCAGGTGGCTAGCGGGTGTCTGTTTCTCCAGCTTCAGTTGAATCGAGTTTGACTACACCCGGTCCTTGTGGAAGGTTAAAACAGCACACTTGACGAAAAATCGTAGTGATTTTGATGCGTAGGTAAGAACGGTTCTTGCTAGAAGACCGTAGCAGCCACGTAAAACTTGCAACAACAAATAGAGGACGTCTAACTTGTTTTTGCAGGGCATGTTGTGATGTGATATGGTCAAGACGTGATGAGATATAAATTGTTGTATGAGATGATCATGTTTTGTAAAAGTTATTGGCAATTGGCAGGAGCCTTATGGTTGTCGCTTTATTGTATGAAATGAAATCGCCATTTAATTGCTTTACTTTATCACTAAGCGGTAGCGATAGTCATAGAAGCAATAATTGGCGAGACGACAACGATGCTACGATGGATATCAAGGTGTCAAGCCGGTGATGATGGTGATCATGACGGTGCTTTGGAGATGGAGATCAAAGGCACAAGATGATGATGCCATATCATATCACTTATTTTGATTGCATGTGATGTTTATCCTTTATGCATCTTATTTTCCTTAGTACAGCGATAGCATTATAAGATGACCCCTCACTAAAATTTCAAGGTATAAGTGTTCACCCTGAGTATGCATAGTTGCTACAGTTCGTCGTGCCGAGACACCACATGATGATCGGGTGTGATAAGCTCTACGTTCACATACCACAGGTGCAAGCCAATTTTGCACACGTAGAATACTCGGGTTAAACTTGACGAGCCTAGCATATGCAGATATGGCCTCGGAACACTGAGACCGAAAGGTCGAACATGAATCATGTAGTAGATATGATCGGCATAGTGATGTTCACCATTGGAAACTACTCAGTCTCACGTGATGATCGGACATGGTTTAGTTGATATGGATCACGTGATCACTTAGATGATTAGAGGGATGTCTATTTAAGTGGGAGTTCTTAAGTAATTTTATTAATTGAACTTTAATTTACCATGAACTTAGTATCTGATAGTATTTTGCATGTTTATGTTGTTGTAGATAAATGGCCCGTGCTGTTGTTCTGTTGAATTTTAATGCGTTCCGAGAGAAAGCTAAGTTGAAAGATGATGGTAGCAATTACACGGACTGGGTCCATAACTTAAGGATTATCCTCATTGCTGCACAGAAGAATTACGTCCTGGAAGCACCGCTGGGTGGCAAGCCTATTGCAGATGCTGCTGACAACGTTAAGAACTTCTGGTAAAGCAAAGCTGATGACTACTCGATAGTTCAGTGTGCCATGCTTACGGCTTAGAACTGGGACTTCAACTGCGTTTTGAACGTCATGGAGCATATGAGATGTTCCAGGAGTTGAAGTTAATATTTCAAGCAAATGCCCGGATTGAGAGATATGAAGTCTCCAATAAGTTCTACAGCTATAAAATGGAGGAGAATAGTTCTGTCAGTGAACATATACTCAGAATGTCTGGGTACCACAACCACTTGACTCAACTGGGAGTTAGTCTTCCTGATGATAGTGTCATTGACAGAGTTCTTCAATCACTGTCACCAAGCTACAAGAGCTTCATGATGAACTATAATATGCAAGGGATGGATAAGACAATTCCCGAGCTCTTCACGATGCTAAAAGCTGCAGAGGTAGAAATCAAGAAGGAGCATCAAGTGTTGATGGTTAATAAGACCACTAGTTTCAACAAGAAGGGCAAAGGGAAGAAGGGGAAATTCAAAAAGAATGGCAAGCAAGTTCCTGCTCAAGTGAGGAAGCCCAAGTCTGGACCTAAGCCTAAGACTGATTGCTTCTACTTCAAAGGGACTGATCACTGGAAGCGGAACTGCCCCAAGTATTTGGCGGATAAGAAGGATGGCAAAGTGAAAGGTATATTTGATATACATGTTATTGATGTGTACCTTACTAATGCTCGTAGTAGCACCTGGGTATTGGATACTGGTTCTGTTGCTCATATTTGCAACTCAAAACAGGGGCTACAGATTAAATGAAGATTGGCAAAGAACGAGGTGACGATGCACGTCGGAAATGGTTCCAAAGTCGGTGTGATCAACGTCAGCACGCTACCTCTACATCTACCTTCGAGGTTAGTTTTAGACCTAAATAATTGTTATTTGGTGCCAGCGTTAAGCATGAACGTTATATCTGGATCTTGTTTGATGCGAGACAGTTATTCATTTAAATCACAGAATAATGGTTTTTCTATTTATATGAGTAATATCTTTTATGGTCATGCACCCTTGATGAGTGGTCTATTTTTATTGAATCTCGATAGTAGTGATACACATATTCATAGTATTGAAGCCAAAAGATACAAGTTTAATAATGATAGTGCAACTTATTTATGGCACTGCCGTTTAGGTCATATTGGTGTAAAGCGCATGAAGAAACTCCATGCTGATGGACTTTTGGAATCACTTGATGCTTGTGAACCATGCCTCATGGGCAAGATGACTAAGACTCCGTTCTTCGGAACAATGGAGCGAGCAACAGACTTGTTGGAAATAATACATACTGATGTATGCGGTCCGATGTGTGTTGAGTCTCGCGACGGGTATCGTTATTTTCTGACCTTCACAGATGATTTGAGCAGATATGGGTATATCTACTTGATGAAACATAAGTTTAAAACATTTGAAAAGTTCAAAGATTTTCAGAGTGAAGTGGAAAATCATCATAACAAGAAAATAAAGTTTCTACGATCTGATCGTGGAGGAGAATATTTGAGTTACGAGTTTTGTCTTCATTTGAAACAATGTGGAATAGTTTCGCAACTCATGCCGCCTGGAACACCACAGCGTAATGGTGTGTCCAAACGTCGTAATCATACTTTATTAGATATAGTGCGATCTATGATGTCTCTTACTGATTAACCGCTATCGTTTTGGGGTTATGCTTTAGAGACGGCTACATTCACGTTAAATAGGGCAGCATCTAAATTCGTTGAGACGACACCATATGAACTCTGGTTTGGCAAGAAACCTAAGTTGTCGTTTCTTAAAGTTTGGGGCTGCAATGCTTATGTGAAAAAGCTTCAACCTAATAAGCTCGAACCCAAATCGGAGAAATGTGTCTTCATAGGATACCCAAAGGAGACTGTTGGGTACACCTTCTATCACAGATCCAAAGGCAAGCTATTCGTTGCTAAGAATGGATCCTTTCTAGAGAAGGAGTTTCTCTCGAAAGAAGTGAGTGGGAGGAAAGTAGAACTTGATGTGGTAATTGTACCATCTCTCGAATTGGAAAGTAGTTCATCACAGAAATCAGTGGAGTGATTCCTACACCAATTAGTGAGGAAGCTAATGATGATGATCATGAAACTTCTGATCAAGTTACTACCGAACCTCGTAGGTCAACCAGAGTAAGATCCGCACCAGAGTGGTACGGTAATCCTATTTTGGAAGTCATGTTACTTGACCATGACGAACCTACGAACTATGAGGAAGGGATGATGAGCCCAGATTCCGCAAAATGGCTTGAGGCCATGAAATCTGAGATGGGATCCATGTATGAGAACAAAGTGTGGACTTTGGTTGACTTGCCGGATGATCGGCAAGCAATAGAGAATAAATGGATCTTCAAGAAGAAGACTGACGCTGACGGTAATGTTACTATCTACAAAGCTCGACTTGTTGCGAAAGGTTTTTGACAAGTTCAAGGAATTGACTACGATGAGTGAAGGAAATATGCCCTAGAGGCAATAATAAAGTTGTTATTTATATTTCCTTATATCTTGATAAATGTTTATTATTCACGCTAGATTTGTATTAACCGGAAACTTAGTACGTGTGTGAATACATAGACAAACAGAGTGTCACTAGTATGCCTCTACTTTACTAGCTCGTTAATCAAAGATGGTTAAGTTTCCTAACCATAGACATGAGTTGTCATTTTATAAACGAGATCATATCATTAGAGAATGATGTGATTGACATGACCCATCCGTTATCTTAGCACTATTATCTTTTATTTTATTGCTATTGCTTTCTCCATAACTTATACATGTTCCTATGACTATGAGATTATGCAACTCCCGAATACCGGAGGAACACTTAGTGTGCTATCAAACGTCACAACGTAACTGGGTGATTATAAAGATGCTCTACAGGTGTCTCTGATGGTGTTTGTTGAGTTGGCATAGATCGAGATTAGGATTTGTCACTCCAATTGTCAGAGAGGTATCTCTGGGCCCTCTCAGTAATGCACATCACTATAAGCCTTGCAAGCAATGTAACTAATGAGTTAGTTGCGAGATGCTGCATTAGGGAACGAGTACAGAGACTTGCCGGTAACGAGATTGAACTAGGTATGATAATACCGACGATCGAATCTCGGGCAAGTAACATACCGATGACAAAGGGAACAACATATGTTGTTATGCGGTTTGACCGATAAAGATCTTCGTAGAATATGTTGGAACCAATATGAGCATCCAGGTTCCGCTATTGGTTATTGACTGGAGATGAGTCTCGGTCATGTCTACATAGTTCTCGAACCCATAGGGTCCGCACGCTTAAAGTTCGATGACGATTGGTATTATGAGTTTATGTGTTTTGATGTACCGAAGGTAGTTCGGAGTCCCGGATGAGATCACGGACATGACGAGGAGTCTCGAAATGGTCAAGACATAAGGATTGATATATTGGATGACTATATTCGGACACCGGAATGGTTCCGAGGTGTATCGGGTATTTATCGGAGTGCCAGAAGGGTTATCGGAACCACCGGGGAAGTTATGGGCCTTATTGGGCCTTAAGGGAGAGAGAGGGAGCAGCCAAGGGCTGGCCGCGTGCCCCCCATGGGCCTAGTCCGAATTAGACTAGGGGGAGGGACGGCGCCCCCTCCTTCCTTCTCCTTCCCCTCTCCTTATTTCTTCTCCTAGTAGGACTAGGAAAGGGGGGTACAACTCCTACTAGGAGTAGGATTGCCCCCCTTGGGCGCGCCAGATATGGCCGGCCGGCCTCCCCCTTGCTCCTTTATATACAGGGGCAGGGGGCACCCTAGAACACACAAGTTGACAATTTTTTTAGCCGTTTGCGGTGCCCCCCTCCACAAAAATACACCTCGGTCATATTGTCGTAGTGCTTAGGCGAAGCCCTGCGTCAGTAACTTCATCATCACCGTCACCACATTGTTGTGCTGACGAAACTCTCCCTCGGCCTCAGCTGGATCTAGAGTTCGAGGGGCGTCACCGAGCTGAACGTGTGCAGATCGCGGAGGTGCCATGCGTTTGGTACTTGATCGGTTGGATCGCGAAGACGTTCGACTACATCAACCGCGTTATTTAATGCTTTCGCTTTCGGTCTACGAGGGTACGTAGACACACTCTTCCCTCTCGTTGCTATGCATCTCCTAGATAGATCTTGCGTGATTGTAGGAATTTTTTTGAAATACTGCATTCCCCAATGAAGGAACATGCGGTGCCCCCATGTTTGGTTTTGGTAATTGATGACAATCTCTATGTACTAATGGTTGCCTTGCGTTATATTTGAAGGTTTTGTCCATAGGCTTTTCTTGGAGTACATGTGTTGGTTTCAAGGAGAGTTTGTGTCGACCAAGGTGCTATTCAAGGAATTACCTAAAGATTGGTCTTGTGAGAGGTTGATCAAGACTAAGTCAAAGAGTGAATCAAGTTGATCAACCCACAAAGAGTAGAAGATGTACCGAGAGGGATCAAGTGATCCCATGGTATGGTAAGCATTGTCAATTACGCTTTGTGTACTAACCCATGGTCTTCGTGAGAGTTCTTTGTGGGGTTAGATTGCGGTGTGCAAGTTCAAGTGGAGCATCATGAAGAGATCAAATTCTTGAAGCTTTCCATCCATTGTGGTGACAATGGACCTGTGAAGATGTGCGGAAGAGTGGCTCACCCATAGTGGAGTATGGGGGAGCAATCAACTAGTCTTCATCGAGCCAACACAATCAGGAAAGGTGGTCCAACTTGAGGAAGTCAAGATCGTCATCATCTAGCTCAAGTGGACTATGTGCAAGACAAAGGTTTGCCCTTGATAGGTTTTCTATTTTACCGGTCTCATAGTGGTGGTTGGGAGACCGGGTTATAGAATCGATTGCCGTACTATCAAGGGGTCTCTCGATGAGTAGCTTGATTGTATCGTTCGTAGAGAGCTCAAACCATTGCATCCTTGCATAATCCTTCTTGGTTCTTGTTTGGTTCTATTTCTGAGTCTTAGAGCTTATGGTCATCTTGGTGACAAGCTCGAGTTCATCGAAAACGGAGTTCACTCACATCTTCTATGATGTTTTCGATGTTGGAGGTTATGCCGGTTCTTCTCGGTTGGAGGTTTCTCTCCTCTATTTGTTGGCATTACTCCCCTACCTCTTCTTACTATAACCTTGTTCTTCTCGGTTGGAGGTTATGTCTTTGTTTTGATGCTACTCGTCGTCTTGTATCCAACAAGCTTGAGTTTGCTCAATTCGAAGGTCGTATGAAGAAGTTATGCCAGTTCATGTTTCTTGAGAGTGGGTTTTGTCTGGTCCCAGCGGTAGTACCGCGAGCCCAAGCGGTAGTACCGCTTGGAGCTCTCAGCCATAGTACCGCTGCAGTGCCGCTCTTCTACAGCCTCGATTTTGGGTCCTGCTCTTCTCGTGTCGGGTTCAATGGCAGTAGGAGCGGCAGTAGGAGCAGTAGTACCGCTCTTGTGCGGTAGTACCGCTGGGCCAAGCGGAAGTACCGCTGCGGCCAACGGTAGTACCGCTGGCTACAGCGGTAGTGCCGCTCATACTGCTCTACCTCTCTGGCAGTTTTCAGCTCGTGTTTTTCTCTCTTGTTGGGGTGTTTTGACCGTGCTAAGCGGTAGTACCGCTCCTCCAGCGGTAGTACCGCTCATGTGCGGCTGAGCACATAACGGTTGGATTCGGGAGCTCCTATAAAAGGGGTCTTCTTCCCCAATGAACCTTATCCTTTGAGCTCGTGTTCTTCCCCCATTGTTGACCTTCTTCAAGCTTGCTAACTCTCAATCCCTTCATGGATTCTTGCTAGTTTTTGAGGGAAAAGAGAGAGGAGATCTAGATCCACATTTCCACCAATCACTTTCTCCTCTATGTGAGGGGAACCCCTTGGATCTAGATCTTGGAGTTCTTTGTGTTCTCCTTCTTGTTCTTCCTCTCATTTTCCTCCCTAGCATTAGTTGCTTCGGTGGGATTTGAGAGAGAAGGACTTGGGCACTACGTGTGCCCTTGCCATTGCATTTGGTGCATCGGTTTGAGTTCTCCATGGTGATACGTGGAAGTGAAGTTTGAGAAGCTTATTACTCTTGGGTGTTTGGGCACCCTAGAGCTTGTTCCTCTTGGGTGCCTTGGCGCCCTAGACGGTTGGTGGTGTTTGGAGCTCAATCATTGTGGTGTAAAGCTCCGGGCAAGCGTCGGGGTCTCCAATTAGGTTGTGGAGATCGCTTCGAGCAATTTGAAGAGTACCGGTGACCGCCCCCAAGGGTTTCCAAAGTGTACGGGTTCGGTGACCGCCCCCAAGGGTTGCCATTTGTACGGGTTCGGTGACCGCCCTCAAGGGTCCCTTAGTGGAATCACAACATCTTGCATTGTGCGAGGGCATGAGGAGATTACGGTGGCCCTAGTGGCTTCTTGGGGGTCATTGTGCCTCCACATCGCTCCAAGCGGAGATTAGCATCCGCAAGGGTGTGAACTTCGGGATACATCGTCGTCTCCGCGTGTCTCGGTTATCTCTTACCCGAGCCCTTTACCTATGCACTTTACTTTGTGATAGCCATATTGTTCTTTGTCATATATCTTGCTATCACATAGTTGCTTATCTTGCTTAGCATAAGTTGTTGGTGCACATAGGTGAGCCTAGTTGTTTTAGGTTTTGTGCTTGGCAAATTAACCGCTAGGTTTATTCCGCATTTGTTCAAGCCTAAACCGTAAGTACTTTAAAGCGCCTATTCACCCTCCTCTAGGCGACATCCACGATCTTTCACCCAATAGTGGCATCGGAGCCAGATCTATGTGTAGATGTTATATGCACGAGTAGAACACAAAGGAGTTGTGGGCGTGGGTGAGGGAGTCCTGGACTAAGGGGTCCTCGGGCATCCGGCCTGTTATCCATGGGCTGGACTGATGGGCTGTGAAGACATGAAGGCCGAAGACCGTACCCGTGTCCGGATTGGATTCTACTTGGCGTGGAGGGCAAGCTTGGCGACCGACTATGAAGATTCCTTCTTATGTAACCGACTCTATGTAAACCCTAGATCCCCCCGGTGTATATATAAACCGGAGGGGTTAGTCCGGAAAGGATATACTCGTTACCATAGTCATACAGGCTAGGCTTCTAGGATTTAGCCATTACGATCTCGTGGTAGATCAACTCTTGTAACACTCTGTAACATCCCAAATTTTCAATTTGGAATGTTATACATAGATCATCCATGCATATCATGATTTATTGCATTTCCGTTCCGCAATCCTCGAAATCCTAAGCAACTCAAGGACCCTCAGAGAGAGTTGGGGATTTTTCCGGTTTTCATATTTGATTTTTATCAAATAATGAAACGAGGATTTTGATTTTAATAATTTTTCTCTCCGAAAAATATTTCATATTAAATCAAAGGAGTGGAGATAATATGACTTCTCCAAAATAATTGAAATATTGGAGGAAAAATATTAAAATCATTTATTGGATTTTATTTGGTTTTATTCGGATTTTATTTGCATTAGAAAAATTGCACGTTTTCAAAATTTCATTTTAGAGCCAAGAAAATGTTCACCTCGTCCTAAATATTTTATTTAGGCGGTGAAAATTTGTTTTGGCACTTTTAGATTTTTATTTATTTCTCTAGGATTTTATTTATGTCGGCGGAATTATTTTAAAAAAAAATACCGCGCGCCCGACTGGGCCGAAGCCCAGCCCAGCCAGGCCGGCCCGCCCGCGCCACCGCCTCCCCAGCCGGATCGGGACCGGAGTCCCAATCGGAGCCGCCGCCGCCGCCGTGTCCAGGGCGGACACGCCTCCTAAGGCCTCCTCCTTCCCCAAGTTGGCCGCCCCCCCTCTTTATAACCCCGCCGGAGCCCCCCTGGAGCCCCAGCCACCGCCGCCCGCAGCCGCCCGCCCCACCGCCTGCAGCCACCGCGCCGCCGCCGCCTGCCGCCGCCCGCACCGCACCAGAGCCGCCGCCGCCGCAGCCCCGCACCCCACGCCGCCCCGCTGCAGCGCCGGAGTCCCGCCGGAGCCCCGCCGGAGTCGAGCCGAGGTAGCCGCCCCGCCGCCCCGGTTTTCCAAAGAAAACCGTTCGGTTTTTCTGAAAACCCTAGTTTTTGTTTTTTTAATAGATCGGTTTTCTCCGGTTTATTTAATTAGCGAGTGTTCGCTCGTTCGTTCGTTTTAACGAACGTGTTCTTCATCTAGATCCAAATACCGAACGTTCGTTCATTAACCTGTTCTTCATTTTTCTTTTTCTCGGATTTATTCCGTGATTTTTCTGATCGCGATTTCTGATCCGATCTTAGTTTCTGTTTATCTTTTCGCTCGTTTATCGGAATCAGGCGATTCAAGCACCTAGAGTTTCATCTTGAAACCCTCTTTCCGGTTAATCAACTCAAACAAGTTTTTGCTACTGTAAAAATTTGACCTAAGTTCAGATTAGTAAACGAAGTTTCTTTCGTTCGCCGGTTGAGTTTTGTTGCTTTGATCGATTTGATTCTTTTTGCAAACCAGAGTTCTTAAGTTGAAGTTTCTGGTCAACCTCTCTTATTTGAGTTTTGCTTGTGCATCGTTGCTTGTTACTTATGTATGTTATTGTTTTCTTGCGATAGAATTTCCGGAGTGCGAAGCGTGTTACTACGAGTCTCTAGGATTCGCGGATCGTCAGCAAGGCAAGTAACACATTGATCATACTCTTTCCAAACCCAGTTTTTGTGCATTAGTTCCAATCCTCAAACATTGCATGATTAGGATGTCATTAACTTGTGGGTTGGGAAGTAGTTGCTGAGGTAGAACCTATTGCCCTGTTATATTCAAACCCTTGGGAGTTACTTCTACGTATTGCTTATATTGCCATGCTATGCTCGTAGACGTGGTTCGGGTTTGAGTGAAATCCACGATAGATGTGAGATTCTTAATTAATGGTTCAACTTAAGGTGGCAACTTAATCAAACAACTAGGTGGATTGAGGCACCTGGGGAACCCAGTGTTGTCTGTTTTTATTTTTGGAAATCCTGGGGTACCCGTGTGATCTTCCTATGGACCGCCACCCAGGCTCAAAGGGAACTGAGATGATTCATGCCAGAAACTTCTGTGTGCAGCCACAAGCTATTATGGGCTCTAGCATAGTTGAGTAAGTTACGTGAAGCTCTTGAAGAGGTGGATCAGCAGGTAGTGGGTTTTGTAGGTTTGGTATGGTCTGCCCGGAGTAGAGAGTTAATGTTTCTGAAAGACTGTGTCTCGGTCATCCATTTCTCAAACACCATGTAGTGCGAGAAATCCAACGGAGGCGATCGAGTCTTGTGGGGAAAAGTGTGCAAACCTCTGCAAAGTGTACAATCTAATCATGGTTAGCCGTGTCCCCGGTTATGGACAATTCTTGAGTATCTAGTGCTTGAGTTATCGCATGTATCTCACCATGTTTAATTAATATTGTTGGGTTGTTAATCACTTTAATTGGGATTGAGTTGGGGTTACCTTCTCAATGATGTTTCAACCACCATGATAGTTAAATTAAAATCTATTCCTTTGTTGTAGGAAAAAATTGGCTTTTCGCAAAAAGTATAACCATACAGCTTTACACCATCCATATATGCATGTAGTGATAGAATTATTCTATTCTTGCTCTATTGTGTTATATTGCCAGCATATTCCATGTGCTGACCCATTTTCGGGCTGCAACGTATTATGTTGCAGACTTTTCAGACGAGGAGTAAGGTTCGTTAGGTCGTTGCTGTGCAGCTTAGCTATGCCGTTGGAGTTGATGGACTCACTTTATCTTCCAAGCCTTCCGCTGTTATCGCATTAGATGGCCTTAAGCCATGTTATTGTAATAAGTTCTCTTTTGAGACATTCGATGTAATAAGTGTGTGATTGCTACTCTGTGATAAATCCTTCAAGTACTGTGTGGTGTCAGCATTACTGATCTAGGGATGACACCTGAGCACAGAGATTGGACCGTCTGAGGTCTGGTCGCTACAAGATGGTATCAGAGCACACGCTGAGTGTAGGACACGACCACTAAGATAAACCCTAGGTCACACTTCTCTACTCATTTCTGACTCCTCTCCACTTTCTACTCTTTAGGATGGCGGAGATGAAGAACAAGTTTGCACAACCGGATGAAGACACACCTTTTGGATGTCACCTGAAGGAAGTCACTAGGTACTTGAACATTGGAATACCAAGCTTCACCGGGACGTACAACGCCACTTTACCTGAAGAGGAGCGCTGGACGATTCAAGTACAAGTTCCAGGAAGGACGTTCTCGCCAACTTCTAAACCCATAGAGTTTTCTTTCGAAGCACCTACCTGGAGTCTAGGCAAGAGCATGGCAGCCCACATTACAATGGGACGCATTGGAGAAGTTTACAATAGGGAACTTAAGGACACAATCTACCAAATATGTGGGCGCCGCGACGAGCAATGGGAAGTAATCAACACCAGGAAGGATAGATCCATTGCAGCTTTCATCCAGGAGTTAAACCAGCACATCCGACGTCAGGAGAACCAGATGTGCGCGGACATGATGGACTTGAAGAAGGCGAAGAATAGGATCATCGATCTAGAGGAAGAACTCAAGTTTACACGTGATGGATATGAGGAGAAAATCAAGACCCTACTGGAGAAAAATGACGACCTAGTCAAGAAGATCGGAGTATTCATGGGAGGACCAGCACCAATAGAAGAAGAAGAACCCAAGGAAATACGCCCCGAGGACTACATCATCATCGACGACACTGACTCCGACCCTAGTGATGATGACTTTGAAGACGAAGCTGGAGCAGACATCATGGAGTCTTCCACCGATCAAAATTTCTAGGTGACCACCAACTATTAGTAGTATTTTCCCCATGTATATAGTACTAGTGATCACTTTTGCGATAGTTCTAGACCGTTTGTATGCCCTTGCTTGATTGATTGAGTGAAATGATTGTGTTTGTCTCATGTGCATATGGGTAGTGTTTTCTCATTAGACCCCTTTTCTATTCTAATCTCTTCCATTTAAACCAATCAGATGCCTCTGAGACGTGACACCGGTTTTGCTTTCCCACTGGAACTCACCCAGTTGATCCAGCAGCAGAATGCCTTGATGCAATTACTAGTTTAGAACCAATGCAACAACAACAATAACAACAACAACCCACCGCCAGTGGACAACCTAGGCCGTTTTCTAAGGTTATAGTCGCCGGTGTTTTCCAGTAGCACCGAGCCTATAGTTGCTGATGATTGGCTACGCCGTATTGGAAGGGAGTTGACCACCGCAGGTTGCACAGATGCTGAGAGGGTGCGCTTTGCCGCACATCAATTGGATGGACCAGCAGCCTCATGGTGGGAGAATTACACAGCCACTTTTCCTGTAGCCAATGTCACTTGGGACCAGTTTCAGCAAGCTTTCCGCACAGCCCATGTCTCAACTGGAGCTATGCAGATGAAGAAGCGGGAGTTCCGCAACCTACACCAGGGGAACCGTACTGTGACTCAGTACGTGGATGAGTTTAGCAAGTTATCACGCTATGCCCCTGATGATGTGGCCACAGATGCCGCGAAGCAGGAGAAGTTTATGGAAGGGCTGAATGATGAGATGAGTATGCAGTTGATGGTAGCAACCTTCAACAACTACCAGGAGTTGGTAGACAAGGCTCTTATGATTGAAGGGAAGCAACAACAGATTGAGAGCCGCAAGAGGAAGTATGGACAAGGGAAGTATAATTCAGGAGCTCAGCAGAAGCCTCGCCTAACCCCGAACTCGGGAGGACTTGTTCATAACCATGGAGGTCACAACCACACTGGAGGAGGATCACATAATCACAGTGGTGCTAAGAATGGGAATGGGAACGGAGCTAACAACAATCAGAACCGCTCCAACCCATCCACACCCGCCAAAAGAGACCTAAGTCAGGTTACCTGCTTTAAGTGCGGGAAGACAGGGCACTATGCCAATGATTGCCCTGAAGGAAGGAATGGAAACGGAAATGGAAGCACTGGGAAGAATCCTAATCCATTCAACAAAGGACAAGTGAACCACGTTAACGTGGAGGAGGTTGAAGAGAAGCCGGACGCGGTAATAGGTAAGTTTTTGGTTAAGTCATCTACCGCTCTTGTACTTTTCGATACTGGTGCATCACATTCATACATATCAAGGGCATTCGTGGATAAGTTTAAACTGCCAACCCAAACCCTTAGCACCCCTCTTTTAGTGAGTTCACCCGGAGCAGTGTATATGACTAGCCGATGGTGTGACCAGATACCCTTAACCATTGGCACACATGTGTTTCCATCCGACCTAATTATCTTGGAGTCGCAAGGATTGGATGTGATATTGGGTATGGACTGGATGTCAAAATATGGAGGAAGCATTGACTGTGCTAGTAAGTCGATTTATCTCACCACCCCGGAGGGAAAAAAGGATTAAGTATGTGTCTAGGCATGTGCCTAGGAGGAGCCAAGTGAATGCCCTTACGGGAGTTGTTCAGGAGGAAGTGCCGGTAGTAAAGGATTACCCGGATGTTTTCCCAGAGGAATTACCAGGCATGCCACCGGACAGAGACATTGAGTTTTTGATAGAACTGTTGCTAGGGACAGGACCAATATCCAAGAGACCCTATCGGATGCCTGCAAATGACATGGAGGAAATTAAGAAACAGATCAAGGAGTTATTGGAGAAAGGATACATCCGAAGAAGTTCATCACCTTGGGGAGCCCAGTACTTTTGGTTGAGAAGAAGGATAAATCCCTAAGGATGGTTGTTGATTATCGAGCCTTGAATGAAGTGACGATAAAGAACAAGTACCCACTGCCGATGATCGACGATCTGTTTGATCAATTGCAAGGAGCTAAAGTGTTCTCAAAGATCGATTTACGATCGGGGTATCATCAGTTGAAGATACGAGAGAAGGACATACCAAATACGGCGTTCACAACGCGATATGGATTATACAAGTATACGGTCATGTCGTTTGGACTGACTAACGCCCCTGCCTATTTCATGAGCATGATGAACAAGGTGTTCATGGAGTATTTGGACAAGTTTGTTGTGGTATTTATTGATGATATCATGGTATACTCGAAGAATGAAGAGGAGCACAAGGAGCATTTGCGTTTAGTTCTCGAGAAGCTCAGGGAACAGCAGTTGTATGCTAAGTTTAGCAAATGCGAGTTTTGGCTGAAGGAAGTCGGATTCCTTGGACATGTTATATCAGGAGAAGGTATAGCAGTAGACCCCAGCAAGGTTCAGTCAGTCACTGAATGGTTGGCACCCACCTCAGTTAGCGAGATCCGCAGTTTTCTTGGACTCGCAGGATACTACCGGAGATTCATTGAGAATTTTTCCAAGATTGCAAAGCCAATGACTGAACTGTTAAAGAAGGATACCAAGTTTAAATGGACAGAAGATTGTGAAGCAAGTTTCCAGGAGTTGAAGAAACATTTGACTACAGCCCCAGTGCTAGTACTGCCAGATATACATAAGGAGTTCCAAGTGTATTGCGACGCCTCTCGCTTAGGAATTGGATGTGTGCTTATGCAGGACGGAAAAGTTGTTTCGTACGCCTCACAACAACTAAAACCTCATGAGCTGAATTATGCCACGCATGATTTGGAGCTAACAGCCGTAGTGCATGCATTGAAGACTTGGAGACACTATCTTATTGGAAACCGTTGTGATGTGTAAACGGATCACAAGAGTTTGAAGTACATCTTCACCCAGAAGGAGCTGAACCTTAGACAGAGGAGATGGTTGGAGATTATAAAGGATTATGACATGAAGCTACACTATCATCCGGGAAAGGCCAATGTCGTAGCAGACGCCTTGAGTCATAAAAGTTATGCTAATATCCTCGAAAGTAAAGGACCGCCGAAGGAGTTAGCAGAGGACATCATGGAACTTCGATTAGAGATTGTACCTAGAGGGTTCATTGCCACAATGGAGGTTCAGTCGACATTGCTGGACAAGATTCAGGAAGCTTAGAAGGATGACAAAGAGATTGCCGAGATAAAGGAGAAGATGGGCAAAGGAAAGACCAAAGGTTTTCGTGAGGATGAGCACGATACCCTATGGTTTGAGGACCGAATTTACGTGCCCAATAACCAGGAGGTCAGAAAGTTAATACTTCAAGAGGCTCATGACTCACCATACTCGATACACCCCGGAAACACCAAGATGTATTTGGATTTGAAGGAACGTTTCTGGTGGATTGGTATGAAGAAGGATATTGCCGAGTATGTAGCCGTATGTCACGTATGTCAGAGAGTCAAGGCAGAGCATCAGAAGCCAGCAGGACTATTACAGCCTATGCCGATACCCGAATGGAAGTGGGATAAACTTGGCATGGACTTTATCACCGGATTACCCAGGACTAAAGCAGGATATGATTCCATATGGGTAGTAGTTGATCGTTCGACCAAAGTAGCTCACTTCATCCCAGTGAAAACCACCTATACAAGTACAAAGTTGGCCAAGATCTATATGTCCAGGATCGTATGTCTGCATGGAGTTCCGAGGACCATCGTATCAGATCGAGGAACACAGTTTACTTCAAAGTTTTCGCATCAGTTACACCAGACTTTGGGAACGAGATTGGAGTTCAGTACAACATTTCACCCGCAGACAGATGGACAGACCGAGAGAGTCAATCAAATTTTGGAGGACATGTTGAGAGCCTGTGCGCTAGATTATGGATCTAGTTGGGATGACAATTTGCCGTATGCAGAGTTCTCATACAACAATAGCTACCAAGCCAGTTTGAAGATGGCACCGTTTGAAGCCCTATATGGACGCAGGTGCAGAACACCGTTGATGTGGGACGAATAGGAGACCGACAGTTGTTTGGACCAGACTTGATCAGGGAGTCTGAGGAGAAGGTAAAACTGATCCGAGACCGACTGAAGATTGCCCAGTCCAGGTAGAAGAGTTATGCCGACTCAAAACACAAGGAGGTAACCTGCGAGATTGGAGACAGAGCATATCTGTGAGTATCGCCCTTGCGTGGAGTGAAACGTTTTGGAGTTAAAGTAAAGTTAGCCCCGAGATTTGTAGGACCGTATCGCATTTTGGAACGGATGGGAGAAGTTGCCTACAAGTTGGAGCTACCTGAGGGATTGTCAGGAGTCCATGATGTGTTCCCGTTTCACAGCTAAAGAAGTGTCATGCTGAGATGGCTGATATACCATTAAGAGATACATTACCCTTGGAGGCGATTCAGTTGGACAGTGATTGGACTTATGAGGAGAAGCCAGTTAAGATTCTTGAGTTTGCCAGCAGAGTCACCCGCAGTAAGGTTATCAAGTTTTGCAAAGTTCAGTGGAGCCACCATACCGAAGATGAAGCCAGCTGGGAATGAGAGGATGATCTCCGCAAGGACCACCCATACCTATTTTCTAGCCAACCCGAATCTCGAGGGCGAGATTCATCTTAAGGGGGGTAGGTTTGTAACATCCCAAATTTTCAATTTGGAATGTTATACATAGATCATCCATGCATATCATGATTTATAGCATTTCCGTTCCGCAATCCTCGAAATCCTAAGCAACTCAAGGACCCACAGAGAGAGTTGGGGATTTTTCCGGTTTTCATATTTGATTTTTATCATATAATGAAACGAGGATTTTGATTTTAATAATTTTTCTCTCCGAAAAATATTTCATATTAAATCAAAGGAGTGGAGATAATATGACTTCTCCAAAATAATTGAAATATTGGAGGAAAAATATTACAATCATTTATTGGATTTTATTTGGTTTTATTCGGATTTTATTTGCATTAGAAAAATTGCACGTTTTCAAAATTTCATTTTAGAGCCAAGAAAATGTTCACCTCGTCCTAAATATTTTATTTAGGCGGTGAAATTTGGTTTGGCACTTCTAGATTTTTATTTATTTTTCTAGAATTTTATTTATGTTGGCGGAATTATTTAAAAAAATACTGCGCGCCCGACTGGGCCGAAGCCCAGCCCAGCCAGGCCGGCCCGCCCGCACCACCGCCTCCCCAGCCGGATCGGGACCGGAGTCCCGATCGGAGCCGCCGCCATGTCCGGGGCGGACACGCCTCCCGAGGCCGCCCCCTTCCCCTGGAGCCCCAGCCACCGCAGCCGCCCGCCCCGCCGCCCGCGCCGCGCCGGAGCCGCCGCCGCCCACCGCCGCAGCCCCGCACCCCACGCCGCCCCGCCGCAGCGCCGGAGTCCCTCCGGAGCCCCGCCGGAGCCGAGCCGAGGTAGCCGCCCCGCCGCCCTGGTTTTCCAAAGAAAACCGTTCGGTTTTTTAGAAAACCCTAGTTTTTGTTTTTTGTTTTTTTAATAGATCGGTTTTTCTCTAGTTTATTTAATTAGCGAGCGTTCGCTCGTTCGTTCGTTTTAACGAACGTGTTCTTCGTCTAGATCCAGATAACGAACGTTCATTCGTTAACCAGTTCTTCGGTTTTTTTTTCTCGGATTTATTCCGCAATTTTTCTGATCGTGATTTCTGATCCGATCTTAGTTTCTGTTTATCTTTTCGATCGTTTATCGGAATCTCAAGCGCCTGGAGTTTCGTCTCGAAACCCTCTTTTCGGTTAATCAACTTAAACAAGTTTTTGCTACTGTAAAAATTTGACCTAAGTTCAGATTAGTAAACGAAGTTTCTTTCGTTCGCCGGTTGAGTTTTGTTGCTTTGTTCGATTTGATTCTTTTTGCAAACCAGAGTTCTTAAGTTGAAGTTTCTGGTCAACCTCTCTTATTTGAGTTTTGCTTGTGCATCGTTGCTTGTTACTTATGTATGTTATTGTTTGCTTGCGATAGAATTTCCGGAGTGCGAAGCGTGTTACTACGAGTCTCTAGGATTCGCGGATCGTCAGCAAGGCAAGTAACACATTGATCATACTCTTTCCAAACCCAGTTTTTGTGCATTAGTTCCAATCCTCAAACATTGCATGATTATGATGTCATTAACTTGTGGATTTGGGAAGTAGTTGCTGAGGTAGAACCTATTGCCCTGTTATATTCAAACCCTTGGGAGTTACTTCTACGTATTGCTTATATTGCCATGCTATGCTCGTAGACGTGGTTCAGGTTTGAGTGAAATCCACGACAGATGTGAGATTCTTAATTAATGGTTCAACTTAAGGTGGCAACTTAATCAAACAACTGGATGGATTGAGGCACCTGGGGAACCCAGTGTTGTCTGTTTTTATTTTTGGAAATCCCGGGGTACCCGTGTGATCTTCCTATGGACCGCCACCCAAGCTCAAAGGGAACTGAGATGATTCATGCTAGAAACTTCTGTGTGCAGCCACAAGCTATTATGGGTTGTAGCATAGTTGAGTAAGTTACGTGAAGCTCTTGAAGAGGTGGATCAGCAGGTAGTGGGTTTTGTAGGTTTGGTATGGTCTGCCCGGAGTAGAGAGTTAATGTTTCTGAAAGACTGTGTCTCGGTCATCCGTTTCTCAAACACCATGTAGTGCGAGAAATCCAACGGAGGCGATCGAGTCTTGTGGGGAAAAGTGCGCAAACCTCTGCAGAGTGTACAATCTTATCATGGTTAGTCGTGTCCTCGGTTATGGACAATTCTTGAGTATCTAATGCTTGAGTTATCGCATGTATCTCACCATGTTTAATTAATATTGTTGGGTTGTTAATCACTTTAATTGGGATTGAGTTGGGGTTACCTTCTCAGTGATGTTTCAACCACCATGATAGTTAAATTAAAATCTATTCCTTTGTTGTAGGGAAAAATTGGCTTTTCGCAAAAACTATAACCATACAGCTTTACACCAGCCATATATGCATGTAGTGATAGAATTATTCTATTCTTGCTCTTGTGTTATATTGCCAGCATATTCCATGTGCTGGCCCGTTTTCGGGCTGCAACGTATTATGTTGCAGACTTTTTAGACGAGGAGTAAGGTTCGTTAGGTCATTGCCGTGCAGCTCAGCTATGCCGTTGGAGTTGATGGACTCACTTTATCTTCCAAGCGTTCCGCTGTTATCGCATTAGATGGCCTTAAGCCATGTTATTGTAATAAGTTCTCTTTTGAGACATTCGATGTAATAAGTGTGTGATTGCTACTCTGTGATAAATCCTTCAAGTACTGTGTGGTGTCAGCATTACTGATCCAGGGATGACACCTGAGCACAGAGATTGGACCGTCTGAGGTCTGGTCGCTACACACTCATATTCATCAAGATCAATCAAGCAGGACGTAGGGTATTACCTCCATAGAGAGGGCCCGAACCTGGGTAAACATTGTGTCCCCTGTCTCCTGTTACGATCGATCCTAGACGCATAGTTCGGGACCCCCTACCAGAGATACGCCGGTTTTGACACCGACATTGGTGCTTTCATTGAGAGTTCCACTGTGCCGTCAACAAGAGGTTTGATGGCCCCTCCGATCGTCTATAGTGACGCTGTCCAAGGAGAAACCTTCCTCCCCAGACAGATTTTCGTATTCGGCGGCTTCATACTGAGAGCCAACTCGCTTGGCCATTTGGAGCAGATTGATAGCTACGCCTACGCCCCTGGACATCAGGTCAGATTTGGAAGCTTGAACTATGTCACGGATATCTGTGGAGACTTGATCTTTAATGGATTTGAGACCGCAGTGATCGCTCCCCCTCGCCCCGATGAACATGACTCAAATCTGTCATCGGACCAGATTCAGGAGATGGCTCCTGTTGCTGCAATGGCCTTAGAACCAGAGCAGATCGTGCCATTCGAGGCCACAGAGTCCGCGGCGTTAGAGCCGCACGCAGACTCGACACCCTGCAATATGTGCGCCAATGGAACTCTGGACTCATCTTCGGCTATAAGTTCCGGACCATATACGCTTGCGGACACTGAGCTAGATCGTTTATCGATCTTTGAATTCAGCGCCGCAGACATTTTTCAGCACTCACCTTTGGGCGATGTGTTAAAGTCTTCAAAGAACCTTTCATTCACGGGAGACTCGCAGCCAAACTATGCCCGGCTCGAACTAGGGGCTGACGACGGAGAATTTCACTTCCCACCCGCCACCCACTTCATAGCCACTGTCGAGGACTTAACCAACATGCCCGCTCCTGGTTCCGCAGACATTAACGGTATAGACGACAATGGCGATAAGGAGCAAGGCCAAGACCCGCCAGTCATCAGGCGCGAGACGGCCACCCCTTCACATGACGTGTACATGATCGATACATTTAAAAAGCCTTGCGACAAAGACAAGGGAGATCCAGTTAAAACTCCTGAGTCACAATCTAAGTTTCGGCGCCCCAAACGCCGCCCCAAGTCACGCCGCAGCAACAATAGCACCGGAGAAAATAGTACTCCGGACGATGCCAAAAGCAACGAAGACCCTGTGGGAGCAACATCAGAGCAGGAGGAACAGGAAAACGGGCAAGCTAGCCCCGACGAACAGGCCCTGCCCAGCGACGGTTCGGAGGACGACAACTACCTTCCGCTCTCCGACGATGAGGTAAGCCTCGGCAACAAAGACTTCATCGTACCCGAAGAGCCCCTCGAACAGGAGCGCTTCAAGCGCAGGCTGATAGCTACGGCAAGGAGCGTAAAAAAGAAGCAGCAACAGCTTCAAGCTGACCAAGACCTACTCAACTACGGATGGACCAAAGTCCTGGTCGCCGAAGAATACAACCTTAGTAGCCTAGCCAAAGGCTACCCAAAGCACAAATTGTTATACCAGTCCGATGAAGGGGCGTTGGAGCCCATACCATCATCACACAATGCGATAGGTCACCGGCAACTCTGTTCGGATAAAGAGGCAACTCAAGCCGAACACCAGACAACCCCACCTCACCGTAAAGGCAGGAACAACGCAGGTCACGATCACCCAAACGACCTGCAGAGAGACTTGGACAATAGAGCAGGACACGCAAGACCGATCTACGGATCGCGAAAGCATGCTTCGACACGCGACGACAATTACCTATTCAGACGTGTCAAACCTCGCCACGCCCGAGCCAAAAACCGCAAAGGGACTCCTTTGGAGTTACGTCGCAGTGTGGCCCAGCATAGAGGCGCCGCACACTCGCTTTGCTTCACTGATGAAGTAATGGATCATGAATTCCCCGAAGGATTCAAGCCCATCAATATTGAATCATACGACGGGGCAACCAATCCCGCGGTGTGGATAGAAGATTTCATCCTCCACATCCATATGGCCCGTGGGGACGACCTCCACGCCATTAAATACCTCCCACTAAAACTAAAAGGGTAGCTCGGTACTGTTTAAACAGTCTGCCTGAAAATTTCATAGGCAGTTGGGAAGATTTGGAAGATGCCTTCCTCGATAACTTCCAAGGAACATATGTCCGGCCACCGGATGCCGATGACCTAAGTCAAATTGTCCAACAGCCCGGAGAATCGGCCAGGGAGCTCTGGACTCGGTTCTTAGTCAAAAAGAACCAAATCATCGACTGTCCGGATGCGGAAGCCCTTGCGGCTTCCAGACACGGCATCCGAAATGAATGGCTTGCACGCCACCTCGGCCAAAAAGGACCTAAATCCATGACAGCCCTCACTGCTCTGATGACCCGCTTTTGCGCGGGGGAAGACAACTGGATCACTCGTAGAAGAAATAGCGCCAACAACCAGGGCACCTATGAAATCCGGGACGGCAACGGCAAGCCAGGAGGAAGCAAAAACAACAGTCGCAATGACAATGAAAGATCAGGCGACACAGCGGTCAACGCTGGATTCATCAACCCCAAGCCCGGTCAGCGGAAGAAGCCATTCAAGACGAATCTGATCTGGACATAGCATGTAGAGATACGACAAAAAATATTGTTCGCATATACAATAATCAAGTGATCTATATTGATAATTATATAAATTATAATTTTATTATTCTGAACAGAAATACAACGCAACCTCTTATTTTGTGCAGAGCTAACAAAGAATTATACAAATCACGTGTCAAGATACGAAGGTGTATGTCTACTCATACGTATGGATGTGTGTATAAATTCATGCATGTGAGCATCCATGCATGCACTCCACCGAACCATCCATCCCATCTATCATGCATGCAAACACCACAAGGGCCAGGCAATTTGATTTTGGCTACATGGGCCAAGGGGAGAAACATGTTGGGTCCAAAGGATTTTTTTGGTGCACTAATTACAACACAACAGGCCAACGCGTCTCATCAACAGAAGCAACTGCCACGTCATGCATGCAGCTCATGTGTCTCGGAGACAGAGAGAGTCATGGAGGAGCGGCCCTGGCAGTACAAAGGCAAAGCGGTGGTGGTTGAGCCCTATGATGGCTTCACCAGGCCGTCGGCGGTTGCTCTGGACAAGGTGGAAATCTGGGCTCAAATCCATGACTTCCCTGATGGTTATTTTCCCTTGATCAAATCCCTGGCAGCAACCATTGGTGAATATGTTTACCATGAGCCAAGGTCTCATGACTCCGAAGGCAATTTTGTGTGTGTCCGTGTTAAGATAAACGTCACCGAGCCGCTCAAGAACGTAGTCTCACTCATGAAGAAAAAGAAGAGAGAGATCTTCAGAGTTAACTATGAGATATTGCCAGATTGGTGCGCAGTTTGCGGTCACCTGGGTCATATGCACAAAGAATGTGGTGATGGTGTCCATGAACCCAAAGCCCTAGTCTTCAAAGATCTACGGGCCTCTTGGTTCCGCGGGCCCGGGCAAGCTCCGGGAGAGGGCAAGGCAGGCCGAGGAGGCAGAGGTACAGGTAGCAGGCCGAGAAGGGGAGCGGGTCGACCCAGAACAAGGGGCTGACTTGGAGATGACAGAAGCAAACATTAATAGAAAGAGAGGAGTAACCATTCCTCTCCTCACAGCTCCGGATGTGCCAAACCAACAGAGTGATCAATCAGTGGCACAAACAGGAGTGGTTCCTGCAAGCTCCCCGTCTAAGCAAGACCCAAAGAAGCCAAGAACAACTTCCAATCCTCTGGATAAGAACAGCAGCAAGAACAAGGCTACTACAACACATATTGATGCGCGTTTGGCGGGCCCCAATGGTGGGTCGCGCCTAGCGCAATGAGTTGCCTAGTTTGGAACTGTCACGGGGCTGGCAAACCCGCGACAGTTCGTGAGCTTCGGGACCTCTCGAAGCAACATGCCCCCTCTATTGTTTGTATCCTTGAAACTCAGATAGAGGGTATGCGAGTAGAGAATCTAGTTGGTACTTTGGGCTATGATAAAAGTTTTGCTGTAAGCAGCTCCGGGAGGAGCGGTGGCATTGGAATTTTTTGGAAAGAAGAAATAAAAGTAGAAATTATTGGCTACTCGGATTACCACATTGATGTTGATGTGAAAGAGCTAACAGAAACCCAGACTAGAATCACATTTATCTATGGTGAAGCACAGTCCCAGGAGAGGTATATAACCTGGGACACTTTACGTGGCATAGCTGGCATGAGCAACCTTCCATGGGTGGTCATAGGCGACTTCAACGAGGTCCTCCACATGCATGAACATGACGGAATTGGCCCAAGGAGCCAAGCTCAAATGGATGCGTTTCGCGACACCCTGGATACTTGCGGCCTCTCGGATATTGGCTATGAAGGCCTCGGCTGGACCTTTGAGAAGAATGTAGCGGGTGGATCCTATACCAGAGTGAGATTAGACCGAGGAGTAGCCAACACGGACTGGCTTGTCGCGTTCCCGGCGGCATCCCTGAAGCACTTAACAGCTGCGAGTTCAGATCATACACCTTTGCTGCTACGGATGCAGAACGAGCACGCACAAAGAAGGGGCCCTAGACCTTTCAAGTATGAGGTAGCATGGGAAAGGGACCCAACCCTCCCAGCGGTGATTAGCAATGGCTGGATGTATGCCGCAGCAAATACAGTGGATCAGATACACACAAAACTCGCCTCGCTATCGGGTGATCTTGCTACATGGGACCGAACGCAGTTTGGGAACATACGGCAGGAAATTCGGGCTTTGAAAATTGAGCTCGAAGTACTACGTGCAACAGCAGGTCGGCCCGGACTGTCTCGGCAAGAAATAAAGATCAATGATCGCCTAATCGAGCTCTTTCACCGTGAAGAGATTCTGTGGAGGCAGAGAGCAAGAGTTGAATGGTTAATTCATGGCGATAAAAATACATACTTCTTCCACCTTCGTGCTAGCCGGAGGAGGAGGAAGAACCAGATTAGAACCTTGCAACGGCCAGATGGTCAACTCACTGATAATACCGATGAGATGGAGACGATGACAACTGCCTTCTACAAGGAGTTGTATACCACCGAGGGGGTGACGGAGATGGAACAAGTCCTAGACACCATACCACGCAAAGTCACTCAAGAGATGAACACAGCTTTGAACGCTCCGTATAGCAGAGAAGAGGTGAAGGTTGCTTTATTCCAAATGTTCCCAACAAAAGCGCCGGGACCTGACGGCTACCCAGCCCACTTTTTTTAGCGTCACTGGGACATTTGTGGGGAGGAGGTCACTAATGTGGTTATCAGGATTGTGGAAGGCACAGAGTCGGCTGCATCTATTAACGAAACAGTCTTGGTCTTGATTCCCAAGGTAAAAAATCCTACTCTGTTGTCCCAGTTCCTCCCAATTAGTTTATGTAATGTTATCCACAAGATTGCATCAAAGGTGATATCCAACCGATTGAAACTTATACTCCTTGACATAATTTCCGAAGAGCAATCCGCTTTTGTCTCAGGCAGGTTGATAACAGACAATATTATCACAGCCTATGAATGTCTCCACTTCATGAAGAGAAACAAGGCAAAGAAGCACCGGTCATTCGCACTGAAGCTTGATATGACGAAGGCCTATGACAGGATCGAATGGCCTGATCTCCGGGCCATCATGATCAAACTTGGTTTCAGTGAAAGGTGGGTGAATATAGTAATGTCTTTGGTTACAACCGTCAAATTCTCAGTCATGTTCAATGGGAAGAAATTGGAAGAGTTTGAGCCATCACGAGGAATCAGACAAGGGGACCCAATATCTCCGTACTTGTTCTTGCTAGCAGCAGAGGGCCTCTCGTGCCTGTTAAAATCAAAAAGTGAGTCATCCCATCTTGGTGGTTTGCAAGTGGCACCGTCGGCGCCACCGGTGAGCCATCTTTTATTTGCCGATGACAGCCTGCTGTTTTGTAAGGCAAATTGTAATGGAGCTAATGAGGTGAACCTGGTACTGAATAGTTATTCCCAAGCGTCGGGTCAGCGAATCAACTTTGCCAAATCATCCATATACTTCAGTAAAGGGGTCCCCTACAATGATAGAATGGAGATCAAGAATATTCTGAATGTCCCTAATGAAACTTTGAATGAGAAGTACCCAAGGATGCCCTCAGATGTGGGAAACTCAAAAAACGGTTCTTTTAAATATTTGAAAGATTGTTTATGGAGCAAGGTGCAAGGGTGGATAGCAAACACAATGTCATCAGCAGGTAAAGAAGTCTTGGTGAAGGCCGTTGCCCAGGCTGTCCCGGTTTTCTCCATGTCCTGTTTCAAGCTTCCAAGAGGTTTATGTGAACACCTCAATATGCTCATAAGGAAATTTTGGTGGGGATGCAAAGATGGTAAAAGAAAGCCCCACCGGTTCTCGTGGAAAGCCATGACACAACCGAAAGGGATGGGAGGCCTAGGGTTTAAGGATTTTGAGCTCTTCAATCTCGCCATGTTAGCCCGGCAAGCATGGCGCATCCTGCATAATCCGGAGGCACTCAACGCTCGTATCCTAAAGAGCATCTATTTCCCCAACACAACGATCCTTCAAGCCACGTTGGGTGGGCATCCCAGCCAAATCTGGAGAGCAGTTATTGAAGGAAGGGACACACCAAAACAAGGTCTCATCCGTAGAATTGTCAATGGAGAGACCACATCTATCTGGGAGGATACATGGCTGCCAACAGATGAGATGCTTCAACCATAAACAATCTTCCGACCCTGGTTTATGAGATTATGGATCACACTAGTGCGACGTGGGATGCACAGCGGATTAGGCAAGTCTTCTTGCCCATGGATGTGCAAACCATCATGAGGATTCCTATCTGTACACTCAATGCGAGCGATTTCTGGAGTTGGAACTTCGAAAGGAATGGGATATTCTCGGTTAAGTCTGCTTACCGCATGCTGGTAGCGACTCGCCAGCGTAGAGAGGCGTGGCTGGAGAGTGTCGCCGGACTATCAACAGGGGCAGGCGACGAGCCGCAATGGAAGAATCTGTGGAAGATTAAAGTTCCTAGGAAAATTAGAATGTTTCTTTGGAGACTCTCAAAACAGTGGCTGTCAACTGAAGACGTTCGAGCGCATCGACACATGTCAGACTCACCACTGTGCGGACTGTGTGGCGCTCCAGACTCTTGGAAACACTCCCTAATCAACTGCACAACCTCAAGGTGCACCTGGGCACTGGTCGATGACGAGCTAGCCAGTCAACTAGTGAATACTAATGAGACCAAGGCAAAACAGTGGCTGTTTACACTCAAAGATTCATTATCACATGATCAGTTCATTAAGGTGGCGGTCACACTCTGGGCAATTTGGACAGCTAGACGCAAAGCCATTCATGAGCACATCTTTCAAACTCCTCGAGCTACTCATTTGTTCGTAGGAAGATTCATACAGGAGCTTTCGGTCATGTCCGAGAACGGAGCTACCGCCATAAGAGGAGGGCCTGCAGGGGGCCGCACTTCCAGCCCGGTCACACGCCAGAAGGCCCCGCTGACGGGTTATGCAAAAATTCATGTCGATGCAGGAGTCCGAGCGGGCAGGGGAGGCTCGGCAGCGGCTGTGTGTCGGGATCACAATGGAGCCTATCTGGGAAGCTCCGCGCTAGTAATAGCCGGTCTGGACGATCCATTAATCCTGGAGACTATTGCATGTAGAGAGGCTCTTGCCCTAGCGGAAGATCTGAACTTACATAATGTGCTCATTGCGTCGGATTCCAAACAGGCTATACTGGACATCAACAATGCTAGCATGGGAAAGAATGGTTCAATAGTTAGGGAGATTATTACCCGGTTAAGTGATTTTCTTTGTAAATTTACTTTTAAAGGTCGTGCAGCCAATAAGGAAGCACATAGCTTAGCTAGATTTGCTATTGATAAAGGGACAGGGCGGCATACTTGGCTAGGCCAGCCCCATAACCCTAATTGTATCCCACTCTTGATGGACTTTGATGAATAAAGTTGCTTTACCCCCTCAAAAAAAAAACCTCATGCATGCAGCGTCCAGACTTCGTACGGCAAGCGTTCGGGGACACCACGAAGCAGCCGATCCTCTTAATAAATAGCTAGTCTAAATTAGGATTTAGACTTGGGTTTTATTGTATTGTCTAGCCATCGCTACAATTTGCATCTACAAGCATGTAGGACTACCGCCTTGTCAGATCCACAGTGGAACTCCAACTTTCATCTAGTTAGTGTGCTCAATTTTTTCATCCGCAATTTCAGATTGCAATTCATCATTGTTCTTGTTGGTTCTTCGGTTGCTTGCATGAACATGAACCTCGTTGTTCAGGTTGATCGTACCTACGGCAAGGTCAATAACTATCGGAGATTGGTTTAGCGATTGTCGAGGCGTATCGTCGGGTATGGTATAGCCGGATCGTCAAGATCAAAATCCACCAAATCGATATTTATCCCCACTCTCATCGAAAGATCGGGCCGCCGTCACATCAAGTGGTATCAGTTTTCAGGTTCATCGATGAGAGATTTACAATTTTTGTAGATTCGTTTATTTTTTCTGTCCTATAAAGCCACGAAAAAGCCAAAAAAAATAGATTAGTTCATCCATTACACCTACCTTTTTAGCCTTTAGCAATTTTTGCATCTAGTATTTGCATAGTTGAATTGTTGGTTGCATTCATCCTAGAATTAGTGCTGGTTTAGATTGATTTGGGAGAAATTATCTACTAGATCGATCCTCTTTTGTCCACAATATATATATTGCGATCGGTTGTTTCCGATCTGTGTTGACTCTGAACGCCTTTATTTTCCTTTGATACAATATTTATCAGGCGCCGATTCGATCGCTTTGTACATTATTACCGCACGCGGGGTACGCAAACACCCAGACATACGGTCACCTGTGTCTCTCACCGCGCCACATCGACGTCGCGCTTCGCCAGAGCCAGACACCGCGGCTTCGCCACAGGCAAACACGCCAGCCACCAGACATCCATCGCTGCTGGTTGTCTGCCTCCACGCGTGCCACAAGCCCACAACCAACAATCTCCAACTACTTTTCCTGTGCATTACGCACTAGCAGTACTGCTCATAGGCTCCTAGCTAATCTCAACACCAAATCACTTCTAGCTAGCTTCCGTAGCACCTTGTGTCCAATAGCTTTGCATTGTTTTGGTTTTTTTCCCTCTCTCTTGTGACTTGAAGTCTGTCCGTGATTCTGCCAGCAACCGGCCAAAAAAAAAGAAAAAAAACAAAAAAAATACAAAAGAGCAAAAAAAAGAAAATAAAATAAAATAAAATAAAAGGTTGCAAAAAAAATCAGGCCGGTTAGCATCTGTTTTGGGCTGATATTTCCTTTTCTGGACATTCTTTTGCTGCTACAGTGTTCATCGCCGCATCATTTATCATCTGCTTCCAAAGCTTTATTATACACGGCATTTATACCTCACTTATATCTATCTACTTAGAGCTACCATATTTTCATCGGTTTCCACTCCTTGATTCAGTAACTGGGCTTAGATTGTTTTATCTCTTACTAGTTGACTGCCAGCACTAGTTAGGAGTTTGAGCAATTATTCAGTTTGCATTGCTTTTTGCTTAATTGTGCCACTGCTATTGTGAGTTGAGGAAACCATCACCAAGCTCCACTACCTATATTGTATCCTGTTCGGTCACTTGGTAATCGCTATATCAATCTTTTGATTACTATTGACATCGCCAACGGCCGACAACCACCGCAGCACGGTAAGATCTGGTAAGAGCTTGGTAATTGCTAGAGTGTTGAGAGAAATTTTCCCACCACCTCCGAGTAGTACCATAGGAACATTATACTTGTGATTTTGTTTTTGTGTGGTACTAACCATGGCAGATTCTAGAACGGCCAATAGTTGGGTAGCGTCTATTGTCGGAGATGACTTACCACATGTTGATGCAAATCACTCTTTCCCACCACAATAGGTACGACGACTGTCACAAGATGTACATCATGGTCGAAACACACATAATCAGGTTACCATTTTGCCAAATTTTGAGGGTAAATATGACCCCGATTCGTATATTGATTGAGAAATGGAGGTAGAAGAAATCTTTGGTAACCATGATTTTTCTGAGTATAAGAAAATAAATGATGTCACTAAAAGCTTTTTCGGTTTTGCTTCAGTTTGGTGGAGAAATTATTGCAGGGAAAATATTTGTAATATACCAACTACTTGGAAAGCTTTAAAACTTGTTATGCGAAACCGATTTGTTCCTTCATACCATGCTAGTGATTTGCTTAGAAAATTGGAACATTTAACACAAGGCATTGACACTGTTGAAGAATATTATGATAATTTGTGTACTGCTTTGTTTCGTTGTGGATTAGAAGAATGTGAAGACAATTTTCTAAATAGATTTTGGAGAGGTTTACACCACGGTATACAAGACAAATTAATGCATGAAGAATTGTATTCTGTCGACCATTTTTTCGTCTTTCTTGTGAAGCTGAATAGAAATTAAGAAGAGGTATATAGAAGATAAATAAGGGTGCCATGGAATCTCCGTCAAAGAAGGTTACTTCCTCCGATGTAGCACCAACTTTGATTGCGCCACTTGGAGGTTATGAGGAGTCACCGTCGACCATTCTTACTTCATATAAACTAGGACTGCAAGGTAATAAGGAAGGCATGGAATCGACTCATCCACCCGATATCGATTTATATCATGTTGGATTAAAAGATTCGTGTGTTGAGTTGAATGAAATACCCTCTGTTTTTCCCACGCCAATTGTTAAGGATAATTGTGTTGCTACATTGGATAAATGTTGTGATCAAACAACCGAAGCACCAATTGTTTTGTGTGCACCAACTGCTAAAATTGATTCCCTCGTTGATTTGAGTGCACCCAATGTATTAAAGGATATTGGACCGACCATGCCAAATTCATGGCCACCCCGATAAACCAGCTAATCATACCAACAGAAACTGTTGGGTCTTTAAACAGGCCGGCAAGCTCAATGCCGAACATAGGGGGAGGAGGCCGCCAAGCGACAGGGATGACGGAAAAGTTCGTCAACGAAACACCGGGGGTTAGAAGCAACCTCCACCCGAGGATCATCTACTCCTAGAACGGAAATAGCAACCCGGCTTCCGCCGCCCACTCTACATACCTACAAAATTTGTACCGCGCATACATCATTACACACTCAAGATACCATGGGCATTGGCGGAAGCACAATACGGACAAGCCTGCAAGCACTCCGGTAACTTTCTTTTATCGCTTATTTTTCATTTTCTTCCTTTGCTATCCTTTAAAAACGGGTGACGAACATGATAAATATCTGAAACCGGCTCTATCAGAGTCCGGATCCGTACACTCACCCAAGGGGCTATTTCCATCAAGGAATCCCCCCACCAAGGACTGGCGGCGCAGACGTGCGACAGGAGGTCCAAAATAACTTTTTGTAGACCGCACTCCCTATTTCTTGAGCCTGTACTATGCTTGTTCCTCCGCCTCCAACCCCGAGCATGTCAAATAGCCAGGCGGATGGCTTTTTATATATATCATAAGTAATCATTGGCATATCGCTCAGTTACCAGTAAACAATATCCGAACTAATTATCCGTATTGTTTTCCCGACAAATATGGCTCCTACGGTTATTTCACAGAAATACCTTGGCATAACCTGCCAGGGGCTCGGGGTGGGGACAAATGAGTTGCCAGTACAAGTCCGAACAGCTCTATAGCATACTTCAGCGTCGCAAGTTTGGCCTTATATGCATCAGCTCCGAATCATTATCTTGGGTCAATAGTTGGGTTGCCCGGCTCCTGTGCTTGGTACCCTATGTTCCGCTCTATCGGCTAGGGTCAATAGTAAAGGGAGAACTACTGCGATTGTGTCCTGGTCTAAACCGGACGAGCACCTCAGTAGAGAAAGCCGAAAACTGACTGTCATGATGTGGCGTGAGCTGGTCAACCACTTGATGACTTACTGGAATCTTTAGCGATTCTCCGCGTCACACGAGGGATCTTTTTTTAGATCAAATATGTAAGGCACCATACGCCGCATACATACCAGGGGCTATGTCGTAGCCCCACCATAAAACTCCTATGACTAAGTGAAAGTGTTAACGCCTTATAGTCCGATTGCCTGGTTCGCCGCATTATCACCTCCTTCATTGACCAAGACGTTGGATAAAGAGTGATTAAATGCTTTTCCGTACACCCCCGTACTTCCTACGAGGGGGCTGAAGCCGATGACTGGAAAACTTTCAGATTATACCAAAACGGCCGCACAGGAGGAATTCAATCTTTCAAGCAAAACATAAATATATTAACTATAAAATTGTCTTTTACAATTTTCATACACCTCACTCGAACATTATGTCTTTTGAGAACTGGCCCTCTATAAAGCGGGCGGCCTCTAGGACGTCTTCAAAATAATGCTTCGGTTTCGGACGGTCCTTGCCTTTGGGTGGACCCTTCGTCGCAACATCGATGGCCTTCATCTTTCCCCCAGAACGTCTTGACTCAGGCAAAAGCCATCCGTGCTCCCTCAATACACGTTGACTGCTTCACAGCATCGATACGCAGCACCGCGTCAACAAGCCTTTGCACCAAACCGAAATAGCTATTCGGAACAGGCTCGGTTGGCCACAACTAGATTACGACATCCTTCATGGCAGCGCCGGATATCCTATGAAGTTCGGCCCATTGGGACATCTGTTCATTGAGCAACAGAGGGCGCTTTGATGTGCCAAACTGTGACCAAAAAAGCTTCTCCATTGCATATCCATCTCGCGCTTGGTAATACCGCGCCACATCGGCAGAACTCTTCGGCAAGTCCAAGAACTCGTCCAGAGAACTCCATACTTGGTTAAGCTGGGCATAGTTCGGGTCATCGAACTTAGTTTGCAGCAGAAAGGGCTTTCCAGCCGCAATCTCCCTCGCCTGTCGAACCTCCTCACGGGCTGCTCTGCATTCCGACCGCGCTTCTCTCGCCTCTTGTAAGGCCTTGTCCAGATCAGCCGTTAAGGCTCTACTCTCCTTCTCCAGAAATTCACAGCGGCCGGTAGCATTCTCCAGTTCGAGCGTCATAGTGGATATCTTCTCCTCATCTTGGCGCCGTGCAGCTTGTCCGGTTTTTAATTCAGCCGATGCCTTTTTGGCAGTAGCATTGCTACGCCGGGCCTGCTCCTTGGCCCGGGCCAGCTCCGCTCGAAGAACTTCAACGGCGGCAGCACCATCTGCAGCCAAATCTCAGCATCATGCTTATACCACAAAAATGTATGAGGATCGCCCCGAATACATACCTTGCGACTTGTCCAGACGCATATTGATTAAAGCAAGATCATCCCCTACCACATCAAGCTTCCGCTGCAAATCGACAATCTCCATTGTCCGGGAAGTGGCCAATGGGGAAGCAGCCTGTGTTCAAAGTTCATCAGGTTAGTCCTCAAACGATCTTTTTCGATCCTCCGTTTGCTTCCCAATGGAAGCCAACCCAAGTATCAGGGGCTGCTACCTATACACAGGCGCATCTTTGTAAATGAAACATAGCTGAAAACATTAGGTCACAAACCTCGAAGCCCTTCAGTAGGCTTATGAAGGCTTCATTTAATCTGCTCTTCGCGGATGAAATCTTCTCAATCACTGTACCCATCAAGGTACGCTGTTCCCCCGAGACAGATGCTTTCCGCAACATGTCCCGCAATATATCCGGAGTCTTTGGGTTTCCCGAAACATGTCCCGCAATATATCCGGAGTCTTTGGGTTTCCCGAAGCTGCTCCAGGAGCACAATCATCCTTGAAGGAATATGTTCACCCATCTCCAGAATCACTGTCGGCTGCGAACCAGTCAGTCCGGGACCTTTGTTATCATCAGCCCCGGAATCCCAGATGGTCGGTGCTCCACCTTCGGGTACTGCCTCTTCTGTCCCCTGCGTAACTTGTCGGTCAAAAGGGACCCTCCGCGATGACACTTCAGAGTCATCCGCCTTGTTGGGCGAGGAGGTTGGAGGAGGCGCCTGGCTCTCCATCATCTCTGGGAGGAGACTCCCCGAAGAAGAGGATCGCCCAGAAAAACTCTGTGCCAACCTGTAAAAATACATGAATGTGTTACGTATAACTTCGTTAACAGCAATGGAGCGCGACGCTATCAAAGTACTCCAGATTCTCTTCCGGTTTGGCCGAGGGCTGGTCCCCCTGTCGGAGCTGCTCGACGGCGTCGCTTTCCAAACCTAAGGCGATCAATGGTGGCATCTTGCCCTTCTTGGAAGACCACCCCTCCCAATCTTCGGAGGCGGCCCTTTTCCTCCTGTTTGGAGAAGGGATACTGGGTCCTTTTGCGCCTCTGTCTTCGGGAAAGGATAGGTCGATTTCTCCGGACTCAGTGTCCGACTTACCTCCGGAACCAAGGTCATCTTGGGTCTTCTCGCCCTCCCCTGCTAGTGCCTAGTATGGCGCTGAGGTCAGCATCCTTGTTAACATGGGAGTAGCTGAGTTTTCGGGAAGAGGAGCCGGACACCTAATCACTTCCACCTTATTTATCCAGCCCTGAAAAAGGATGATATTGTTGATATCTTGCCACTGGGTATCAGACTATAAGGTATTCGGTAAACGGGTACTTACCGGGGTATCCGGACGGTTACCGTCTAGGCCGACATCTTTGGTGGTGTCCGGCCATTGCCTTCGTTTCCCGAAGAATAATTTCCACATTCCTTCGTGCGTTGTGCTGAAGAAGTGATGAAGAGTCTGCGGCCCTTATGGGTTAAACTCCCATAGGCGGAGTGGCCGCCGCTGATACGGCAGGGTCCGATGAACTAGCATTACTTGAACGACGTTGGCTATGTCGATGTCCCTCTCAATAAGGTTGCGGATGCGACTTTGCAGAGTTCGCACATCATTTGTTGATCCCTAGTCCATCCCCTTGTCAATCCATGATGCAAGCTGAACTGGGGGGCTGGATCGGAAGGCGGGCGCAGTTGCCCACTTGGAGCTGCGGGGCTCGGTGATATAGAACCACCCCTGCTGCCACAAATCGAAAGATTTGGCGAAGGGTCCTTTCAGCCAAACGACGCTAGCAAGCATTCTCACTGCAGCACCGCCGCAGTCGGCTTGCTCCCCCTCTACCACTTGCGGCTTCACATCGAAGGTCTTGAGCCACAAGCCAAAGTGTGGAGTAGTTCGGAGGAAAGCTTCGCACATGACGATAAACGCCGAGCTAAGAAGAATAGAGTCTGGGGCCAGATCATGAAAATCTAGCCCGTAGTAGAACATGAGCCCTCAGACGAAGGGGTTAAGTGCAAACCCTAACCCACGGAGGAAGTGGGACACGAATACGACCCTCTTGTCGGATCTGGGGGTGGGAATAACCTGCCCCTCGGCAGGAAGCCGGTGACGGATTTCTGCGGTCAAGTATCTCGCCGCCCGAAGCTTTGCGATATCTTCCTTGGTGACAGAAGAAGCTACCCACTGGCCTTGACGGCTGGATCCGGACATGATTGGGGCATGTGGCGACCGAAACCCGGGTGTTGGAACTCGGGGTTGCAGGGGTCGAGGAAGAGGCAAGTGTAGAAGAAAAAGACGGGTCTGCACCCCTATATAAAGGCTGCAAATATCAAACGTGTCCTCATGGGCCTCAAAAACGTGCTTGTTTCCAAGGAGTTGTACCCCAGCGGCGATTGGGTTACCCACGTCCGGGTTGACAGGAATCCCTGAAAAAAGGAGGCACGATCTCCGCTTGGATAGACGCACCAATAAAGCCACGTCTTGGGACGTGGGGTGACGGGACGGCTAAAACGGTTCACAAGTAGTGGCTGGGCAGGCGTGGTGTCATATTACCAAAAAATGGTTGACGAGGTGAACTCGTAAAATATTATGTCCTCTGCGGTTGTGTATACAAGTCCAGATACAATCATCACATCTGAAGATCAACTGGGAGTTCGGAAGGGGGAACCCGCCTTGCAATGACGAAGACAATCTGCGCGTCGGACTCCTCGTCATTGAAGCCAGGTTCAGGGGCTACTGAGGGAGTCCTGGACTAAGGGGTCCTCGGGCATCCCGCCTATTATCCATGGGCCGGACTGATGGGCTGTGAAGACATGAAGGCCGAAGACCGTACCCGTGTCCGGATTGGATTCTACTTGGCGTGGAGGGCAAGCTTGGCGACCGACTATGAAGATTCCTTCTTATGTAACCGACTCTATGTAAACCCTAGATCCCCCGATGTATATATAAACCGGAGGGGTTAGTCCGGAAAGGGTATACTGGTTACCATAGTCATACAGGCTAGGCTTTTAGGGTTTAGCCATTACGATCTCGTGGTAGATCAACTCTTGTAACACTCATATTCATCAAGATCAATCAAGCAGGACGTAGGGTATTACCTCCATACAGAGGGCCCAAACCTGGGTAAACATTGTGTCCCCCGTCTCCTGTTACCATCGATCCTAGACGCATAGTTCGGGACCACCTACCCGAGATCCGCCGGTTTTGACACCGACAGTGGGTATATACATATTGCTTGCTGTCACTAGTTGTTTCTTAATTCGGCGGTATTGTTGGATGAAGCGGCCCGGACCGACATTACATGACCGCGTTCATGAGACTGGTTCTACCGACGTGCTTTGCACATAGGTGGCTGGCGGGTGTCAGTTTCTCTAACTTTAGTTGAATCGGATTCAATGAATAGGGTTCTTTCTGAAGATCAAAAAGCAATCACTATACCACGTTGTGGTTTTTGATGCGTAGATAAGAACGGTTGTTGCTAAGCCCGTAGCAGCCACAAAAAACTTGCAACAACAAAGAAGAGGACGTCTAACTTGTTTTTGCAGGGCATGTTGTGATGTGATATGGTCAAGATATGATTATATAAATTATTGTATGAGATGACCATGTTTTGTAACACAGTTATCGGCAACTGGCAGGAGCAATATGGTTGTCGCTTTATTGTATGAAATGCAATCGCCATGTAATTGCTTTACTTTATCACTAAGCGATGGCGATAGTCGCAGAAGAAATAGTTGGCGAGACGACAACGATGCTATGATGGAGATCAAGGTGTCAAGCCGGTGACGATGGTGATCATGACTGTGCTTTGGAGATGGAGATCAAAGGCACAAGATGATGATGGCCATATCATATCACTTATATTGACTGCATGTGATGTTTATCCTTTATGCATCTTATTTTGCTTAGTACGGCGGTTGCATTATAAGATGATCTCTCACTAAATTTCAAGGTATAAGTGTTCTCCCTGAGTATGCACAGTTGCTACAGTTCGTCATGCCGAGATACCACGTGATGATCGGGTGTGATAAGCTCTACGTTAACATACAATGGTTGCAAGCAAGTTCTACACAAGCAGAATACTCGGGTTAAACTTGACGAGCCTAACATATACAGATATGGCCTCAGAACACTGAGACCGAAAGGTCGAGCGTGAACCACATAGTAGATATGATCAATATAGTGATGTTCACCATTGAAAACTACTCAATCTCACGTGATGATCAGACATGGTTTAGTTGATATGGATCACATGATCACTTAGATGATTAGAGGGATGTCTATCTAAGTGGGACTTCTTAAGTAATATTATTAATTGAACTTTAATTTATAAAGAACTTAGTACCTGATAGTATTTTGCATGTCTATGTTATTGTAGATTAATGGCCCGTGCTGTTGTTCCATTGAATTTTAATGCGTTCCTAGAGAAAGCTAAGTTGAAAGATGATGGTAGCAACTACACGGACTGGGTACATAACTTGAGGATTATCCTCATTGCTGCACAGAAGAATTACGTCCTGGAATCACCGCTAGGTGTACCACCCGCGCCAGCATGTGCAGACATTGTGAATGCCTGGCAAACGCGTGTTGATGACAACTAGACAGTTCAGTGTGCCAGCTTTATGGCTTAGAACCAGGACTTCAACGACGTTTTGAATGTCATGGAGCATATGAGATGTTCCAGGAGTTGAAGTTAATATTTCAAGTAAATGCCTGGATTGAGAGATATGAAGTCTCCAATAAGTTCTATAGCTGCTAGATGGAGGAGAATAGTTCTATCAGTGAACATATACTCAGAATCACTTGACTCAGCTGGAAGTTAATCTTCCGGTTGATAGTTTCATTGACAGAGTTCTTCTTTCACTGCCACCAAGCTACAAAAGCTTTGTGATGAACTATAATATGCAAGGGATGGATAAGACAATTCCCATGCTCTTCGCGATGTTAAAGGCTGCAGAGGTAGAAATCAAGAAGGAGCATCAATTGTTGATGGTCAACAAGACCACCAGTTTCAAGAAGAAGGGCAAAGGGAAGAAGGGGAACTTCAAGAAGAACGGCAAGAAAGTTGCTGCTCAAGTGAAGAAGCCCAAGTCTGGACCTAAGCCTGAGACTGAGTGCTTCTACTACAAAGGGACTGGTCACTGGAAGTGGAACTGCCCCAAGTATTTGGCGGATAAGAAGGATGGCAAAGCGAAAGGTATATTTGATATACATGTTATTGATGTGTACCTTACTAATTCTCGCGGAAGCGCCTGGGTATTTGATACTGGTTCTGTTGCTAATATTTGCAACTCGAAACATGGGCTACAGATTAAGCGAAGATTGGCTAAGGACGAGGTGACGATGCGTGTGGGAAATGGTTCCAAAGTCGATGTGATCGCCGTCGGCACGCTACCTCTACATCTACCTTTGGGATTAGTTTTAGACCTAAATAATTGTTATTTGGTGCCAGCATTAAGCATGAACGTTATATCTGGATCTTGTTTGATGTGAGACGGTTATTCATTTTAATCAGAGAATAATGGTTGTTCTATTTATATGAGTAATATCTTTTATGGTCATGCGCCCTTGATGACAGGTCTATTTTTACTAAATCTTGATAATAGTGATACACATATTCATAGTATTGAAGCCTAAAGATATAAGTTTAATAATGATAGTGCAACTTATTTGTGGCACTGCCGTCTAGGTCATATTGGTGTAAAGCGCATGAAGAAACTCAATGTTGATGGGCTTCTGGAATCACTTGATTATGAATCACTTGATGCTTGCGAGCCATGCCTCATGGGCAAGATGACTAAAACTCCGTTCTCCGGAACAATGGAATGAGCAACAGACTTATTGGAAATAATACATACTGATGTATGCGGTCTAATGAGTATTGAAGCTCGTGGCGGGTATCATTATTTTCTGACCTTCATAGATGATTTGAGCAGATATGGGTATGTCTACTTGATGAAACATAAGTCTGAAACATTTGAAAAGTTCAAAGAATTTCAGAGTGAAGTGGAAAATCACCGTAACAAGAAAATTAAGTTTCTACGATCTGACCGTGGAGGTGAATATTTGAGTTATGAGTTTGGTCTTCATTTGAAACAATGCAGAATAGTTTCGCAACTCACGCCACCTGGAACACCACATCATAATGGTGTGTCTGAATGTTGTAACCGCGCTTTATAAGATATGGTGCGATCTCTGATGTCTCTTACTGATTTACAGCTATCATTTTGGGGTTATGCTTTAGAGACAGCTGCATTCACGTTAAATAGGGCACCATCAAAATCCGTTGAGACGACACCATATGAACTGTGGTTTCTCAAGAAACCCAAGTTGTCGTTTCTTAAATTTTGGGGCTGTGATGCTTATGCGAAAAAGCTTCAACCTGATAAGCTCGAACCCAAATCGGAGAAATGTGTCTTCATAGGATACCCAAAGGAGACTGTTGGGTACACCTTCTATCACAGATCCGAAGGCAAGATATTCGTTGCTAAGAATGGATCCTTTCTAGAGAAGGAGTTTCTCTCGAAAGAAGTGAGTGGGAGGAAAGTAGACTTGATGAGGTAATTGTACCTGCTCCCTTATTGGAAAGTAGTTCATCACAGAAATCAGTTCGAGCGATTCCTACACCAATTAGTGAGGAAGCTAATGATGATGATCATGAAACTTCTGATCAAGTTACTACCGAACCTCGTAGGTCAACCAGAGTAAGATCCGCACCGGAGTGGTACGGTACTCCTGTTCTGGAGGTCATGTTACTTGACCATGATGAACCTACGAACTATGAGGAAGCGATGATGAGCCTAGATTACGCAAAATGGCTTGAGGCCATGAAATCTGAGATGGGATCCATGTATGAGAACAAAGTGTGGACTTTGGTTGACTTGCCCGATGATCGGCAAGCCATAGAGAATAAATGGATCTTCAAGAAGAACACTGACGCACACAGTAATGTTACTGTCTACAAAGCTTGACTTGTTGCGAAAGGTTTTCAACAAGTTCAAGGAGTTGCCTACATGAGACCTTCTCACCCGCAGAGATGCTTAAGTCCGTCCGAATCATGTTAGCAATTGCCGCATTTTATGATTACCAAATTTGGCAAATGAGTGTCAAAATTGCATTTAATGGATATCTTAAAGAAGAGTTGTATATGATGC
Organism: Triticum urartu; assembly: GCF_056163025.1. NCBI lineage: Eukaryota > Viridiplantae > Streptophyta > Magnoliopsida > Poales > Poaceae > Triticum > Triticum urartu. The sequence goes on along the minus strand of NC_141877.1, from coordinate 649,564,100 downwards.
AATCAAAAGGTTTTGTCGATCCAAAAGGTGCTAACAAAGTGTGCAAGCTCCAGCGATCCATTTATCGACTGGTGCAAGCCTCTCGGACTTGGAATATACGCTTTGATAGTGTGATCAAAGCATATGGTTTTATACAGACTTTTGGAGAAGCCTGTATTTACAAGAAAGTGAGTGGAAGCTCTGTAGCATTTCTAATATTATATGTGGAGGAATATTGTTGGTTAGAAATGATACTGAATTTCTGAATAGCATAAAAGGATACTTGAATAAGAATTTTTCAATGAAAGACCTCGGTGAAGCTGCTTATATATTGGGCATCGGGATCTATAGAGATAGATCATGACGCTTAATTGGACTTTCACAAAGCACACACCTTGATAAAGTTTTGAAGAAGTTCAAAATGGACCAGTCAAAGAAAGGGTTCTTGCATGTGTTACAAGGTGTGAAGTTGAGTCAGACTCAATGCCCGACCACTTCAGAAGATAGCGAGAAAATGAAAGTCATTCCCTGTGCCTCAGCCATAGGTTCTATCATGTATGCAACACTGTGTACCAGACCTGATGTCTGCCTTGCTATTAGTTTAGCAAGGAGGTACCAAAGTAATCCAGGAGTGGATCACTGGATAGCGGTCAAGAACATCCTGAAATACCAAAAAAGGACTAAGGATATGTTTCTCGTTTATGGAGGCGACAAAGAGCTCGTCGTAAACGGTTACGTCGATGCAAGCTTTGACACTGATCCGGATTACTGTATGTCACAAACCGGATACATATTTATATTGAATGGTGGAGTTGTCAGTTGGTGCAGTTCCAAGCAGAGCGTCGTGGCGGGATCTACGTGTGAAGCAGAGTACATAGCTGCTTCGGAAGCAGCAAATGAAGGAGTCTGGATGAAAGAGTTCATATCCGATCTAGGTGTCATACCTAGTGCATCGGGTCCAATGAAAATCTTTTGTGACAATACTGGAGCAATTGCCTTGGCGAAGGAATCAAGATTTCACAAGAGAACTAAACACATCAAGAGACGCTTCAATTCCATCCGCGATCAAGTCAAGGAGGGAGACATAGAGATTTGCAAGATACATACGGATCTGAATGTTGCAGACCCGTTGACTAAGCCTCTCTCATGAGCAAAACATGATCAGCACCAAGACTCCATGGGTGTTAGAATCATTACAATGTAATCTAGATTATTGACTCTAGTGTAAGCGGGAGACTCAAGGAAATATGCCCTAGAGGAAACAATAAAGTTGTTATTTATATTTCCTTATATCATGATAAATGTTTATTATTCATGCTAGAATTGTATTAACTGGAAACTTAGTACATGTGTGAATACATAGACAAACAGTGTCACTAGTATGCCTCTACTTGACTAGCTCGTTAATCAAAGATGGTTAAGTTTCCTAACCATAGACATGAGTTGTCATTTGATAAATGGGATCATATAATTAGAGAATGATGTGATTGACATGACCCATTCATTAGCTTAGCACTATGATCGTTTAGTTTATTGCTATTGCTTTCTCCATAACTTATACATGTTCCTATAACTATGAGATTATGCAACTCCCGAATATCGGAGGAACACTTAGTGTGCTATATCAAATGTCACAATGTAACTGGGTGATTATAAAGATTCTCTACAGGTGTCTCCGTTGGTGTTTGTTGAGTTGGCATAGATCGAGATTAGGATTTGTTACTCTGATTGTCGGAGAGGTATGTCTGGGCCCTCTCGGTAATGCACATCACTATAAGCCTTGCCAGCAATGTAACTAATGAGTTAGTTGTGGGATGGTGCATTACGGAACGAGTAAAGAGACTTTCCGGTAACAAGATTGAACTAGGTATGATGATACCGACGATCGAATCTCACGCAAGTAACATACCGATGACAAAGGGAACAACATATGTTGTTATGTGGTTTGACCGATAAACATCTTCGTAGAATATGTCGGAATCAATATGAGCATCCAGGTTCCTCTATTGCTTATTGACCGGAGATGAGTCTCGGTCATGTCTACATAGTTCTTGAACCCGTAGGGTCCGCACGCTTAAAGTTCGATGATGATCGGTATTATGAGTTTATGTGTTTTGAGGTACCGAAGGTAGTTCGGAGTCTCGGATGAGATCACGGACATGACGAGGAGTCTCGAAATGGCTGATACATAAAGATTGATATATTGGATGACTATATTCGGACATCGGAATGGTTCTGAGGTGTATCGGGTATTTATCGGAGTGCTGGAAGGGTTATCAGAACCACCGGGGAACTTATGGGCCTTATTGGGCGTTAAGGCACAGAGGGGGAGCAGCCAAGGGCTAGCCACGCCCCCCATGGGCCTAGTTCGAATTGGACTAGGGGGGAGGGGCGGCGCCCCCTCCTTCCTTCTCATTCCCCTTTCCTTCCTTCTTCTCCTAGTAGGACTAGGAAAGGGGGGGTCCAACTCCTACTAGGAGTAGGATTGCCCCCCTTGGGCGTGCCCTATAGGGCCAGCCGGTCTCCCCCTTGCTCCTTTATATACGGGGGTAGGGGGCACCCTAGAACACACAAGTTGACAATTTTTTAGCCGTGTGCGGTGCCCCCCTCCATAGAAACACACCTCGATCATATTGTCGTAGTGCTTAGGCGAAGCCCTGCGTCGGTAACTTCATCATCACCGTCACCATGCCGTTGTGCTGACGAAAATCTCCCTCGGCCTCAACTGGATCTAGAGTTCGAGGGACGTCACCGAGCTGGACGTGCGCAGATCGCGAGGTGTTGTGCGTTCGGTACTTAATTGGTTGGATCGCGAAGACATTAGACTACATCAACCGCATTATTTAACGCTTCCTCTTTTGGTCTACGAGGGTACGTAGACACACTCTTCCCTCTCGCTGCTATGCATCTCTTATATAGATCTTGCATGATCGTGGGAATTTTTTTGAAATACCGCGTTCCCCAACAATGAGACATTCTCACCCGTAGTGATGCTTAAGTCTGTTTGAATCATGTTAGCAATTGCCGCATTTTATGATTATGAAATTTGGCAAATGGATGTCAAAACTGCATTCCTTAATGGATATCTAAAAGAAGAGTTGTATATGATGCAATCAGAAGGTTTTGTCGATCCAAAAGGTGCTAACAAAGTGTGCAAGCTCCAGCGATCCATTTATGGACTGGTGCAAGCCTCTCGGACTTGGAATATACGCTTTGATAGTGTGATCAAAGCATATGGTTTTATACAGACTTTTGGAGAAGCCTGTATTTACAAGAAAGTGAGTGGAAGCTCTGTAGCATTTCTAATATTATATGTGGAGGAATATTGTTGGTTAGAAATGATACTGAATTTCTGAATAGCAGAAAAGGATACTTGAATAAGAATTTTTCAATTAAAGACCTCGGTGAAGCTGCTTATATATTGGGCATCGGGATCTATAGAGATAGATCAAGACGCTTAATTGGACTTTCACAAAGCACACACCTTGATAAAGTTTTGAAGAAGTTCAAAATGGACCAGTCAAAGAAAGGGTTCTTGCGTGTGTTACAAGGTGTGAAGTTGAGTCAGACTCAATGCCCGACCACTGCAGAAGATAGCGAGAAAATGAAAGTCATTCCCTGTGCCTCAGCCATAGGTTCTATCATGTATGCAACACTGTGTACCAGACCTGATGTCTGCCTTGCTATTAGTTTAGCAAGGAGGTACCAAAGTAATCCAGGAGTGGATCACTGGATAGCGGTCAAGAACATCCTGAATACCAAAAAAGGACTAAGGATATGTTTCTCGTTTATGGAGGCGACAAAGAGCTCGTCGTAAACGGTTACGTCGATGCAAGCTTTGACACTGATCCGGATGACTGTATGTCACAAACCGGATACATATTTATATTGAATGGTGGAGTTGTCAGTTGGTGCAGTTCCAAGCAGAGCGTCGTGGCGGGATCTACGTGTGAAGCAGAGTACATAGCTGCTTCGGAAGCAGCAAATGAAGGAGTCTGGATGAAAGAGTTCATATCCGATCTAGGTGTCATACCTAGTGCATCGGGTCCAATGAAAATCTTTTGTGACAATACTGGAGCAATTGCCTTGGCGAAGGAATCAAGATTTCACAAGAGAACTAACACATCAAGAGACGCTTCAATTCCATCCGCGATCAAGTCAAGCAGGGAGACATAGAGATTTGCAAGATACATACGGATCTGAATGTTGCAGACCCGTCGACTAAGCCTCTCACGAGCAAAGCATGATCAGCACCAAGACTCAATGGGTGTTAGAATTATTACCATGTAATTAGATTATTGACTCTAGTGCAAGTGGGAGACTGAAGGAAATATGCCCTAGAGACAATAATAAAGTTGTTATTTATATTTCCTTATATCATGATAAATTTTTATTATTCATGCTAGAATTGTATTAACCGGAAACTTAGTAGATGTGGGAATACATTGACAAACTGAGTGTCCATAGTATGCCTCTACTAGACTAGTGTAACATCCCAAAATTCTAAATTTTGGGATGTTATATTAAATAAATAGATTTTTTTGATTGTGGTGTGGTTGCTTCTGTGAAATTGAGTGAAATTCGAAACTTTTTGAAAGTTAAATGAGAGGGAATAAAATGGCTTTCCCAAAACTTTCACTTTGCTTTCTGATCTCCAAGAATTCAAATTTAATTCATCACAAAACCCTAGAGAGAAGATGACATGACTTCTTCCATTTAAATAAATGAAAAGGGTTGTTGAAAAGATTTGAATTTCATTTGGAAATATTTCAAATTCATAAACTTTAAGCAACTCAATAATTTTCATGAGAGAAGATAAAATGACTTCTTCAAAACATATGAAATATGAGTTCGAAGTTTAAAAGAATCAAATTTAAATTCCCTTTGAAATTATTTTTAATTTGGAGTTATTTGGATTTTATTCAAATTATTTTTCTCCAAAAATAAAATATATTGAAAATAGAGTAAAATGATTCTCTACAGTAGAAATAGGTGAGAAATAATTTTGGTATTTTTAAAATGATTTTTATTGAATTTTATTGCATCAATAGCACTCTTTGCTTTATTTAAATACTTGTGGATTTTATTCGGCACTAGGAAAATGTTCATGTTGTAGAAAATCTTTTTCTGAAAATTATGATATATAATATGCCTAAATAAAATTTTATTTTATTTTCCTTATTCCTTTTTATGCTTTTCTGTTTTGAAAAAACTGCATGTGCGCCTGAAACTAACTGTCGTCTACATGCGCAGCATAGTGGCATTGGGCGCCCCCATCATTTTATTTTTTTATCCTCTCTCCTACATGGGCCAGGACCAGCCAACCTTTTTTATTTGACCAAATTTTGTTTAAGAAAAAAAACTTCAGCTCATGATTTTTTCAAATTTCATCTACGTACGTATATGTTTAGTCCCACATTGCCTAGACTTTTACCCATAAACCTCTTTTCCACCTAAAAATATAGACCCATAGAGTCTCCAAAAACTATCCGATTCGGGTTAAATCAATATTTGGTTACTAGATTCACTAAATAAAAATATTTTCTCCTCTTCGGCGGGACTTTTGGAGATTGTCTCCTCTCTTCGAAGTCATCTTTTCTCTACCTTATAAAGGTATCTTTTTTATTTTTTTTCCTTTTTATACTTCCTTAGTTTATTATTTCTAGACTAGTACGATAGAATAATTAGATTATTAATTAGTCTATGTATTTATACATTAGACCTAGAGTTTTTTTTAGCCGTAGCTATTTTTTTCCGTAAAACAGCTTGGCCCTGATTTTTCAAATATCCATAACTTTATACTCGTTCATCCAAATTAGATGAAACCATCGCCTATAGTTTTATCTTGTTTTCACCTATGCAGTGAACCTGTCACATCAACTTTTTGAAATTTTCAAATTTCGAAATTTGTTCAGATTCATATTCAAACTTCTATTGATCATAACTTGAGTTTTATAACTTCGATTTACTTGATTCTTTTTGCAAATCGAAGCACTTGACCTAAACTTTCTGATAAGGCCAAATTCACCCAATTTTGGTACTGTTAGAAATTGTTTTCTGTTGCAAGAGTTATTTGCTTGTTTTCGAAGTTCTCTGAGATCTTTTCTTCGATTCTTTTGCATTACTGCTTATGTGTGGTTACTATTGCTTGCTCACGATAGAATGAACGGAGTGTGACGAGTAGAACTATCAGGAGTTATGAGTACGAATCATCTTCATCAACTGTACAAGGCAAGTTCACACTTTGATCATATCCCTTTTACCCAGTTTTTATGCATTAGTTTCAGCCATCAAAGATTGCATGAGTAGGATTTGTTAACTTGTGGGTATTGGGAAGTAGATGATGAGGTAGGAACCTATTGCCCTTTTATTCAAACCTTGGGAGTAACTTCTACGTTATGCTTATATTTCCATGCTATGCTCGTAGACGTGGATTGGGTTTGAGTGTATCCATTACAGATGTGAGATTGTAAATCAACGGTTAACTTAAGGTGGCTACTTTAATACACATCTGGCTGGATTGGTTGGGGCACCCTGGAGTACCCAGTGGTTTGCCCGGGCACCTGGAGAACCCAGTGCTTGCCCAAGGGGATCCCGGAGGACCCGTGTGATCACCCTATGGATAGCCACCCAGACTCAAAGGGATTATAAGATTACTCATGCTAGAAACTTTCGTGTGCAGCCACAAGCTAGTATGGGCTCTAGCATAGTGGAGTAAGTTGCATGACATCTTCCAGTGGTAGGCTAGCAGATGTAGGGGATATAGGTTGGTACGGTCTATCCGGGGTTAGAGTTAATGCTTCTGAAAGACTGTGTCTCGGTCATCCGTTTCTCAAACACCATGTAGTGCGAGAAATCCAACAGAGGAGATCGAGTCTTGTGGGGAAAAGTGCGCAAACCTCTGCAGAGTGTACAAACTAATCATGATTAGTCGTGTCCCCGGTTATGGACATCTTGAGTATCTGGTTCTTGAATTATCATGTTGATCTCATCAGTTTACTTAATTAATTTGTTGGGTTATAATTATTACTTTGGGATTGAGTTGGAGGAACCTTCTCAATGTTTTCAACAAACTTTGTAGTTAAACAAAATATATTCCTTTGTTGTAGGAAAAAATTGGCTTTATGCCAAAATAAAATTAGAGCTTTCCACCAGCCATATATGCATGTAGTGATAGCTATTACTCCCTCCGTTCGGGTTTATTGGGCCTCTTAGCAAACCAGCCACACACTGTTTTTGTAAGGCCACGTTGGATGTGCGTGCTCGCTGCCCTTGATCCCCTCCGCTGTACGCATGCCCATTGGCCGCAGCTTTGGGTGAATCGCTGCATGCAAGCGTGGAACCAGGTGTGCGCAATAACTAACCTACGATGGACATGCACTGATTGGTTGCATGCAAAAGCAAAACTGGCAACCGGCGGTCATGACGCTTCGAAATAACTACGAATTAATCTAATTGGCTGTACTTAGGCTCAGAAATCACGGATGCCCACCAATAATATTCTTCCTTGGTACCCGAGATTTGGCAAGTAGGCCCAATAAACCCGGACGGAGGGAGTATTCATCATTATCCTATGGTGTGAATTTGCTAGTACATTCAATGTACTGACCCTTTGTGGCTGCAAAGTCTCATGTTGCAGGATTCTTACGAGGAGTAAGTGATACGTTAGGGTTACAATTTCTACAGTAAACTTTACCGTTGGTGTTGATTTGAATCCACAACCTTTGTTACTTCCGCTATATGGATTGAGGTAATAGTATTTACATTACTTTATACATGTGATTTACCTCTGTTATAAATCCTCACTGTGTGTGTCAGTATACCGATCCAGGGATGACACTTAAGCACAAAGACTTGACCGTCTGAGGTCGGGTCGCTACAAGATGGTATTAGAGCATATGTTGACTGTAGGACGTGACCCCTAGAAACTGACAATCCCATAGGAAAGATTTCTCTACAACTTCATTTTCAAAAAAGGAACTTTTACCTCTCTTCTTTTCCGAGCTTTATCAAATATTCCCCTTTAGTTAGACTATACCCCTTTCCCCTTTTTACCACACGAACATTCGACTGATGAGATCACTCCAAGAAGTACAAGATATCGGACAACTAAGCCCACTTCGGAATAAAGAGGATTTTACTGGGCATTAGAACAATGGAAACTACAATTGTTGGAGACTCCTAATACTAAGAGAATTTGAAGGCTTTGAAGAATTTCAGTTTGGTGTGACCTAGGAAGGCTACCCTTAGGGAACTTGTCAGACTATTGAAGCTGTCAATACCCGAGATCAAGGTGTGTTGGGAACATGGAACGTTAAAACGCAAAGTTTTGTCAAGAAAACACTAAGGCAGGAGATATCAATTATGGACTGATAGCTCATGGCAAAGACATGGGCATAGATACATGTATTCATGATGTTATCGCCCACTTATGCTATTGTCACCATGCTGAGTTGAGCTTGCATTTCTTCGAAAGGATTGGATGACAAAAGGGCTAATGGAGCACCTATCAACAAAAGATGAAGTTTTAACCTTAGCCAGTGTATCACCAGGATCTGGAATATTACATCAAGAAGTTTAGGGTGGACCTTTAGGAAGCCGTGTTTGACAAGTAAGCATTTCGTGAAGAACTCAGGACCCAGAAGCTGAAACTAGCCAAGCTGGAGGAGCAAAACCTTGAGATACCGGAGATCCGTCGGGAACTGAAGGATAGTAGGACCATGGTTCATGACAAGTAAGTTGAAACCCAGAACTTTGGAACGCAACTCCAGAAATATTGAAGGACGTCACGAGAAACTTCGCGTCAACAGAGTTGATCTAGCAAAAGAACTTGAGAAGGACAAGCACGATTGGAAGAAGCCATCGGGGACATGAACAAGACTTGAAGAGTTTGGTGACTTTGAAGATTTTTTGACCTTTAGAAGACCAAACCCCTGTTATACCTACGTTAGATGCGACATTTGTGAGCTGTCATTTGTTTAATGTTTTTCTGACAGCCACAAAATAAAATCTATTTTTTCAAAACTACTATTTGCATTGTGTGTATCCCTCTCTCTCTCATCTCACCCCAAAACCACGGACCCAATAGAGAATGAATGGAGATGAGCTTGTATTTTCTGGACCGATGAGTCAATTGGAGACAAACTGATGGATTTAGAACAGGGAAGATCACATGAAGAATAACCCTATAGCCGGAAAGGATATGACCCAGCATGCTCTTCCGTGCTTTGAAATATGTACTGCTACTTGGTGGAGGATGTACCAAACCATCAATGGATGGCAAGGAGTAATCACATGGAAAGAATTTAAGTTGACTTTGCCAAAGTCTCGGTTTGTGTCCCAGAAATTGAAGCGTGATGTAAGTGATATGAAGAAACCTTGTGCATGCAAGCTCTATGGAGAAATAGGACACAACCATAGAGAACACAAGGGATGAATGCCTTAATTGTGATGGAAGTCACCCAGATGAAGAATGCCACTAGGCAGGTAACTTGTTTCTTGTGTGAAGGGACTACCCACTACCCTACTCAGTGTCACATTTACCCCATGGTACAAAGAACCATCCAGCATAAGAAAGAAGCAATGAAAGGAGTCCTCATGGAAAATTTAGAAGAACCTGTGATGAAGGAAGAGGTGAAGAACACACCCGAAGAAGACCCAATTAAACCCTGCACCAAGTCATGCTATTCATGTGGAGAAGAAGGACATATCTCCCAGAATTGTATGAATGTGGATCTAGTAGAATTCCCAACAGCGGAAGTAGAGTATGACCCATGGGAAATAGAAGCCCTGATTGGAACGGAAAAGTCCAGGAAGAGAAGTAGATTGGATACCAGGAAGGACCTGAGTCATATCACCTGTTTCAGGTGCAAGGAGTCAGGGCACTACTTCAGCAGTTGCCCAAAAAGGAAGTCGAGGACCCAAGGAGGCTATGTAATCATGAGGAAACCTCGAGACTTGTAAGAAGTAATATGTTTTCGTTATAATGAAGCAAGGCACTTTGCCAGAAATTGTCCCAAGGAGAAGGAGACTTGTGATAATTAGTTGTGTTTGTGAGAAGTATAGTAGTAGTAGTGAGAACATTTTCCTTTATATTGAGGTTGAGTTGAGGCATGTAATGGAAGTGCAGGAGATTGTAATACTTTGAGAATCAATAAAGTTAGTATCGTGGGTACTATTTGGAATTTTATGAGTTTTTACTCTATGGAGAAAGATTTTGACCATTTTCGAGGATATGAGAAATTTGGTCTATGGAAGAATTTTTGCATTTTAAGGGTGGTAGTACCCTGTGAGGACACTTGACCCATGGAAAGGAGAATGATATGCCACGGAGTGGATTTCGAACAAAATAAGTAAGAGTTTTGTCTCCATATGTGGGGTATCCCAAGAGTATGAAGAGATGAAGTACTATTGGATATAAAGGAGGTAGAATGTTGGTAATGTGGGGCAATTATAATCCCATGATGAGTCTGAGTAATCACGTCTTAGCTTGGTACAAATAGAAGGAAGGGAGATAGTACAATTGGATGGATTTAAGAATGCTAGGAAGCTGGATGTTGGAAAAATGATCAGTTGCCCCCGATGATGATTTCAAGGTTTACAAGTGATGAGATGGGCCGTAACCCACAGGCCCCAGGACCTGCCAAGAAGCAAGCACACTCTTGCTGAAGGAAAAACCCTGGAAGAAGTTACGATTTTATCAACAGACGATCTTATAGGAGTTTACGCAAAACATGAGAGTTGTGAAGAAACGATAGATGTTTGTTTGGCTTGCAGAATCAATGGATTTATCCGAACTTGGTTCGTCGACAAGAGAAATTCTGCAATGCTTGTGAGGATGGTCGAGTGTTAGAATGTGAGATTCGCTAAACCATATACAAGGTAATGATTTGGGTGCGAGGTGGATCGATCACCATACCGACTTACTCTTATTATTCGCCTTGCTATATGGGATGGTAAATCTAAGTGACTTACCTATAGTAGAGTGACGACAACCAATACCTTGTTTAAACCTTAGAATGGTATAAGTATTTTCCCTTGTATAAGGCAGTTGTTGCCAACCGTAGGATATACGGTGAGAATGAAGCCCAGACCCATTTCCTGCAGGAGAAACCATAAATTGTTGACCACCATGAGATATCGATAGTTTTTTATTATTGGCGCCAGACCCGTCAGCTAAGAAGACCCATTCACAGAAGACCCGTACCAAGATGAAAGGACACAGAATTGAAAAACAAGGTTATGCCACTACCAGAAGAGACAGAGAAGGAATTATCCTAAAAATCTGAGAAGACCGACACTGCCAACAATAAGGATGGAGTATATGAGTTTTGTTGGAACCGTAACCATGCTTCTAAGGGTGGTAGCACCCGAGACCCCCGGAGACGATCGAGGGATTTTGAGAAGACCCCAAACCTAACCTATTTCTTGCTAGCCTCTCCGAATCTCGAGGACGAGATTCGTTTTAAGGGTGGTAGGTTTGTAACATCCCAAAATTCTAAATTTCTGGATGTTATATTAAATAAATAGATTTGTTTGATTGTACTGTGGTTGCTTGTGTGAAATTGAGTGAAATTCGAAACTTTTTGAAAGTTAAATGAGAGGGAATAAAATGACTTTCCCAAAACTTTCACTTTGCTTTCTGATGTCCAAGAATTCAAATTTATTTCATCACAAAACCCTAGAGAGAAGATGACATGACTTCTTCCATTTAAATAAATGAAAAGGGTTGTTGAAAAGATTTGATTTTCATTTGGAAATATTTCAAATTCAGAAACTTTAAGCAACTCAATGATTTTCATGAGAGAAGATAAAATGACTTCTTCAAAACATATGAAATATGAGTTGGAAGTTTAAAAGAACCAAATTTAAAGTCCCTTTGAAATTATTTTCAATTTGGAGTTATTTGGATTTTATTGAAATTATTTTTCTCCAAAAATAAAATATATGGAAAATAGGGTAAAATGATTCCCTATAGTAGAAAATTAGAGAGAAATAATTTTGAAATAATTTTGGTATTTTTAAAATGATTTTTATTGGATTTTATTACATCAATAGTCGTCTTTGCTTTATTTAAATATTTGTGAATTTCAGTTGGCACTAGAAAAATGTTCATGTTGTGGAAAATCTTTTCCTAAAAAGATTGATATATAATGTGCCTATATAAAATTTTATTTTCCTTATTCTTTTTTTTCCTTTTCTGTTTCTAAAAAAATTGCACGTGCACCTGGAACTAACTCTCGCCTACATACGCAGCATAGTGGCATCGGGCGCCCCATCATTTTATTCTTTTCTCCTCTCTCCTACATGGGCCAGGCCCAGCCAACCTTTTTTTATTTGACCGAATTTTGTTTAAGAAAAAAAACTACAACGCGCGGCCGGGTCTAACATTTAGCTCATGATTTTTTTCAAATTTCATCTACGTATGTATATGTTTAGTCCCACATTGCCTAGCCTTTAACCCCTAAACCTCTTTTCCATTTATAAATATAGACCCATAGAGCCTCCAAAAATCATCCGATTCAGGTTAAATCAATATTTTGATTTGACTAGATTCATTAAAGAGAAATATTTTTCTCCTCTTCAACGGGACTTTTGGAAATTGTCTTCTCTCTCCGAAGTCATCTTTTCTCTACCTTATAAAGGTATATTTCTTTGTTTTTTTCCTTTTTATACTCCCGTAGTTTATTATTTCTAGACTAGTACGATAGAATAATTAGATTATCAATTAGTCTATGTATTTATACATTAGACCTCGATTTTTTTAGCCGTAGCTATTTTTTCTATCGTAAAACAGCTTGGCCCTGATTCTTCAAATAGACATAACTTTTTACTCGTTCATCCAAATTAGATGAAAACCAGCGCCTATAGTTTTGTCTTGTTTTCACCTATCCAGTGAACCTGTCACATCAACTTTTTGAAATTTTCAAATTTCAAAATTTGTTCAGACTCATATTCAAACTTCTTTTGATCATAACTTGAGTTATAACTCCGATTTAATTGATTCTTTTTGTAAATCGAAGCCCTTGACCTAAACTTTCTGATAACGCCAAATTCACCCAATTTTGGTACTGTCAGAAATTGTTTTCTGTTGCAAGAGTTATTTGCTTGTTTTCGAAGTTCTCTGAGATCTTTTCTTCGATTCTTTTGCATGATTGCTTATGTGTGGTTACTATTGCTTGCTCACGATATATTGAACGGAGTGTGACGAGTAGAACTATCAGGAGTTATCAGTGCGAATCATCTTCATCCACTATACAAGGCAAGTTCAAACTTTTATCATATCCCTTTTACCCAGTTTTTATGCATTAGTTTCAACCCTCAAAGATTGCACGAGTAGGATTTGTTAACTTGTGGGTATTGAGAAGTAGATGATGAGGTAGGAACCTATTGTCCTTTTATTCAAACCTTGGGAGTAACTTCTACGTTATGCTTAAGGTGGGTACTTTAATACACATCTGCCTGGATTGGTTGGGGCACCCTGGAGTACACAGTGGTTTGCCTGGGACCTGGAGAACCCAGTGCTTGCCCAAGGGGAACCCGGAGGACCCGTGTGATCACCCTATGGATTGCCACCCAGGCTCAAAGGGATCATAAGATCATTCATGCTAGAAACTTCCGTGTGCAGCCAAAAGCTATTATGGGCTCTAGCATAGTGGAGTAAGTTGCATGACCTCTTTCAGTGGTAGGCTAGCAGATGTAGGGGGTGTAGGTTGGTACGGTCTACTCGGGGTTAGAGTTAATGCTTCTGAAAGACTGTGTCTCGGTCATCCGTTTCTCAAACACCATGTAGTGCGAGAAATCCAACGGAGGAGATCGAGTCTTGTGGGGAAAAGTGCGCAAACCTCTGCAGAGTGTACAAACTAATCATGATTAGCCGTGTCCCCGGTTATGGACATCTTGAGTATCTGGTTCTTGAATTATCATGTTGATCTCATCACTTTATTTAATTATTTTGTTGTGTTATAATTATTACTTTGGGATTGAGTTGGAGGAACATTCTCAATGTTTTCAACAAACTTTGTAGTTAAACAAAATATATTCCTTTGTTGTAGGGAAAATTTGGCTTTATGCAAAAATAAACTTAGAGCTTTCCACCAGCCATATATGCATGTAGTGATAGCTATTATTCATCATTATCCTATGGTGTGAATTTGCCAGTACATTCAATGTACTGACCCTTTGTGGCTGCAACGTCTCATGTTGCAGGATTCTTATGAGAGTAAGTGATACGTTAGGGTTATGATTTCTACACTCAACTTTGCCGTTGGTGTTGATGGGAATCCACAACCTTTGTTACTTCCGCTATATGTATTGAGGTAATAGTAATTACGTTACTTTATACATGTGATTTACCTCTGTTATAAATCCTCGAGTACTGTGTGTGTCACCATACTGATCCAGGGATGACACTTAAGCACAAAGACTTGACCGTCTGAGGTCGGGTCGCTACAACTAGCTCGTTAATCAAAGACGGTTAAGTTTCCTAACCATAGATATGTATTGTTATTTGATGAACGGGATCACATCATTAGAGAATGATGTGATGGACAAGACCCATCCGTTAGCTTAGCATATATGATCGTTTAGTTTTATTGCTATTGCTTTCTTCATGACTTATACATGTTCCTCTGACTATGAGATTATGCAACTCCCAAATACCGGAGGAACACCTTGTGTGCTATCAAACGTCACAACGTAACTGAGTGATTATAAAGATGCTCTATAGGTGTCTCCGATGGTGTTTGTTGAGTTAGCATAGATCGAGATTAGGATTTGTCACTCCGTGTTTCGGAGAGGTATCTCTGGGCCCTCTCGGTAATGCTCATCACTCCAAGCCTTGCAAGCAATGTGACTAATGAGTTAGTTGCGGGATGATGCATTACGAAACGAGTAAAGAAACTTGCCGGTAACGAGATTTAACTAGGTATGATGATACCGACGACCGAATCTCGGGCAAGTAACATACCGATGACAAAGGAAACAACGTATGTTGTTATGCGGTTTGACCGATAAAGATCTTGGTAGAATATGTAGGAGCCAATATGAGCATCCAGGTGCCGCTATTGGTTATTGACCGGAGATGTGTCTCGGTCATGCCTACATAGTTCTCGAACGGGTAGGGTCCGCACGCTTAACGTTCGACGACGATTTGTATTATGAGTTATATGATTTGATGACCGAAGATTGTTCAGAGTCCCGGATGAGATCACGAACATAACAAGGAGTCTCGAAATGGTCGAGACATAAATATTGATATATTGGACGATATTATTCGAACACCGGATGATTATCGGAGTGCCGGAGGGTTATCAGAACCCTCGGAGGGAACTAATGGCCTTGACGGTCTTTAGTGGGAAGAGAGGAAGGGCCACAAGGGGCTGCCTCCCCCCCCCCCCCCCCCCCCGGTCCGAGGAAGTGTCGGGAATATACTCCAAGAACTCATTACCACCGTGCGCGCGCTCCACGATGGACGCCAACTTCCATAATTCACCAAGAGCGAGAAGAGATTTTTTTCGTCGAAACCGAGATACTGCGGCAGTCAAACGAAGCTATCAGCGGTGGCCGGGTCAGATTGCTATTGCATCCACAAGCAGCAGTCTGATCGGCCGGATTATCGCTGACCCATGTTACGGGTCCCGAGGAAATCAACTGTTGCTCCAAACGAAGACAAAATCAACTCTAAAGTACTACAAGTTTGACTCATACATGGATTGAGACTCATACATGGATTGAGGAAAGCACCAAACGATCCGAGTATTTCTTCCATAGAAGCCTGAGCAGGCTGCTGATCAAAAAGTGACCCATCGTCGCCGTTTTAACGCTATATGGGGACTGCAGTGGACATCTCACCTCTTCAGTTGCTGGGGTCAACCCGCGCTGAGGCCTGTTTCGAACTGCCTGTCGCGACTCGACCCTCTTTCGGCCTGGAACCACCCCGGCTCCTGCACCAGGCCGATGTTGTCGAGCCGCTTCTTTACCGCCGTCGTCTCCGCGCGGTACCGTTCTGAGCTGCCACATCGCTGGTCGTCTCCACTTCCACAAAGCCGCCCCGGTTCCGCAAAATCGCCTCTCCGGATCATCACAGAGTTTGCTGCAATCGCCGGTTTGGGTAGCACGAGCGGTCTCGTCTCGTCAAAGTCACTGACTTCCGTGCCGCCTTCGCTTCAAAACCCGCCGTGCTGGCCGGCCCGCCTCAGTCGCGACTACGACTGATCCGGGGAGATGCACAACCCGCCGTCGCGCGCCGGTGCTGCACTGCTACTACCTTCACCCCCACGCGGCCTCACCTTGAGCCGCCGATGATCAGACTCGCCATCGCACCTCCGCGGCCGCCGCCGCCTTGTTGTGTTACGCCAAACCGCCGCCGGTCGGCGTTGTCGCCTTCGCGGACACCGTCGCCTCGTTGTGCTGCGCTAAACCGCCGCCGGGCGGGGGATGGATTCGGACTCCTTCGCTGCTGGTTGCGTGACTCCGCGGCCGAGTTGCTGGTCTCCGTCGAGCCGGTGAGCCGAGTCGCCGCCGTTTTCCGCCTCCAAACCGTCTGCACGCGACCCCGCTGCTCTGAGTCAACCCCTACACCTTCATCAGAGGGACGACGTCCGCCTCGGACCGCTACACGGACTGCATACTCCAGTCGCCGCTCCTCTGTCACCATTGAACTGCCCTCGTCGGGTCACCGCTTGCTTCAAGCTGCTGCGGGTTGGCCCTGCTCGCCTTCAAGCCGCCGACACGGCCGCGTCGAGCTTTCCGTCCCTTCCGCCGCATGCCCGCAGCGCTCTCTGTTGTGTCAAGTCGCCGGGTTACCTCCGCGCCAAATCACCATTGAGGATGCCTCGATTATCAAATCTCCGGACTGCAGCGCCTCTGAGCGCCCCCGTTTCCGCCGGATTACCGTGCTGATGTGTCAGGCTGAAACCATGCCTCTGTTGGCTTGTTTCTGTTTTTTACGAGTCAAAGTTTCAGTCCGAGCTTCTTCAGAAATTAGCAATGCCGGCCTGACTAATTGCCCAGCCAGGGCACATGTTTGCTGCCTTTATACGCAGCGTTTGTTTACTGCTTAATCTAGTCTCGCGCATGTCGTCGGTGCCGAACTTGGATTTCAAATCAACACCATCCAACATCAAGGTCAACAACATAAGTCCATTATACTGTCAAAGAGACACAGGCGACAAACTGAATTAAATACTGGATGACGTGGCAAGGAGACTAGCTATTCATACAGAAGGAAGAGAGGAACAGTGAGATTCAAAGAAGGACATGACTACGTCTCAAAATACAAAGGTGATATTCGTCCAGTTTATTTTAAACCGCATGTATTAATTTCATTAAGAGAAATAACTTTGGCTTGAGATATTTATATGCATGACAAGGATTCATTATAAAGGTGGTGTCATGCTATGTCTATGAAGTGTGCATTGGCATCATCATCATGCACCGGTGTCCGTGCCCGCTTGTTGTTGAACAGGTGTGCGCAAGCTGCCGCCTGTATAGCTCAATCTACATCAACTCGGCGGGACTGCGCCTGCGATTGACTCGCCATTCGCGTGGCTTACCGCGCCTGTGATTGACTCGCCCGTCCGCACTGGATTAAAATGTCGCGGCCGGCTCATTTTTCTGTTCCTGCGGCTGCTCGGCCGTGGTTGATTTCAACTTCACCATGGTGATCATCAACACCGCGGTGGATATTAACTGGCCTAATATATCAGGTGAAATCCATCCAGTATATTTTTATATTATATATTGCTTTCTTTAAAAGTGCAATTACTTCGGCTTGCAAAGTTATTTAATGCAGGACCTTACACCGCCATATTGATGAAAATTAAAAGGCCGTCAGAAAATTTCCGGCTTAAAAAGAAGGATTCTGGTTTGAAATCCGGTTCAAGGGAAAGCTATCTCCCACAAAGCATTGAAGCTCTCAGTATCCGGTTTAAGAATTTCCGGTTCAAAAAAATAATCTCTCGCAAGTTCGAGTTCTCATGAAAAATTAAAGGGGCCAAAGAGAGTCTGTTGCAAAAGCACAGCTCAAACATAGGTGCCCCTTGAGCACAGCTCATAGTATCATTTGGGGGCTTGGTCGTATTCGAACCATAGCTACACCTCTTGATCCGGCTATGAAGCCAATATTATCATAAGAGCACAGCTCTGGTTACTTCGGTAATTCGGCTATCAAGCCAATATTATCATAAGGGGCCAAAGAGAGTCTGCTGCACAGCACATCTCAAACATGGGTATCCCTTGAGCACAGCTCACAATATCACTTGGGGGCTATGTTCGAACCATAGTCACACCTCTTGATAGGCATAAGGGCGCCAGGGAAATCACTTGGGGGCTTGGTCGTATCCGAACCATAGCTACACCTCTTGATAGGCATAAGGCCACTAGGGAAATCACTTGGGGGCTATGGGTTCGAACCATAGTTACACCTCTTGATAGGCATAAGGGCACCAGGGAAATCACTTGGGGGCTTGGTCGTATTCAAACCATAGCTACACATCTTGATCGGCGCAATGCCACAATTATGACTACTTGGGGGCTCTGGTCATATCCAAACCATAGCTTAAACCCTCTTGATCATACACATACATCATCATATATTGCGTCATACGTTGCATCATCATTACATCATCATAGCATGTATCATATGGGCACGGATATACCGGTTTATATGGCAGGAATCGGTTTTCAAACCAGGTTATATTATTCAAATCTTTAATAGCCAACACGGCGGGATTTTTGTTATGGTTATCAATAACCAATATTATGATTGAGGTTTCAAAGTCGCTTCAGCGCAATGTATATAATTTATACTACAACGGAAGGAATAGTCCCGAGTCACTGCAGGTTTACGACCCGGCACTTGGGGGCTACATTATTCAAGTTGGGATTACATCAAATACACAAGTCTCATGTCGCTGCAAGCATGCACCATGACACTTGGGGGCTAATGTAAAGTCATTGTTTGCTCACCTTATTGAAGACCCGACTCATCATATCGTAATGAGCCGGCCCTTGGGGCGACCAATTGCTCCTGTCAACAATTCAAACTACAAAGCTTTTAATCCATTATATTGAAGGGTCCACTGCTCAGTTGGTAAAGCACAAGGCTCTTAACCTTGTGGGCGTGGGTTCAAGCCCCATGATGGGGGTTACATCATATGATGTTATTTTCATTGAAGTATATACCAAGTCCCAGCCCAATATTTGTTGGGGAACGTAGCAGAAATTCAAAATTTTCCTACGTGTCACCAAGATCTATCTATGGAGAGACCAGCAACGAGGGGAAGGAGAGTGCATCTACATACCCTTGTAGATCGCTAAGCGGAAGCGTTCAAGTGAACGGGGTTGATGGAGTCGTACTCGTCGTGATTCAAATCACCGATGACCAAGTGCCGAACGCACGGCACCTCCGCGTTCAACACACGTACAGCCCGGTGACGTCTCCCACGCCTTGATCCAGCAAGGAGAGAGGGAGAGGTTGAGGAAGACTCCATCCAGCAGCAGCACAACGGCGTGGTGGTGGTGGAGGAGCGTGGCAATCCTGCAGGGCTTCGCCAAGCACCACAGAAGAGGAGGGAGAGAGAGATGCAGGGCTGCACCAACGAGAGATCGAATCACGTGTGTTATGGGCAGCCCCCTAGGCCTCATATATATAGGGGAAGGGGAGGAGGCTGCGCCCCCTCTAGGGTTCCCACCCCTAGAGGGGCGGCAGCCCCAAACCCATCTAAGGGTGGCGGCCACAAGGGGGAGGAGAGGGAGGCGCAGGGTATATGGGCCTTAGGGCCCATCTGCCCTTAGGGTTTGCCCCCTCTCCCCTTCTAGGCGCATGGGCCTTAGTGGGACTGGTGCCCTTGGCCCATGTAGACCAAGGAGCATTCCCTACAGCCCATGTGGCCCCCGGGGCAGGTGGCCCCACTTGGTGGACCCCCGGGATCCTCCCGGTGGTCCCGGTACATTACCGATAAACCCCGAAACTCTTCCGGTAACCAAAACAGGACTTCCCATATATAAATCTTTACCTCCGGACCATTCCGGAACTCCTCGTGACGTCCGGGATCTCATCCGGGACTCCGAACAACATTCGGTTACCACATACAAACTTCCTTTACAACCCTAGCGTCATCGAACCTTAAGTGTGTAGATCCTACGGGTTCGGGAGACATGCAGACATGACCGAGACGTTCTCCGGTCAATAACCAACAGCGGGATCTGGATACCCATGTTGGCTCCCACATGTTCCACGATGATCTCATCGGATGAACCACGATGTCAAGGACTTAATCAATCCCGTATACAATTCCCTTTGTCTATCGGTACGATACTTGCCCGAGATTCGATCGTCGGTATCCCGATACCTTGTTCAATCTCGTTACCGGCAAGTCTCTTTACTCGTTCCGTAACACATCATCCCGTGATCAACTCCTTGATCACATTGTGCACATTATGATGATGTCCTACCGAGTGGGCCCAGAGATACCTCTCCGTTTACACGGAGTGACAAATCCCAGTCTCGATTCGTGCCAACCCAACAGACACTTTCGGAGATACCTGTAGTGCACCTTTATAGTCACCCAGTTACGTTGTGACGTTTGATACACCCAAAGCACTCCTACGGTATCCGGGAGTTGCACAATCTCATGGTCTAAGGAAATGATACTTGACATTAGAAAAGCTTTAGCATACGAACTACACGATCTAGTGCTATGCTTAGGATTGGGTCTTGTCCATCACATCATTCTCCTAATGATGTGATCCCGTTATCAACGACATCCAATGTCCATGGTTAGGAAACCATAACCATCTATTGATCAACGAGCTAGTCAACTAGAGGCTTACTAGGGACATGGTGTTGTCTATATATCCACACATGTATCTGAGTTTCCTATCAATACAATTATAGCATGGATAATAAACGATTATCATGAACAAGGAAATATAATAATAACTAATTTATTATTGCCTCTAGGGCATATTTCCAACAGTCTCCCACTTGCATTAGAGTCAATAATCTAGTTCACATCGCCATGTGATTAACACTCACAGGTCACATCGCCATGTAACCAACATCCAAAGAGTTTACTAGAGTCAATAATCTAGTTCACATCACTATGTGATTAACACTCAATGAGTTCTGGGTTTGATCATGTTGCTTGTGAGAGAGGTTTTAGTCAACGGGTCTGAACCTTTCAGATCCGTGTGTGCTTTACAAATCTTTATGTCATCTCCTAGATGCAGCTACCACGCTCTATTTGGAGCCATTTCAAATAACTGTTCTACTTGGAGTTATTCTAAATTGTTGCTCCATTATATGTATCCGGTATCTCTACTTAGAGCTATCCGGATAGGTGTTAAGCTTGCATCGACGTAACTCTTTACGACGAACTCTTTTACCACCTCCATAATCGAGAAAATTCCTTAGTCCACTAGTTACTAAGGATAACTTTGACCGCTGTCCCGTGATCCATTCTTGGATCACTCTTGTACCCCTTGACTGACTCATGGCAAGGCACACTTCAGGTGCGGTACACAGCATAGCATACTGTAGAGCCTACGTCTTAAGAATAGGGGACGACCTTCGTCCTATCTCTCTATTCTGCCGTGGTCGAGCTTTAAGTCTTAACTTCATACCTTACAACTCAGGCAAGAACTCCCTCTTTGACTGATCCATCTTGAACACCTTCAAGATCATGTAAAGGTATGTGCTCATTTGAAAGTACCATTAAGCGTTTTGATCTATCCTTATAGATCTTGATGCTCAATGTTCAAGTAGCTTAATCCAGGCTCTCCATTGAAAACACTTTCCAAATAACCCTATATGCTTTCCAGAAATTCTACGTCATTTCTGATCCACAATATGTCAACAACATATACTCATCAGAAATTTTATAGTGCTCCCACTCACTTCTTTGGAAATACAAGTTTCTCATAAACTTTGTATAAACCCAAAATCTTTGATCATCTCATCAAAGTGTACATTCCAACTCCGAGATGCTCACTCCAGTCCTCAGAAGGATTGCTGGAGCTCTGCATCCTTATTAGCATCTTTTCAGGATTGACAAAACCTTTCGGTTGTATCACATACAACCTTTCCTCAAGAAAATCGTCGAGGAAACAATGTTTTGGCATCCTATCTGCAAGATTTCATAAATAATGCAGTGACTGCTAATATAATTCCAACAGACTCTTAGCATTGCTACGAGTGAGAAAGTCTCATCGTAGTCAACTCCTTGAACTTGTCGGAAAACATCTTAACGACAAGTCGAGCTTTCTTAATGGTGACATTTACCATCATTGTCCGTCTTCCTTTTAAAATCCATCTGCACTCAACAGCCTTACGACCATCGAGCTGTTGTGCCAAAGTCTACACTTTGTTTTCATACATGGATCCGCTCTCGGATTATATGGCCTCAAGCCATTTATCGGAATCCAGGCCCACCATCGCTTCTCCATAGCTCGTAGGTTCATTGTTGTCTAGCAACATGACTTCCAAGACAGGATTACGTACCACTCTGAAGTAGTACGCATCCTTGTCATCCCACGAGGTTTGGGAGTGACTTGATCTGAAGTTTCATGATCACTATCATAAGCTTCCACTTCAATTGGTGTAGGTGCCACAGGAACAACTTCCTGTGCCCTGCCACACACTAGTTGAAGAGACGGTTCAATAACCTCATCAAGTCTCCACCATCCTCCCACTCAATTCTTTCGAGAGAAAATTTTCCTCGAGAAAGGACCCGATTCTAGAAACAATCCTTTATTGCTTTCGGATCTGAGACAGGAGGTATACCCAACTGTTTTTGGGTTGTCCTATGAAGATGCATTTATCCGCTTTGGGTTCGAGCTTATCGGCCTGAAACTTTTCCACATAAGCGTCGCAGCCCCAAACTTTTAAGAAATGACAGCTTAGGTTTCTCTAAACCATAGTTCATACGGTGTCATCTCATCGGAATTACGTGGTGCCCTATTTAAAGTGAATGTGGTTGTCTCTAATGCTTAACCCATAAACTATTGTGGTAATTCGATAAGAGACATCATGGTATGCATCATATCCAATAGGGTGTAGTTATGATGTTCGGACACACCATCACACTATGGTGTTCCAGGCTGTATTAGTTGTGAAACGATTTCCACAATGTCTTAATTTTGTGCCAAACTCGTAATTCAGATATTCATCTCTATGATCATATCATAGATCTTTTATCCTCTTGTCACGACGATCTTTCAACTTCACACTGAAATTACTTGAACCTTTCAATAATTCAGACTCGTGATTCATCAAGTAAATGTACTCAACATCTACTCAAATCATCTGTGAATAAAGAACATAATGATATCCACTACATGCCTCAGCACTCATTGGACTGCACACATCAAAATGTATTACTTCCAACAATTTGCTTTCTAGTTCCATTTTACTGAAACCGAGGCTTTCAGTCATCTTGCCCATGTGGTATGATTTGCATGCCTCAAGTGATTCAAAATCAAGTGAGTCCAAATGGTCCATTTGCATGGAGTTTCTTCATGCATACACACCAATAGACATGGTTTGCATGTCTCAAACTTTTCAAAAATGAGTGAGTCCAAAGATCCATCAACATGGAGCTTCTTCATGCGTTTTATACCGATATGACTTATGTGGCTGTGCCACAAGTAGGTGGTACTATCATTACTATCTTTTGGCATGAACATGTGTATCACAACGATCGAGATTCAATAAACCATTCATTTTAGGTGTAAGACCATTGAAGGTATTATTCAAATAAACAGAGTAACCATTATTCTCCTTAAATGAATAACCGTATTGCGATAGACATAATCCAATCATGTCTGTGCTCAACACAAACACCAATCTTGATGGTAGAAGGAGCGTACGATATTTGATTATATCAACATTGGAAACACCTCCAACACATATCACCAGCTCACCTTTAGCTAGTCTCCGTTTATTCCGTAGCTTTTATTTCGAGTTACTAACACTTAGCAACCGAGCCGGTATCTAATACCCTGGTGCTACTAGGAGTACTAGTAAAGTACACATCAACACAATGTATATCCAATATACTTCTATCGGCCTTGCCAGCCTTCTAATCTACCAAGTATCTAGGGTAATTCTGCTCCAGTGGTTGTTCCCCTTATTACAGAAGCACTTAGTCTCGGGTTTGGGTTCAACCTTGGGTTTCTTCACTAGAGCAGCAGCTGAATTGCCGTGTCATGAAGTATCCCTTCTTGCCCTTGCCCTTCTTGAAACTAGTGGTTTCACTAACCATCAACAATTGATGCTCCTTCTTGATTTCTACTTTCGCGGTGTCAAACATCGCGAATATCTCAAGGATCATCATATATGTCCCTGATACATTATAGTTCATCACGAAGCTCTAGCAGCTTGGTGGTAATGACTTCGGAGAAACATCACTATCTTATCTGGAAGATTAACTCCCACTTGATTCAAATGATTGTTGTACTCAGACAATCTGAGCACAAGCTCAACAATTGAGCTTTTCTCCCTTAGTTTGCAGGCTAAGAAAATCTCGGAGGTCTTATACCTCTTGACGTGGGCACGAGCCTGAAATCCCAATTTCAGCCCTCAAAACATCTCATATGTTTCGCGACGTTTCAAAACGTCTTCGGTGCCTCAATTCTAAACCGTTTAACTGAACTATCACGTAGTTATCAAAATGTGTATGTCAGATGTTCGCAACATCCATAGACGACGTTCGAGGTTCAGCACACTAAGCGGTGCATTAAGGACATAAGCCTTCTATGAAGCAATGAGGACAATCCTCAGTTTACGAACCTAGTCCGCACAATTGCTACTATCAACTTTCAACTAATTTTTCTCTAGGAACATATCTAAACATTAGAACTAAAGCGCGAGCTACGACATAATTTGCAAAATCCTTTTGACTATCTTCAGGATAATTAAGTTCATCTTATGAACTCCCACTCAGATAGACATCCCTCTAGTCATCTAAGTGATTACATGATCCGAGTCAACTAGGCCGTGTCCGATCATCACGTGAGACGGACTAGTCAATATCGGTGAACATCTTCATGTTGATCGTATCTGCCATACGACTCATGCTCAACCTTTCGGTCTTCTGTGTTCCGAGGCCATGTCTGTACATGCCAGGCTCGTCAAGTTAACCCTAAGTGTTTTGCATGTGTAAAACTGTCTTACACCCGTTGTATGTGAACGTAAGGATCCATCACACCCAATCATCACGGCGTGCTTAGAAACGACGAACTGTAGCAACGGTGCATAGTTAGGGGAGAACACTTCTTGAAATTTTAATGAGGGATCATCTTATTTACTACCATCGTTCTAAGTAAACAAGATGTATAAACATGATAAACATCACATGCAATCAAACAGTGACATGATATGGCCAATATCATATTGCTCCTTTTGATCTCCATCTTCGGGGCTCCATGATCATCATTGTCACCGGCATGACACCATGATCTCCATCATCATGATCTCCATCATCGTGTCTTCTTGAAGTTGTCACGTCATCTATTACTTCTACTACTACAGCTAACGGTTAGCAATAAAGTAAAGTAATTACATGACGTTTATGTTGACACACATGTCATAAATAAATTAAGACAACTCCTATGGCTCCTGCCGGTTGTCATACTCATCGACATGCAAGTCGTGATTCCTATTACAAGAACATGATCAATCTCATACATCACATATATCATTCATCACATCCTTTTTGGCCATATCACATCACATAGCATACCCTGCAAAAACAAGTTAGACGTCCTCTAATTGTTGTTGCATGTTTTACGTGGCTGCTATGGGTTTCTAGCAAGAACGTTTCTTACCTACGCAAAGACCACAACGTGATATGCCAATTTCTATTTACCCTTCATAAGGACCCTGTTCATCGAATCCGATCCGACTAAAGTGGGAGAGACAGACACCCGCCAGCCACCTAATGCAACTAGTGCATGTCAGTCGGTGGAACAGGTCTCACGTAAGCGTACGTGTAAGGTTGGTCCGGGCTGCTTCATCCCACGATGCCGCCGAATCAAGATAAGACTAGTAACGGCAAGCATATTGAACAAAATCAACGCCCACAACTACTTTGTGTTCTACTCGTGCATAGAATCTACGCAATAGACCTAGCTCATGATGCCACTGTTGGGGAACGTAGCAGAAATTCAAAATTTTCCCACATGTCACCAAGATCTATCTATGGAGAGACCAGCAACGAGGGGAAGGAGAGTGCATCTACATACCCTTGTAGATCGCTAAGCGGAAGCGTTCAAGTGAACGGGGTTGATGGAGTCGTACTCGTCGTGATTCAAATCACCGATGACCAAGTGCCGAACGCACGGCACCTCCGCGTTCAACACACGTACAGCCCGGTGACGTCTCCCACGCCTTGATCCAGCAAGGAGAGAGGGAGAGGTTGAGGAAGACTCCATCCAGCAGCAGCACAACGGCGTGGTGGTGGTGGAGGAGCGTGGCAATCCTGCAGGGCTTCGCCAAGCACCACAGAAGAGGAGGGAGAGAGAGATGCAGGGCTGCACCAACGAGAGATCGAATCACGTGTGTTATGGGCAGCCCCCTAGGCCTCATATATATAGGGGAAGGGGAGGAGGCTGCGCCCCCTCTAGGGTTCCCACCCCTAGAGGGGCGGCAGCCCCAAACCCATCTAAGGGTGGCGGCCACAAGGGGGAGGAGAGGGAGGCGCAGGGTATATGGGCCTTAGGGCCCATCTGCCCTTAGGGTTTGCCCCCTCTCCCCTTCTAGGTGCATGGGCCTTAGTGGGACTGGTGCCCTTGGCCCATGTAGACCAAGGAGCATTCCCTACAGCCCATGTGGCCCCCGGGGCAGGTGGCCCCACTTGGTGGACCCCCGGGATCCTCCCGGTGGTCCCGGTACATTACCGATAAACCCCGAAACTCTTCCGGTAACCAAAACAGGACTTCCCATATATAAATCTTTACCTCCGGACCATTCCGGAACTCCTCGTGACGTCCGGGATCTCATCCGGGACTCCGAACAACATTCGGTTACCACATACAAACTTCCTTTACAACCCTAGCGTCATCGAACCTTAAGTGTGTAGATCCTACGGGTTCGGGAGACATGCAGACATGACCGAGACGTTCTCCGGTCAATAACCAACAGCGGGATCTGGATACCCATGTTGGCTCCCACATGTTCCACGATGATCTCATCGGATGAACCACGATGTCAAGGACTTAATCAATCCCGTATACAATTCCCTTTGTCTATCGGTACGATACTTGCCCGAGATTCGATCGTCGGTATCCCGATACCTTGTTCAATCTCGTTACCGGCAAGTCTCTTTACTCGTTCCGTAACACATCATCCCGTGATCAACTCCTTGATCACATTGTGCACATTATGATGATGTCCTACCGAGTGGGCCCAGAGATACCTCTCCGTTTACACGGAGTGACAAATCCCAGTCTCGATTCGTGCCAACCCAACAGACACTTTCGGAGATACCTGTAGTGCACCTTTATAGTCACCCAGTTACGTTGTGACGTTTGATACACCCAAAGCACTCCTACGGTATCTGGGAGTTGCACAATCTCATGGTCTAAGGAAATGATACTTGACATTAGAAAAGCTTTAGCATACGAACTACACGATCTAGTGCTATGCTTAGGATTGGGTCTTGTCCATCACATCATTCTCCTAATGATGTGATCCCGTTATCAACGACATCCAATGTCCATGGTTAGGAAACCATAACCATCTATTGATCAACGAGCTAGTCAACTAGAGGCTTACTAGGGACATGGTGTTGTCTATGTATCCACACATGTATCTGAGTTTCCTATCAATACAATTATAGCATGGATAATAAACGATTATCATGGACAAGGAAATATAATAATAACTAATTTATTATTGCCTCTAGGGCATATTTCCAACAATATTATCTTACTGAGCCGGCCCTTGGGGTATACACATTGTTGTTCAAAGTCTACATGATTATATTTACAAAGTCCCTGCTCATTATTGCATAATGACCCGGCCCTTGGGGGCTACACTGGTTGAAGTTTTATGAGCATCAGGCAATTACAAGTACCTGGTTGCTGCAAGCATGACAACCCGGCACTTGGGGGCTACATATGTGGAATACTCAGTTCCGACTGGTGATTGAGATGAACAAACTGGATTTCTTCAAGCTTGCGACATTCATATTGAAGCAAATCTTAAGTTGTTATTACGTTACCTTCTTAAGACTTGGGGGCTACATGTGATAGGCATATAAGAGGTATATTTTCAAAGCTAACGTTAACAAACAGTTATGACCCGGTGCCATCAATATTCATAAACCGACAAGATCTACATCCTTAAACTGGCTAAAGATCAGATGAGTGTTTCGAGGACCAATACTCTATTAAGTATTGGGAGCTGAGTCAAATGAATTATTCTTCATAATATTTTTTCTATAACAAACTAATGTCAGCAAATTGATTATGAAGCTGGCCTATTGACCCAGATTTTCTAGAAGGAAATGACAAGGATTTAAGGATGCTCAGGATCAGTTTAACATCGATAAATCCAAATTAAACTGGGGGCTAATGTCGGGGATATACCCGCGGTATGACTCGTCCGGAGTTATAACTCGGCTGGTACTTGATAAACCGGCAGGAGTTAAGTCAGATGATAAACCGGCAGGAGTTAAGTCAGATGATAACTCGGCAGGAGTTAAGTCAGATGATAACCCGGCAGACAATCATAACCCAGCAGACAATGATAACCCGACAGACCATCATAAACCGACAAACCATCATAAACCGGTAAATCATCATAACCCGGCACCAGTCATAACTCGGCAGACAGTGATAACCCGGCAAACCATCATAAACCGGCAGACCATCATAAACCGGCAGATGATCATAAACCGGCACCGGTCATAACCCGGCAGTCAGTGATAACTCGGTTGCCAGGGGTTATGGAGCCCAAGACGTTAAGAAGCCCATGAAGAGAAGTCGAAATAGTTTAAGTCTTAATCTGAGTTGGACTCTACATGTAACCCGCCCCATTAACATATATAAGGAGGGGAAAGGCACCCCAAGGGGGGAGAAAAATAATCTTAAGGGTTATGCATAACTGGGAGGGCCGGTTTACGGCGACTCCCTCGTGATGATAATGAGACCTAGCCACAAACAACATGGAGGGTTGTTACCGGATGATGTTTCCCGGGTCCCGAAGTTGTCTAAACCCTTGTCTTGTGTTACGTTTCTCGATTCCGCTCAACCCCTCTCAAGCTACCACATAGATGCGTTTGCCTCACGACTAAGTCCTCACACTAGGACATCTACCGTGACAATTCCACGACAGCAAGTGTCCAGGATATACCCCGCGGTATGACCCGGCCGGAGTTATAACCCGGCTGGGACCTGTTAACCCGGCAGGTCTTAAGTCAGATGATAACCCGACAGGAGTCATAACCCGGCAAACAATCATAAACCGGCAGGATTCATAACCTGGCAGGCAATCATAAACCGGCAGGAGTCATAACCCGGCAGGCAATCATAAACCGACAGGAGTCATAACCCGGCAGACAATCATAAACCGGCAAGAGTCATAACCCGGCAGACAGAGTCGCCAGGGGTTAGTAAGCCCAAGACATTATGAAGCCCGAGATGTTATGAAGCCCATGAAGAGAAGTCAAAATATTTAAGTCTTAATCCGAGTAGGACCCTACATGTAACCCGCCCCTTCAACATATATAAGAAGGGGCAGGGCACCCCAAGAGGGGGGAGAGATAATCTTAGGGCTAGACATAACTGGGAGAGCTGGTTTACGGTGACTCCTTCGTGATGATAATGAGACCTAGCCACAAACAACATGTAGGGTTGTTACCGAATGATATTTCCCGGGGCCCGAAGTTGTCTAAATCCTTGTCTTGTGTTGCGTCTCTCGATTCCGCTCAACCCCAGCTACCACATAGATGTGTTGGCCTCACGACTAAGTCCTCACACTAGGACATCTGCCTTGACAATTTCACGACAGTTGGCGCCCACCGTGGGGCCGTCACACGTTGGTGTTGAGTTCTTGGAGGGATCTCTCTGGAGGACCGAGAGGTTCGCAATTTCGGATGAAGAAGAGTGATCAAGGAAGGATTTGTATTTTCGAAGGCAAACAGTCTGATCGAAGGTCAGTTCAAGTTAAGTTCAAAGGAAATTAGGGTTTGGCGGTTTGTGTGTTATCAGCGCGATACGCGTCACCAAGGTAGACAAAAATCTTGAGCCGCCACACGCCGCGTCAAGATCAGTCCGTATCAACTTATACTACTGCTAGAAAGCTGATCCGCTAGAAAAAGAAAAGGAGGATTGAATCCATGGTCCAACGGTGATACACTAAAACTTGACAAGTCAATCCCAATCCCCGGCCGAGCGCCTCGCTGCTGCCTCACGCCGTTTCCACATCATCAAATCTCCGAGCCATCTCCGCTGCTAAACCGCCGTGGCCTCCGCCGTGTCGACCCGGTACCTCGGCGTTATTCGGCTTGCTGTCGCCGCGATTGAGATGACCAGCCGCACCTCCGACCTGCCAGTCTGCGGTCCTCGAGGTCATTGTGCCCGCGGACCCCGTTAAAACCACTTCGCCTCTGGGTCGGCCGCCCGCTCCGCCACCTCCGCAAGCGGTCCGACGGGTCACCGGTTTTCATCTCCGCTGCCTTGCCGCTGCGACGAGTCACCTATTCCAAGTGGCCGCCTCCAAACCGCCCTGTCAGCCGTTAAGCTCGCCCCCCGACGCCGAGCCGCCACGGTCCGAGGGCCCCGCCTGCCGTTGACACCAACGCCCCTCTGCAGTCTTCATCAGGCTTTACCGCGGTGGTTCCATCTCCACCTTCCGCCGTGGACGAGCTGCCGCCGTGTCTCCGCCTCTGCTCCGGGCTAAGCAGGCCACGCCCTGCCGTAAATCGCCGTTGAGCACCACAAACCACCCGCCTCACCTGAGCCGGCCTCGACCTCACTCCGCCACGGACGAGTCACCACCCCTCGCCCCGAGCCGGGTCGCTCACCTTCGAGCCGGGTTGCTCACCTCCGAGCCGGGTCGCTCACCTCCGAAACGCCGTGGTTTCAGCCACTCCTCCGGCCTACTTCCTATACCCGTGGCCTCCGTCAAGTTGCCACTTCCGCCACCACCGTGGCTTTGGCGGGCTGCCTCCGCTTCTACTATGACATCCATCCGGGTCACTTCGCGCTTGGACCGGCCGCCTGGTGGTTCGCTTGCTCCGCCATTGGGTCGTCCGCTCACTGTGACCCGGCCTCGTCGCACCACCTTCTCATGAACCGGCTATGGCTGCTCCACCTTTGACGCGGATGAACTGGCCATGGCTGCATCTCTCTAAACTGCCCGTGCCCCGCTGACCCACCTGTTGGTTCCCATGTCCGCGGCCCCGTCTCTAAACCGCCGTCCACCCCTGACGGCTGTGCCGCGCAGCGTGGCCTTGCTTGCCTGAACCGCCACTGCCGTGGTGTACTTCGTTTCAGCGTTAAGCCATTCCGGACACGACTCCGGGTCACCATCGCCTCTTCTGTTGTGAGCCGCCCTGCTGCTGCCTTTTGTACAGCTGTGAATCGTCGTGTGTTGTGCCGTTTGGCTGGGATCCGGCGCTGCTGAGCCGTTTTACCTCAACATGCCCCGGCCCTGAGTTCCCGTCGCCATCAAACTACAGCCAAACCACCGCCGTTCAGTTGCACATCTGCGGACAAGTCACCACTGTGGACACGGTTGCTTGCCTCTTGAGCAGCCGACTTGCCGGCATCGCTGCGGGTCGTCGTCCTTCGCCCTGCGGTGCTGCGGATCCCCACGCCTCTACTGTCGTTGGTTGCACTTTCGCGGCTTCTTTAGCTGCAACCACGCCTTTGAGCCGCCGCAGCCGCGATCTGGCTTGTTCCGACCGGTGCCGGTTCACCGCTGCCGCTCCCGCTAGCTGTTCCCGTGCCGGTTCACCTCTGCAAACTTCGCTTTTGAAGCCATCGCACCGGCGAGGGCGAGCTGCAGCTTCAGCCATTTCTTTTAAAGATGACAACACCCTCCACTCCAATGTCAAAATCAAAAACATCAGTCCATTATACTGTCAAAGAAATGCAGGCAATAGACTGAGTCAAACACAGGAAAATGTGGGAAGGAGACTAGTTTCCCTGAGTGCAGTCAAGCCGGTTTCCTTTCACCTCGTGCCTTTGTCCTTCGTGGATCGCCCTCAATATTTGTTGGATATGGTCAGAAAGAGTTGGCTGCAAATTCTGAAGTTCATAATAATGGTGTCAGCTTATTTGTCATTGCTGGCAAGGGGATGTGTTTCACTTTGGAGGGAATAAAGTGTTACATATGTCGCCCTGCTCATAAGAAAAAGAAAGGATGGATGTCATATACGCGACAAACTCCTGAAACAGCGGCGTACATTCGTTAATACCACAGTTTTTGTGTTTGCTACCTGACCAATCTGACAGACTCACTAAAGGGAAAGTCATTAAGAAGAAAAAAAAGGACAGCAGGCGGGGACAATAGCGAATCGGCCGCTCCAAATCCCGAGGTCAGGGTTTGCACGTCGCCAGGAAACTGTGCGTGTGTGCGCAGCCTCGGTGGCACTTCAATCACATGAGTGATGTATAAGCAAAACCGGAGGGAGTACCAGTAAGTGCACAATGCAAGTATGCATATAATGTAGAGAAAGCTCTCCTAGCCTGCAAGTAAAAACTACCAGGTGATATCCGTCCGGTTTATTTCAGCACATATCAATTTTTGTGAAACAAGTTTTGTGGTTTGCGATACTTTTTGATGCAGGGCAGTTGTTCATTACAAATGAGGTGTTATACGGCGGGTGCGGAGTATGCGATAGCAACATTTTGCACCGACGTTTCCTCTATGTCATACCACCCGGTGTGTGAACATGCGCAAGTCGCCGTCCCTATGGCCCGGTTTACATCAACTCGCCATCCGTGCTAGCTTACAACATCGTGGCCAGCACATCTATCTGCTCCCGCGGCCGACTCGGTCGTGGTTGATTTCAGCTTCACCATGGTGATCATCAAAACCGCGGTGGATATTAACTGGCCTGACATATCAGGTGAAATCCACCCAGTATATTTTGTATTATATATTGCTTTCTTTAAAAGTGCAATTACTTCGGCTTGCAAATTTATCCAATGCAGGACCCTAAACCGCCATATTGGTGAAAATTAAAAGGCCGTCAGAAAATTTCCGGCTTAAAAAGAAGGATTCCGGTTTGAAATCCGGCTCAAGGGGAAGCTATCTCCCACAAAGCTTTGAAGCCCTCAGTATCCGGTTTAAGAATTTCCAGTTCAAAAAGAATAATCTCTCGCAAGTTCGAGTTCTCAGGAAAAATTAAAGGGACAAAAGAGAGTCTGTCGCAAAAGCACAGCTCAAACATAGGTGCCCCTCGAGCACAACTCACAGTATCATTTGGGGGCTTGGTCGTATTCAAACCATAGCTACACCTCTTGATCCGGCTATCAAGCCAATATTATCATAAGAGCACAGCTCTGGTTACTTCGGTAATCCGGCTATCAACTCAATATTATCATAAGGGGCAAAAGAGAGTCTGCTGCACAGCACAGCTCAAACATGGGTGTCCCTTGAGCACAGCTCACAATATCACTTGGGGGCTATGTTCGAACCATAGTCACACCTCTTGATAGGCATAAGGGCACCAGGGAAATCACTTGGGGGCTTGGTCGTATTCGAACCATAGCTACACCTCTTGATAGGCATAAGGCCACCAGGGAAATCACTTGGGGGCTATGGGTTCGAACCATAGTTACACCTCTTGATAGGCATAAGGGCACCAGGGAAATCATTTGGGGGCTTGGTCATATTCGAACCATAGCTACACCTCTTGGTAGGCATAAGGCCACCAGGGAAATCACTTGGGGGCTTGGTCGTATTCGAACAATAGCTACACCTCTTGATCGGCGCAATGCCATAATTATGACTACTTGGGGGCTCTGGTCATATCCGAACCATAGCTTAAACCCTCTTGATCATACACATATATCATCATATATTGCGTGATACATCCATTTTGCATCATGCTTTTATATCGATATTTATTGCATTATGGACTGTTATTACACATTATGTCACAATACTTATGCCTATTCTCTCTTATTTTACAAGGTTTATATAAAGAGGGAGAATGCCGACAGCTGAGATTCTGGGCTGGAAAAGGAGCAAATATTAGAGACCTATTTTGCACAGCTCCAAAAGTCCTGAAACTTCACGGAAGACGTTTTCAGAATATATAAAAAATACTCAGCGAAAGAAATTCACCAGGGGGCCACACCCTGCCCACGAGGGTGGGGGCGCGCCCTACCCCCCTGGGCGCGCCCCCTACCTTATGGCCCCCTGGTGGCCCTCCGGTGGCCATCTTCTGATATATGAAGTCTTTCGATGAAAAAAAAATAAGAAGCCATCTTCTCGGACGAAACTCCGCCGCCACGAGGCGGAACCTTGGCGGAACCAATCTAGGGCTCTGGCGGAGCTGTTCTGCCGGGGAAACTTCCCCCCAGGAGGGGGAAATCATCGCCACCGTCATCACCAACGCTCCTCTCATCGGGAGAGGGCAATCTCCATCAACATCTTCATCAGCACCATCTCCTCTCAAAACCCTAGTTCATCTCTTGTATCCAATTCTTGTCTCCAAGTCCGGGATTGGTGCTAGTAGGTTGCTAGTAGTGTTAATTACTCCTTGTAGTTGATGCTAGTTGGTTTATTTGGTGGAAGATCATATGTTCAGATCCTATATGCATATTAATACCCCTCTGATTATGAACATGATTATGCTTTGTGAGTAGTTACGTTTGTTCCTGAGGACATGGGAGAAGTCTTGCTATTAGTAGTCATGTGAATTTGGTATTCGTTTTATATTTTGATGAGATGTATGTTGTCTCTCCTCTAGTGGTGTTATGTGAACGTCGACTACATGACACTTCACCATTATTTGGGCCTAGAGGAAGGCATTGGGAAGTAATAAGTAGATGATGGGTTGCTAGAGTGACAGAAGCTTAAACCCTAGTTTATGCATTGCTTCGTAAGGGGCTGATTTGGATCCATATGTTTCATGCTATGGTTAGGTTTACCTTAATACTTTTGTTGTAGTTGCGGATGCTTGCAATAGAGGTTAATCATAAGTGGGATGCTTGTCCAAGTAAGGACAGTACCCAAGCACCGGTCCACCCACATACCAAATTATCAAAGTACCGAACGCGAATCATATGAGCGTGATGAAAACTAGCTTGATGATATTCCCATGTGTCCTTGGGAGCGCTTTTCTCTATATAAGAGTTTGTCCAGGCTTGTCCTTTGCTACAAAAGGGATTGGGCCACCTTGCTGCACTTTATTTACTTTTGTTACTTGTTGCTCGTTACAAATTATCCTATCAGAAAACTATCTGTTACCACTTATTTCAGTACTTGCAGAGAATACCTTGCTGGAAACCGCTTATCATTTCCTTCTGCTCCTCGTTGGGTTCGACACTCTTACTTATCGAAAAGACTATGATAGATCCCCTATACTTATCGGTCATCAAGACTCTTTTCTGGCGCCGTTGCCGGGGAGTGAAGTGCCTTTGGTAGGTGGAATTTGGTACGGAAAATTTATATAGTGTGCTAAAATTTACTGTCACTTGTTACTATGGAAAGTAATCCTCTGAGGGGCTTGTTCGGGGTATCTTCACCCTGACCAGTAGAGCAAAGAGTTGCTCGTCAACCTACTGAACCTACTGAAAATGAAAATGTCTGCTTTGAAATTCCTTCGGGTATGATAGAAAAACTGCTAGCTAATCCTTTTGTAGGAGATGGAACAAAGCATCCTGATGAGCATCTAATATATGTGGATGAAGTTTGTGGATTATTTAAGTTTGCAGGTGTACCCGGAGATGTTGTTAAGAAGAAGGTCTTCCCTTTATCTTTGAAGGGAGATGCATCAACATGTTATACGCTATGTGATGATATGGGGTCATGGAACTACAAACAATTGAAATTGGAATTTCATCAGATGTTTTATCCTATGCATCTTGTTCATCGTGATCGCAATTATATATATAATTTTTGGACTCATGAAGGAGAAAGCATCGCTCAAGCTTGGGGGAGGCTTAAATTAATGTCATATTCATTCCCCAATCATGAGCTCTCAAGAGAAATGATTATTCAAAAAATTTATGCTCGGCTTTCTGATAGCAATCGCACCATGCTTGATACTTCTTGTGTTGGCTCTTTTATGATGAAGACTATTGAATTCAAATGGGATTTATTGGAAAGAGTTAAACGCAACTCTGAAGATTGGGACCTCGACAAAGGTAAGGAGTCAGGTATGACACCTAGGTTTGGTTGTGTTAAATCTTTTATGGATACTGATGTTTTCCGTAAATTTAGCACTAAATATGGACTTGACTCTGAGATAGTAGCTTCTTTCTGTGAATCTTTTGCTGCTTATGTTGATCTCCCCAAGGAGAAGTGGTTTAAATATCATCCTCCCATAGAAGCAAAAGTAGATGCACCTATTAAAGTTGAAGAAAAGACTATCACTTATAATGATCCTATTGTTCCTACTTCTTATGTTGAGAAACCACATTTTCCTATTAGGATAAAGGATCATGCTAAAGCTTCAACTATGGTTCGTAAAAGCAATATTAAAAATTATACACCTCATGAGCAAATTAAAGTTGAACCTGATATTCTATTGTTAAAGATCTCTTGTCTGATAATATTGATGGGCATGTTATTCATTTCCTAGATGAGACTGCTAGAATTGCTAAACCTTGTGCTAAAGATAAAAGCAGACATGTGGTAGGCATGCCTGTTATTTCTGTTAAAATAGGAGATCATTGTTATCATGGATTATGTGATATGGGTGCTAGTGCTAGTGCAATACCTTACTCCTTATACAAAGAAATTATGCATGATATTGCACCTGCTGAGATAGAAGATATTGATGTCACAATTAAACTTGCCAATAGAGATACTATTTCACCAATGTGAATTGTTAGATATGTTGAAGTCTTGTGTGGGAAAACTAAATATCCTGCTGATTTTCTTGTTCTTGGTTCCCCACAAGATAGCTTTCATCCCATTATATTTGGTAGACCCTTCTTAAATACTGTTAATGCTACCATAGATTGCAAAAGGGATGTTGTTACTATCGGTTTAGATGATATGACTCATGAATTTAA
This sequence comes from Triticum urartu, assembly GCF_056163025.1. Taxonomy (NCBI): domain Eukaryota; kingdom Viridiplantae; phylum Streptophyta; class Magnoliopsida; order Poales; family Poaceae; genus Triticum; species Triticum urartu. The sequence continues at coordinate 649,526,915 of NC_141877.1, read as the reverse complement.
TTTCTCTAAATTTAGTAGACAACACCGTGAAGAAGAATTACCTAGTAAGGATGAAATTATTGGTCTTGCTTCCATTGTCTTACCTCATAGTGATCCTTTAGAACAATATTTGCTAGACCATGAAAATGATATTTTTATGAGTGAAAGAAGGGAAATATATGAAGTATTCTTTAAAGAGGAACCTATTCTGAAACACAATTTGCCTATTAAAATCCTTGGGGATCCTCCTCCACCCAAGGGTGATCCCGTGTTTGAGCTCAAACCGTTGCCTGATACTCTTAAAGATGCTTATCTTGATGAGAAAAAGATATTTCCTGTTATTATTAGTGCTAACCTTTTAGAGCATGAGGAAGAGAGATTATTGAAAACTCTGAAGAAGCACAGTGCTGCTATTGGGTATACTCTTGATGATCTTAAGGGCATTAGTCCCACTCTATGTCAACATAAAATAAATTTGGAAGAACATGCTAAACCAGTTCGTGATCATCAACGACGGCTGAATCCTAAAATGAAAGAAGTGGTAAGAAAGGAAATACTAAATCTCCTTGAGGCAGGTATAATCTATCCCGTTGCTGATAGTCAGTGGGTAAGTCCTGTCCATTGTGTCCCTAAGAAGGGAGGTGTTACTGTCGTTCCTAATGATAAAGATGAATTGATTCCTCAAAGAATTATTACAGGTTATAGGATGGTAATTGATTTCCGCAAATTAAATAAGGCTACTAAAAAGGACCATTACCCCTTACCTTTTATCGATCAAATGCTAGAAAGATTATCCAAACATACACATTTTTGCTTTCTAGATGGTTATTCTGGCTTCTCTCAAATACCTGTGTCAGCCAAAGATCAATCAAAGACTACTTTTACTTGCCCTTTTGGTACCTTTGCTTATAGACGTATGCCTTTTGGTTTATGTAATGCACTTGCTACCTTTCAAAGATGCATGATGGCTATATTCTCTGACTTTTGTGAAAAGATTTGTGAGGTTTTCATGGACGATTTCTCCGTCTATGGATCTTCTTTTGATGATTGCTTGAGCAACCTTGATCCAGTTTTGCAGAGATGTGAAGAAACTAATCTTGTCTTGAATTGGGAAAAGTGCCACTTTATGGTTAATGAAGGTATTGTCTTGGGGCACAAAGTTTCTAAAAGAGGTATTGAGGTTGATAAAGCCAAGGTTGATTCTATTGAGAAGATGCCATGTCCCAAGGACATCAAAGGTATAAGAAGTTTCCTTGGTCATGCCAGATTTTATAGGAGGTTCATTAAGGACTTCTCAAAAATTTCTCGGCCTCTGACTAATTTATTACAAAAAGATATACCATTTGTTTTTTATGATGATTGTGTAGAAGCGTTTGAAATACTTAAGAAAGCATTAATCTCTGCACCTGTTGTTCAGCCACCTGATTGGAATTTAGCCTTTGAAATTATGTGTGATGCTAGTGATTATGATGTAGGTGTTGTCTGCTACCTCTTGAGCACTACATTGGTTTTCCCCGAAGAGGAATGGATGATGCAGCAAAGTAGCGTAAGTATTTCCCTCAGTTTTTGAGAACCAAGGTGTCAATCCAGTAGGAGGCTACGCGCGAGTCCCTCGTACCTGCATAAAACAAATAAATCCTCGCAACCAATGCGATAAGGGGTTGTCAATCCCTACACGGCCACTTACGAGAGTGAGATATGATAGATATGATAAGATAATATTTTTGGTATTTTTATGATAAAGATGCAAAGTAAAATAAAAGCAAAGTAGAAAGCCAAGGAAATAACTAAGTATTGCAAGATTAATATGAAGAAGATAGACCCGGGGGCCATAGGTTTCACTAGTAGCTTCTCTCAAGAGCATAAGTATTCTACGGTGGGTGAACAAATTACTGTTGAGCAATTGACAGAATTGAGCATAGTTATGAGAATATCTAGGTATGATCATGTATATAGGCATCACGTCGGAGACAAGTAGACCGACTCCTGCCTGCATCTACTACTATTACTCCACTCATCGACCGCTATCCAGCATGCATCTAGAGTATTAAGTTAATGAAAACAGAGTAACGCCTTAAGCAAGATGACATGATGTAGAGGGATAAACTCATGCAATATGATGAAAACCCCATCTTGTTATCCTCGATGGCAACAATACAATATGTGCCTTGCTGCCCCTACTGTCACTGAGAAAGGACACCGCAAGATTGAACCCAAAGCTAAGCACTTCTCCCATTGCAAGAAAGATCAATCTAGTAGGCCAAACCAAACTGATAATTCGAAGAGAATTGCAAAGATAACCAATCATACATAAAATAATTCAGACAAGATTCAAATATTGTTCATAGATAGACTTGATCATAAACCCACAATTCATTGGTCTCAACAAACACGCCGCAAAAAGAAGATTACATCGAATAGATCTCCACAAGAGAGGGGGGAACATTGTATTGAGATCCAAAAAGAGAGAAGAATCCATCTATATAATAACTATGGACCCGTAGGTCTGAGGTAATCTATTCACACTTCATCGGAGGGGCTATGGTGATGATGTAGAAGCCCTCCGTGATCGATGCCCCCTCAGGCGGAGCTCTGGAACAGGCCCCAAGATGGGATCTCGTGGATACAGAAAGTTGCGGCGGTGGAATTAGAGTTTTGGCTCCGTTTCTGATCGTTTGGGGGTACGTACGTACATATAGGAGGAAGGAGTACGTTGGTGGAGCAACAGGGGGCCCATGAGGGCGGAGGGCGTGCCAGGGGGGGAGGTGCGCCCCCTACCTCGTGGCCTCCTCTTTTGTTTCTTGACGTAGGGTCCAAGTCTCCCGGGTCTTGTTCGATGAGAAAATCACGTTCCCGAAGGTTTCATTCTGTTTGGACTCCGTTTGATATTCCTTTTCTTCGAAACCCTAAAATAGGCCAAAAACAACAATTCTAGGTTGGGCCTCCGGTTAGTAGGTTAGTCCCAAAAATAATATAAAAGTGGATAATAAAGCCCAATAATGTCCAAAACAGTAGATAATATAGCATGGAGCAATCAAAAATTATAGATACGTTGGAGACGTATCAAGCATCCCCAAGCTTAATTCCTGCTCGTCCTCGAGTAGTTAAATGATAAAAACAGAATTTTTGATGTGGAGTGCTACTTGGCATAATTTTAATGTAATTCTTCTTAATTGTGGTATGAATATTCAGATCTGAAAGATTCAAGACAAAAGTTCATATTGACATAAAAATAATAATACTTCGAGCATACTAACTAAGCAATTATGTCTTCTCAAAATAACATGGCCAAAGAAAGTTCATACCTACAAAATCATATAGTTTAGTCATGCTTCATTTTCGTCACACAAGAATTCTCTCATCATGCACAACCCCGATGACAAGCCAAGCAATTGTTTCATACCTTAGCAATCTCAAACCTATAAATTTCATGCAATATATGAGCGCGAGCCATGGACATAGCACTATGGGTGGAATAGAATATGATGATGGGGGTTATGTGGAGAAGACAAAAAGGGAGAAAGTCTCACATCAACGAGGCTAATCAATGGGCTATGGAGATACCCACCGATTGATGTTAATGCAAGGAGTAGGGATTGCCATGCAACGGATGCACTAGAGCTATAAATGTATGAAATCTCAACAAAAGAAACTAAGTGGGTGTGCATCTAACTTGCTTGCTCACGAAGACCTAGGGCACTTGAGGAGGCCCATTGTTGGAATATACAAGCCAAGTTCTATAATGAAAATTTCCCAGTAGTATATGAAAGTGACAAAACAAGAGACTCTCTATCATGAAGATCATGGTGCTACTTTGAAGCACAAGTGTGGCAAAGTATAGTAACATTGTCCCTTCTCTCTTTTTCTCTCATTTTTTTATTTGGGCCTTTCTCCTTTTTTATATGGCGTTTCTCTCTTTTTTTAATTTTTTATTTATTTCCTCACTTGGGACAATGCTCTAGAAAATGATGATCATCACACTTCTATTTATTTACAACTCAATGATTACAGCTCGATGCTAGAACAAAAGATGAATCTATATGAATGCCTCCAGCGATGCACCGGGATATGCAATGAACCAAGAGTGACAAGTATGAAAGAATTATGAACGGTGGCTTTGCCACAAATACTATGTCAACTACATGATCATGCTAAGCAATATGACAATGATGAATGTGTCATGATAAACGGAATGGTGGAAAGTTGCATGGCAATATATCTCGGAATGGCTATGGAAATGCAATAATAGGTAGGTATGGTGGCTGTTTTGAGGAAGATATAAGGAGGTTTATGTGTGAAAGAGCGTATCATATCACGGGGTTTGGATGCACCGGCGAAGTTTGCACCAACTCTCAATGTGAGAAAGGGCAATGCACGGTACCGAAGAGGCTAGCAATGATGGAAGGGTGAGAGTGCGTATAATCCATGGACTCAACATTAGTCATAAAGAACTCACATACTTATTGCAAAAATCTACAAGTCATCAAAAACCTCGGCACTACGCGCATGCTCCTAGGGGGATAGATTGGTAGGAAAAGACCATCGCTCGTCCCCGACCGCCACTCATAAGGAAGACAATCAAAAAACACCTCATGTTTCAAATTTGTTACATAACGTTTACCATACATGCATGCTACGGGACTTGCAACCTTCAACACAAGCACTTCTAAAATTCACAACTACTCAACTAGCACGACTTTGATATTATCACCTCCATATCTCAAAACAATCATCAAGCATCAAACGTCTCTTAGTATCCAAAACACTCCTAGGATTTTTTTTACTAATCTTGAATACCTAGCATATTATGATTATTTAAGCAAATTACCTTGCTATTTAAGACTCTCAAAATAATCTAAGTGAAGCATGAGAGATCAATAGTTTCTATAAAACAAATCCACCACCGTGCTCTAAAAGATATAAGTGAAGTACTAGAGCAAAACTATATAACTCAAAAGATATAAGCGAAGCACATAGAGTATTCTAACAAATTCCAAATCATGTATGGATCTCTCAAAAGGTCTGTAAAGCAAGGATGATTGTGGTAAAATAACAAATAAAGACTCAAATAATACAAGACGCTCCAAGCAAAACACATATCATGTGGTGAATAAAAATATAGCTCCAAGTAAAGTTACCGATAGAAGTAGACGAAAAGAGGGGATGCCTTCTGAGGCATCCCCAAGCTTTGGCTTTTAGGTGTCCTTAGACTATCATGGCGGTGCCATGGGCATCCCAAAACTTAGGCTCTTGCCACTCCTTATTCCATAATCCATCAAATCTTTACCCAAAACTTGAAAACTTCAGAACACAAAACTTAAAGTAGAAAATCTCATGAGCTCCGTTAGCGAAAGAAAACAAAAGACCACTTCAAGGTACTGTAATGAACTCATTCTTTATTTATATTGGTGTTAAAACTACTGTATTCCAACTTATCTATGGTTATGAACTATTTTACTACCCATAGATTCATCAAAATAAGCAAACAACACACGAAAAACAGAATCTGTCAAAAACAGAACAGTGTGTAGTAATCTGTAGCTAGCGCAAGATCTGGAACCCCAAAAATTCTAAAATAAATTTCTGGACGTGAGGAATTTATCTATTAATCATCTTCAAAAATAATTAACTAAATAGCACTTTCCAAATAAAAATGGCAGCAGTTCTCGTGAGCGCTAAAGTTTCTGTTTTTTACAGCAAGATTAACAAGACTTTCCCCAAGTCTTCCCAACGGTTCTACTTGGAACAAACACTAATTAAACACAAAAAACACAACCTAAACAGTGGCTAAATAAATTATTTATTACTAAGCAGGAGCAAAAAGCAAGGAATAAATATAAAATTGGGTTGCCTCCCAACAAGCGCTATCGTTTAACGCCCCTAGCAAGGCATAGCAAGCAAGGATAGATCTAGGTATTGCCATCTTTGGTTGGAAATCCATAAGAAGATCTCATAATAGATTCATAGGGTAATTTATATATTTTTCTAGGAAAGTGTTCCATGCCTTTCCTTAACGGAAATTGGAATCTAATATTTCCTTCCTTCATATCAATAATTGCACCAATCGTTCTAAGGAAAGGTCTACCAAGAATAATAGGACATGAAGGATTGCAATCTATGTCAAGAACAATAAAATATACGGGCACATAATTCCTATTTGCAACAATAAGAACATCGTTAATTCTTCCCATAGGTTTCTTAATAGTGGAATCCGCGAGGTGCAAGTTTAGAGAGCAATCATCAAAATCACGGAAACCTAACAAATCACACAAAGTCTTTGGAATCGTGGAAACGTTAGCACCCAAATCACATAAAGCATAGCATTCATGATCTTTAATTTTAATTTTAATAGTTGGTTCCCACTCATCATAAAGTTTTCTAGGAATAGAAACTTCTAACTCAAGTTTTTCTTCATAAGATTGCATCAAGGCATCAACGATGTGCTTAATGAACGCTTTATTTTGACTATAAGCGTGAGGAGAATGTAGCACGGATTGCAAAAAGGAAATACAATCAATCAAAGAGCAATTTTCATAATTAAATTCCTTGAAATCCAAAATAGTGTGTTTAGCAACATCTAGGGTTTTAATTTCTTCGATCCCACTTTCATCAATTTTAGCATCAAGATCTAAAAACTCTGAATTCTTGGAACGTCTTCTAGGTAAAGGTGGATCATACTCAGTCCCATCATTATTAAGATTCATTTTGCAAAACAAAGATTTAATAGGGGACACATCAATAACTTTTAGATCTTCATCTTTATTTTCATATGAACGAGAGGAACACGCTCTTATAAAGGCATCTTTTTTAGCACGCATCCTAGCGGTTCTTTCTTTGCACTCATCAATGAAAATTCTCATGGCTTTGAGAGACTCATTGATACCATGCTTAGGTGGAATAGATCTAAGTTTCAAAGAATCAACATCAAGAGAAATTCTATCAACGTTCCTAGCCAACTCATCAATCTTAAGCAATTTTTCTTCAATCAAAGCATTGAAATTCTTTTGTGAAGTAATAAATTCTTTAATATTAGATTCAAAATCAGAGGGCATGTTATTATAATTTCCATAAGAATTGTTGTTGGAATTACCATAATTATTAGAGGGATTACTAGGATAAGGCCTAGGATTAAAATTTCCTCTATACGCGTTGTTACCAAAATTGTTCCTACCAACAAAATTCACATCCATAGATTCATTATTATTCTCAATCAAAGTAGACAAGGGCATATCATTAGGATCAGAAGAAACACTTTTACTAGCAAATAATTTCATAAATTCATCCATCTTTCCACTCAAGACATTAATTTCTTCTATCACATGCACCTTTTTATTAGTGGATCTTTTAGTATGCCATTGAGAATAATTAACCATAATATTATCTAGGAGTTTAGTAGCTTCTCCTAAAGGGATTTCCATAAAAGTGCCTCCCGCGGCTGAATCTAAAAGATTTCTAGAAGCAAAATTCAATCCGGCATAAAAATTTTGTATAATCATCCACAAATTCAAACCATGAGTAGGGCAATTACGTATCATTAATTTCATCCTCTCCCAAGCTTGTGCAACATGTTCATGATCAAGATGCTTAAAATTCATAATATCGTTTCTAAGGGAGATGATCTTAGCGGGAGGAAAATACTTAGAGATAAAAGCATCTTTGCACTTATTCCATGAACCAATACTATTTTTAGGCAAATACAAAAACCAAGCTTTAGCACGATCTCTAAGCGAAAAAGGAATTAGCTTCAATTTAACAATATCGTTATCCACATCTTTCTTCTTTTGCATATCACACAAATCAACGAAGCTATTTATATGGGTAGCGGCATCTTCACTAGGAAGGCCGGAAAACGGATCTTTCATGACAAGATTTAGCAAAGCAGTATTAATTTCACAAGATTCAGCATCGGTAAGAGGAGCAATCGGAGTGCTAATAAAATCATTGTTGTTGGTATTGGTGAAGTCACACAATTTAGTGTTATATTGAGCCATCGTGACAAGCAAACAAACTAACACACAAGCAAACAAAAAGCAAGCGGGCAAAAAGAAGCAAATAGAGAAAGAGAGAGAGGATAGACACAGAGGGTGAATAAAACGGTAAGGGTGAAGTGGGGGAGAGGAAAACGGGAGGCAAATGGCAAATAATTTAATGCGGTAGATAGGGATTGTGATGGGTACTTGGTATATTGACTTTTGCGTAGACTCCCCGGCAACGGCGCCAGAAATTCTTCTTGCTACCTCTTGAGCACTGCGTTGGTTTTCCCCGAAGAGGAAGGATGATGCAGCAAAGTAGCATAAGTATTTCCCTCAGTTTTTGAGAACCAAGGTATCAATCCAGTAGGAGGCTACGCGCAAGTCCCTCGTACCTGCACAAAACAAATAAATCCTCGCAACCAACGCAATAAGGGGTTGTCAATCCCTAACCGGCCACTTACGAGAGTGAGATCTGATAGATATGATAAGATAATATTTTTGGTATTTTTATGATAAATATGCAAAGTAAAATAAAAGAAAAGTAGAAAGAAAAGGAAATAACTAAGTATTGGAAGATTAATATGATGAAGATAGACCTGGGGGCCATAGGTTTCACTAGTGGCTTCTCTCAAGAGCATAAGTATTCTATGGTGGGTGAACAAATTACTGTTGAGCAATTGACAGAATTGAGCATAGTTATGAGAATATCTAGGTATGATCATGTATATAGGCATCACGTCTGAGACAAGTAGACCGACTCCTGCCTGCATCTACTACTATTACTCCAGTCATTGACCGCTATCCAGCATGCATCTAGAGTATTAAGTTAATGAAAACAGAGTAACGCCTTAAGCAAGATGACATGATGTAGAGGGATAAACTCATGCAATATGATGAAAACCCCATCTTGTTATCCTCGATGGCAACAATACAATATGTGCCTTACTGCCCCTACTGTCACTGAGAAAGGACACCGCAAGATTGAACCCAAAGCTAAGCACTTCTCCCATTGCAAGAAAGATCAATCTAGTAGGCCAAACCAATCTGATAATTCAAAGAGACTTGCAAAGATAACCAATCATACATAAAATAATTCAGACAAGATTCAAATATTGTTCATAGATAGACTTGATCATAAACCCACAATTCATTGGTCTCAACAAACACGCCGCAAAAAGAAGATTACATCGAATAGATCTCCACAAGAGAGGGGGGAACATTGTATTGAGATCCAAAAAGAGAGAAGAATCCATCTATCTAATAACTATGGACCCGTAGGTCTGAGGTAATCTATTCACACTTCATCGGAGGGGCTATGGTGATGATGTAGAAGCCCTCCGTGATCGATACCCCCTCCGGCGAAGCTCCGGAACAGGCCCCAACATGGGATCTCATGGATACAGAAAGTTGCGGCGGTGGAATTAGAGTTTTGGCTCCGTTTCTAATTGTTTGGGGGTACGTACGTATATATAGGAGGAAGGAGTACGTTGGTGGAGCAACGGGGGGCCCACGAGGGCGGAGGGCGTGCCTGGGGGGGGGGAGGGAGGCGCCCCCCTACCTCGTGGCCTCCTCTTTAGTTTCTTGACGTAGGGTCCAAGTCTCCCGGGTCTTGTTCGTTGAGAAAATCACGTTCCCGAAGGTTTCATTCCGTTTGGACTCCGTTTGATACTCCTTTTCTTCAAAACCCTAAAATAGGCAAAAAAAAACAGCAATTCTGGGCTGGGCCTTCGGTTAGTAGGTTAGTCCCAAAAATAATATAAAAGTGTATAATAAAGCCCAATAATGTCCAAAACAGTAGATAATATAGCATGGAGCAATCAAAAATTATAGATACATTGGAGACGTATCACTGTTCTAGGGCAAAGAGTTGATAATAAATTACATGTTATTCAATATGCTAGTAAAACCCTAGACAATGCTCAAAGAAATTATGCTACTACTGAAAAAGAATTCTTAGCAGTTGTATTTGCTTGTGATATGTTGAGACCTTATATTGTTGATTCTAAAGTAACTATTCACACTGATCATGCTACTATTAAATATCTCATGGAAAAGAAAGATGCTAAACCTAGACTTATTAGATGGGTTCTCTTGCTACAAGAATTTGACTTACATAATGTTGATAGAAAGGGAGCTGAGAACCCCATTACAGACAACTTGTCTAGGTTAGAAAATGTGCTTGATGACCCACTACCTATTGATGATAGCTTTCTTGATGAGCAATTAAATGTCATAAATGCTTCTCATACTGCTCCATGGTATGCTGATTATGCTAATTACATTGTTGCTAAGTTTATACCACCTAGTTTCACATACCAGCAAAAGAAAAAGTTCTTCTATGATTTGAGGCATTACTTTTGGGATGACCCACATCTTTATAAAGAAGGAGTAGATGGTGTTATTAGAAATTGTGTACCTGAGCATGAATAGGAACAGATCCTACGCAAGTGTCACTCCAAAGCTTATGGAGGACACCATGCTGGAGATAGAACTGCACATAAGGTATTGCAATCTGGTTTTTATTGGCCTACTCTCTTCAAGGATGCTCGTAAGTTTGTCTTATCTTGTGATGAATGTTTGGGGCTTTGACTATATGGGGCCTTTGTTGGGGAACGTTGCAGAAAACAAAAAATTTCCTACTCGTTTCACCAAGATCTATCTAGGAGTTCATCTAGCAACGAGTCATCAGATGCATCTACATACCTTGTAGATCGCGTGCGGAAGCGTTCAAAGAACGGTGATGATGTAGTCGTACACGACGTGATCCAAATCACCGATGACCAAGCGCCGAACGGACGGCACCTCCGCGTTCAACACACGTACGGGACGGGAGACGTCTCCTCCTTCTTGATCCAGCAAGGGGAAAGGAGAGGTTGATGAAGATCCAGCAGCACGACGGCGTGGTGGTGGATGCAGGGCGTCACAGTAGCAGGGCTTCGCCTATACTGCGAGAGAGAGACGTAACGGGGAGAGAGGGAGGCGCCAGGGGCTGGTGTGTCAAGTCCCTCCTCTCCCCCACTATATATAGGAGGGCCAAGGGGGGGTGGTGCGCAGCCTAGGAGATCTGATCTCCTAGGTGCGGCGGCCAGGGGAAGGATTCCCTCCCCCCAAGGCACCTAGAGGTGCCTTCCACCACTTGGACTCCTCCCCCATGGAAACCCTAGGCGCATGGGCCTAGTAGGGCTGGTGCCCTTGGCCCATGTAGGCCAAGGCGCACCCCCTACAGCCCATGTGGCCCCCCGGGACAGGTGGCCCCACCCGGTGGGCCCCCGGGACCCCTCCGGTGGTCCCGGTACAATACCGATAACCCCGAAACTTGTCCCGATGGCCGAAACAGCACTTCCTATATATAATTCTTTACCTCCGGACCATTCCGGAACTCCTCGTGACGTCCGGATCTCATCCGGGACTCCGAACAACATTCGGGTTCCTGCATATACATATCTTCACAACCCTAGCGTCACCGAACCTTAAGTGTGTAGACCCTACGGGTTCGGGAGACAAGCAGACATGACCGAGACGACTCTCCGGCCAATAACCAACAGCGGGATCTGGATACCCATGTTGGCTCCCACATGCTCCACGATGATCTCATCGGATGAACCACGATGTCAAGGATTCAATCAACCCCGTATGCAATTCCCTTTGTCAATCGATATGTTACTTGCCCGAGATTCGATCGTCGGTATCCCAATACCTCGTTCAATCTCGTTACCGGCAAGTCACTTTACTCATACCGTAATGCATGATCCCGTGACCAGACACTTGGTCACTTTGAGCTCAATATGATGATGCATTACCGAGTGGGCCCAGTGATACCTATCCGTCATACGGAGTGACAAATCCCAGTCTTGATCCATGTCAACCCAACAGACACTTTCGGAGATACCCGTAGTATACCTTTATGGTCACCCAGTTACGTTGTGACGTTTGGTATACCCAAAGCACTCCTACGGTATCCGGGAGTTACACGATCTCATGGTCTAAGGAAAAGATACTTTGACATTGGAAAACTCTAGCAAACGAACTATACGATCTTGTGCTATGTTTAGGATTGGGTCTAGTCCATCACATCATTCTCCTAATGATGTGATCTCGTTATCAATGACATCCAATGTCCATAGTCACGAAACCATGACTATCTGTTGATCAACGAGCTAGTCAACTAGAGGCTTACTAGGGACATGTTGGTGTCTGTTATTCACACATGTATTACGATTTCCGGATAACACAATTATAGCATGAATAAAGACAATTATCATGAACAAGGAAATATAATAATAATGCTTTTATTATTGCCTCTAGGGCATATTTCCAACAGCCTTTTCCTTCCTCTAATGGATATACACATATTCTAGTTGCTGATGATTACGTTACTAAGTGGGTAGAAGCTATTCCAACTAGTAGTGCTGATCATAACACTTCTATTAAAATGCTTAAAGAAGTTAATTTTCCAAGATTTGGAGTCCTTAGATATTTAATGACTGATGGTGGTTCACATTTTATTCATGGTGCTTTCCGTAAAATGCTTGCTAAATATGATGTTAATCATAGAATTGCATCTCCTTATCACCCACAGTCTAGTGGTCAAGTAGAATTGAGTAATAGAGAGCTCAAATTAATTTTGCAAAATACTATTAATAGATCTAGAAAGAATTGGTCCAAGAAACTTGACGATGCATTATGGGCCTATAGAACTGCATATAAAAATCCTATGGGTATGTCTCCGTATAAAATGGTTTATGGAAAAGCATGTCACTTACCTCTCGAACTAGAACACAAGGCATATTGGGCTATTAAAGAGCTCAATTATGATTTAAACTTGCCGGTGAGAATAGGTTATTTGATATTAGCTCACTCGATGAATGGAGAACCCAAGCCTACGAAAATGCCAAGTTGTTTAAAGAAAAAGTTAAAAGATGGCATGATAAAAGGATACAAAAGCATGAGTTTAAGGTAGGTGATTATGTATTGCTATACAACTCTCGTTTAAGATTTTTTGCAGGAAAACTTCTCTCTAAATGGGAAGGTCCTTACGTTATCGAGGAGGTCTATCGTTCCGGTGCCATAAAAATCAACAACTTCGAAGGCACAAATCCGAAGGTAGTGAACGGTCAAAGAATCAAACATTATATCTCAGGTAATCCCATAAATGTTGAAACCAATGTTATTGAAACCGTAACCCCGGAGGAATACATAAGGGACACTTTTCGGAACGTTTCAGACTCCGAAAATACATATTACCCATCATCAACAACTCCACCTTCTTCACCAAGAAAGAAGAATTGAGCATCTGGTATGGGCACTCCCCTTGGCAACTGCCAAGCTTGGGGGAGTGCCCCAGTATCGTATAACCACCACTTTTATCTTTACCGTTTTTCTTAGTTCGATCATTTTGGTAATATCTTGATCTAGTAGATTTTGGGGAACGTAGCATAAATTCAAAATTTTCCTACGTGTCACCAAGATCTATCTATGGAGTCATCTAGCAACGAGGGAGGAGTGGATCTACATACCCTTGTAGATCGCGCGCGGAAGCGTTCAAGAGAACGGGGTTGATGGAGTCGTACTCGTCGTGATCCAAATCACCGATGATCCTAGCGCCGAATGGACGGCACCTCCGCGTTCAACACACGTATGGAGCAGCGACGTCTCCTCCTTCTTGATCTAGCAAGGGGGGAGGAGAGGTTGATGGAGATCCAGCAGCACGACGGCGTGGTGGTGGAAGTAGCGGGATTCCAACAGGGCTTCGCCAAGCGCTGCGGGAGGAGGGAGATGTGTCATGGGAGGGAGAGGGAGGCGCCAGGGCTTAGGTGTTGCTGCCCTCCCTTCCCCCACTATATATAGGGCCAAGGGAGAGGGGGGGGGGCGCATCCTTGGCCCTTCCTCCAAGGAAGGGTGCGGCCAAGGGAGGAGTCCATCCTCCCCAAGGCACCTAGGAGGTGCCTTCCCCCTTTAGGACTCTTCCTTTCCCTTATCTCTTGGCGCATGGGCCTCTTGGGGCTGGTTCCCTTGGCCCATATAGGCCAAGGCGCACACCCCTACAGCCCACGTGGCCCCCGGGGCAGGTGGACCCCCTTGGTGGACCCCCGGACCCCTTTCGGCACTCCTGGTACAATACCGATAATGCGCGAAACTTTTCCGGCGACCAAAACAAGACTTCCCATATATAAATCTTTACCTCCGGACCATTCCGGAACTCCTCGTGACGTCCGGGATCTCATCCGGGACTCCGAACAACTTTCGGGTTACCGCATACTAATATCTCTATAACCCTAGCGTCACCGAACCTTAAGTGTGTAGACCCTACGGGTTCGGGAGACATGCAGACATGAACGAGATGACTCTCCGGTCAATAACCAACGGCGGGATCTGGATACCCATGTTGGCTCCCACATGTTCCACAATGATCTCATCGGATGAACCACGATGTCAAGGACTTAATCAATCCCGTATACAATTCCCTTTGTCTATCGGTACAATACTTGCCCGAGATTCGATCGTCGGTATCCCGATACCTTGTTCAATCTCGTTACCGGCAAGTCTCTTTACTCGTTTCGTAACACATCATCCCGTGATCAACTCCTTGATCAAATTGTGCACATTATGATGATGTCCTACCGAGTGGGCCCAGAGATACCTCTCCGTTTACACGGAGTGACAAATCCCAGTCTCGATTCGTGCCAACCCAACAGACACTTTCGTAGATACCTGTAGTGTACCTTTATAGCCACCCAGTTACGTTGTGACGTTTGGCACACCCAAAGCACTCCTACGGTATCCGGGAGTTGCACAATCTCATGGTCTAAGGAAATGATAGTTGACATTAGAAAAGCTTTAGCATACGAACTACATGATCTTGTGCTAGGCTTAGGATTGGGTCTTTGTCCATCACACCATTCTCCTAATGATGTGATCCCGTTATCAATGACATCCAATGTCCATGGTCAGGAAAACGTAACCATCTATTGATCAACGAGCTAGTCAACTAGAGGCTTACTAGGGACATGGTGTTGTCTATGTATCCACACATGTATCTGAGTTTCCTATCAATACAATTCTAGCATGGATAATAAACGATTATCACGAACAAGGAAATATAATAATAATCAATTTATTATTGCCTCTAGGGCATATTTCCAACAGTAGAATAAAAGTTTATGGCATGATCTAGTTTTGAGTTTTGCTTTATAATTCCTCTATGTAATTGAGTCCGTGAGCTATATAATAAAGATTAGTGCTGAGTCAAAGGCTTGATTATTTTGCCATGATCCTAAGGGAATAAGAGAAAAGAGAAATAAATAAAAAGAAACAAAGAGATCATGTGAATCTTATGGAGAGTAATGAGCTCACATAGAAAAAGTATGATGAATAAAAGTTGTTGAGGGTTGACAAACATAGTTTTGGTCATCGTTGCAATTAATAGGAAGTAATAAGAAAGAGAGGTCTTCACATATAAATATACTATCTTCGACATCTTTTATGATTGTGAGCACTCATTAAAATATGACATGCTAAAGAGTTGACGTTGGACAAGGAAGACAACGTAATGGGTTATGTTTTCTTACATCCGAGATAAATTATATTTTCATGGATCATCCAACATGGTTGAGCTTGCCTTTCCCCCTCATGCTAGCCAAATTCATCGCACCAAGTAGAGATACTACTTGTGCTTCCAAATACCCTTAAACCAGTCTTGCCATGAGAGTCCACCATACCTACCTATGGATTGAGTAAGATCCTCCAAGTAAGTTGTCATCGGTGCAAGCAATACAGATTGCTCTCTAAATATGTATGACTTATTAGTGTGGGAGAAAATAAGCTTTATACGATCGTGTGATATGGAAGAAATAAAAGCGATAGAGTGCATAATAAAGGTCCATATCACAAGTGGCAATATAAAGTGACGTTCTTTCGCATTAAGATTTTGTACATCCAACTATAAAAGCGCATGACAACCTCTGCTTCCCTCTGTGAAGGGCCTATCTTTTACTTTTATCTCCTACCTTGCATAAGAGTCATGGTGATCTTCACCCATCCTTTTTACATTTTATCCTTTGGCAAGCACAGTATGTTGGAAAGATCCTGGTATATATGGCTAATTTGATGTGTGTTTTCACGAACTATTATTGTTGACATTACCCTTGAGGTAAAACGTTGGGAGGCAAAACTATAAGCCCCTATCTTTCTCTGTGTCCGACTAAAACTCCATACCCATAAGTATTGCGTGAGTGTCAGCAATTGTGAAAGACTATATTGAAGGAAATATGCCCTAGAGGCAATAATAAAGTTATTATTTATTTCCTTATATCATGATAAAAGTTTATTATTCATGCCAGAATTGTATTAACCGGAAACATAATACATGTGTGAATACATAGACAAACAGAGTGTCACTAGTATGCCTCTACTTGACTAGCTCGTTAATCAAAGATGGTTATGTTTCCTAACCATTAACAAAGAGTTGTTATTTGATTAACGGGATCACATCATTAGTTGAATGATCTGATTGACATGACCCATTCCATTAGCTTAGCACCCGATCGTTTAGTATGTTGCTATTGCTTTCTTCATGACGCTTAAGGTTTCGATCACAGTTATATTATGAGTTTATACGTTTTGATGTACCGAAGGTTGTTCGGAGTCCCGGATGTGATCACGGACATGACGAGGAGTCTCGAAATGGTTGAGACATAAAGATTGATATATTGGACGGCTATATTCGGACACCGGAAGTGTTCCGGATGATTTCGGAGAAAACCGGAGAGCCGGAGGGTTACCGGAACCCCCCGAGAGAAGTAATGGGCCATATGGGCCTTAGTGGAGAGAGAGAGGGGCAGCCAAAGGTGGGCCGCGCGCCTCTTCCCCCCTGGTCTGAATTGGACTAGGAGAGGGGGGCGGCGCCCCCCTTTCCTTCTCCTTCCCCACTTCTTTCCCCCTCCTAGTAGGAGTCCTACTCCTACTAGGAGGACTCCTACTAGGAGGAGGACTCCTCCTTGGCGCGCCATAGGGGCCGGCCGGCCTCCTCCTCTCTTGAACCTTTATATACGGAGGCAGGGGCACCCCAGAGACACACAAGTTGATCCTCGTGATCATATTCTTAGCCGTGTGCGGCGCCCCCTGCCACCATAGTCCTCGATAATATTGTAGCGGTGCTTAGGCGAAGCCCTGTGACAGTAGTACATCAAGATCGTCACCACGCCGTCGTGCTGACGGAACTCTTCCCCGACACTTTGCTGGATCGGAGTCCGGGGATCATCATCGAGCTGAACGTGTGCTAGAACTCGGAGGTGCCATAGTTTCGGTGCTTGATCGGTTGGGCCGTGAAGACGTACGACTACATCAACCGCGTTGTGCTAACGCTTCCGCTGTCGATCTACAAGGGTACGTAGATCACACTCTCCCCTCTCGTTGCTATGCATCACCATGATCTTGCGTGTGCGTAGGAATTTTTTTTTGAAATTACTGCGTTCCCCAATAGTGGCATCCGAGCCAGGTTTTATGTGTTGATGTTATATGCACGAGTAGAACACAAGTGAGTTGTGGGCGATATAAGTCATACTGCTTACCAGCATGTCATACTTTGGTTCGGCGGTATTGTTGGACGAGGCGGCCCGGACCGACATTACGCGTACGCTTACGCGAGACCGGTTCTCCCGACGTGCCTTGCACATAGGTGGCTTGCGGGTGACAGTTTCTCCAACTTTAGTTGAACCGAGTGTGGCTACGCCCGGTCCTTGCGAAGGTTAAAATAGCACCAACTTGACAAACTATCGTTGTGGTTTTGATGCGTAGGTAAGATTGGTTCTTGCTTAAGCCGGTGCAGCCACGTAAAACTTGCAACAACAAAGTAGAGGACGTCTAACTTGTTTTTGCAGGGCATGTTGTGATGTGATATGGTCAAGACATGATGCTGATTTTATTGTATGAGATGATCATGTTTTGTAACCGAGTTATCGGCAACTGGCAGGAGCCATATGGTTGTCGTTTTATTGTATGCAAGGCAATCGCGCAGTAATGCTTTACTTTATCACTAAACGGTAGCGATAGTCATGGAAGCATAAGATTGGCGAGATGACAACGATGCTACGATGGAGATCAAGGTGTCGCGCCCGTGACGATGGTGATCATGACGGTGCTTCGGAGATGGATATCACAGGCACAAGATGATGATGGCCATATCATATCACTTATATTGATTGCATGTGATGTTTATCCTTTATGCATCTTATCTTGCTTTGATTGACGGTAGCATTATAAGATGATCTCTCACTAAAATTATCAAGAAGTGTTCTCCCTGAGTATGCACCGTTGCGAAAGTTCTTCGTGCTGAGACACCACGTGATGATCGGGTGTGATAGGCTCTACGTTCAAATACAACGGGTGCAAAATAGTTGCACACGCGGAATACTCAGGTTATACTTGACGAGCCAAGCATATACAGATATGGCCTCGGAACACGGAGACCGAAAGGTCGAGCGTAAATCATATAGTAGATATCATCAACATAGTGATGTTCACCAAAGAAACTACTCCATCTCACGTGATGATCGGACATGGTTTAGTTGATTTGGATCACGTGATCACTTAGAGGATTAGAGGGATGTCTATCTAAGTGGGAGTTCTTAAGTAATTTGATTAATTGAACTTAAATTTATCATGAACTTAGTACCTGATAGTATCTTGCTTATGTATGTTTGATCGTAGATAGATGGCCCGTGCTGTTGTTCCGTTGAATTTTAATGCGTTCCTTGAGAAAGCAAAGTTGAAAGATGATGGTAGCAATTACACGGACTGGGTCCGTAACTTGAGGATTATCCTCATTGCTGCACAGAAGAATTACGTCCTAGAAGCACCGCTAGGTGCCAGGCCTGCTGCTGGAGCAACACCGGATGTTATGAACGTCTGGCAGAGCAAAGCTGATGACTACTCGATAGTTTAGTGTGCCATGCTTTACGGCTTAGAATCGGGACTTCAACGACGTTTTGAACGTCATGGAGCATATGAGATGTTCCAGGAGTTGAAGTTAATATTTCAAGCAAATGCCCGGATTGAGAGATATGAAGTCTCCAATAAGTTCTATAGCTGCAAGATGGAGGAGAACAGTTTTGTCAGTGAGCATATACTCAAAATGTCTGGGTATAATAATCACTTGATGCAGTGGGAGTTAATCTTCCAGATGATTGCGTCATTGACAGAATTCTCCAATCACTGCCACCAAGCTACAAGAGCTTCGTGATGAACTATAATATGCAAGGGATGAATAAGACTATTCCCGAGCTCTTCGCAATGCTGAAAGCTGCGGAGGTAGAGATCAAAAAGGAGCATCAAGTGTTGATGGTCAACAAGACCACTAGTTTCAAGAAAAAGGGCAAAGGGAAGAAGAAGGGGAACTTCAAGAAGAACGGCAAGCAAGTTGCTGCTCAAGAGAAGAAACCCAAGTCTGGACCTAAGCCTGAAACTGAGTGCTTCTACTTCAAGCAGACTGGTCACTGGAAGCGGAACTGCCCCAAGTATTTGGCGGATAAGAAGGATGGCAAGGTGAACAAAGGTATATGTGATATACATGTTATTGATGTGTACCTTACTAATGCTCGCAGTAGCACCTGGGTATTTGAAACTGGTTTTGTTGCTAATATTTGCAACTCGAAACAGGGACTACAGATTAAGCGAAGATTGGCTAAGGACGAGGTGACGATGCGCGTGGGAAACGGTTCCAAAGTCGATGTGATCGCGGTCGGCACGCTACCTCTACATCTACCTTCGGGATTAGTATTAGACCTAAATAATTGTTATTTGGTGCCAGCGTTGAGCATGAACATTATATCTGGATCTTGTTTAATGCGAGACGGTTATTCATTTAAATCAGAGAATAATGGTTGTTCTATTTATATGAGTAATATCTTTTATGGTCATGCACCCTTGAAGAGTGGTCTATTCTTATTGAATCTCGATAGTAGTGATACACATATTCATAATATTGAAGCCAAAAGATGCAGAGTTGATAATGATGGTGCAACTTATTTGTGGCACTGCCGTTTAGGTCATATCGGTGTAAAGCGCATGAAGAAACTCCATACTGATGGACTTTTGGAACCACTTGATTAAGAATCACTTGGTACTTGCGAACCGTGCCTCATGGGCAAGATGACTAAAACACCGTTCTCCGGTACTACGGAGAGAGCAACAGAGTTGTTGGAAATCATACATACAGATGTATGTGGTCCAATGAATATTGAGGCTCGTGGCAGATATCGTTATTTTCTCACCTTCACAGATGACTTAAGCAGATATGGGTATATCTACTTAATGAAACATAAGTCTGAAACATTTGAAAAGTTCAAAGAATTTCAGAGTGAAGTTGAAAATCATCGTAACAAGAAAATAAAGTTTCTACGATCTGATCGTGGAGGAGAATATTTGAGTTACGAGTTTGGTGTACATTTGAAGCAATGCGGAATAGTTTCGCAACTCACGCCACCCGGAACACCACAGCGTAATGGTGTGTCCGAACGTCGTAATCGTACTTTACTAGATATGGTGCGATCTATGATGTCTCTTACTGATTTACCGCTATCGTTTTGGGGTTATGCTTTAGAGACGGCCGCATTCACATTAAATAGGGCACCATTGAAATCCGTTGAGACGACACCTTATGAACTATGGTTTGGCAAGAAACCAAAGTTGTCGTTTCTGAAAGTTTGGGCCTGCGATGCTTATGTGAAAAAGCTTCAACCTGATAAGCTCGAACCCAAATCGGAGAAATGTGTCTTCATAGGATATCCAAAGGAAACTATTGGATACACCTTCTATCACAGATCCGAAGGCAAGATTTTTGTTGCTAAATTCGGAAACTTTCTGGAGAAGGAGTTTCTCTCGAAATATGTGAGTGGGAGGAAAGTAGAACTTGATGAGGTAACTGTACCTGCTCCCTTATTGGAAAGTAGTACATCACAGAAAACTATTTTTGCGACACCTACACCAATTAGTGAGGAAGCTAATGATAATGATCATGAAACTTCAGGACAAGATACTACTGAACCTCGTAGATCAACCAGAGTGGGAACCACGCCAGAGTGGTACGGTAATCCTGTTCTGGAAATCATGCTGCTAGATCATGATGAACCTACGAACTATGAAGAAGCGATGGTGAGCCCAGATTCCGCAAAATGGCTTGAAGCCATGAAATCTGAGATGGGATCCATGTATGAGAACAAAGTATGGACTTTGGTTGACTTGCCCGATGATTGGCAAGCAATTGAGAATAAATGGATTTTCAAGAAGAAGACTTACGCTGACGGTAATATTACTGTCTACAAAGCTCGACTTGTCGCAAAAGGTTTTCGACAAGTTCAAGGGGTTGACTACGATGAGACCTTCTCACCCGTAGTGATGCTCAAGTCTGTCCGAATCATGTTAGCAATTGCCGCATTTTATGATTATGAAATTTGGCAGATGGATGTAAAACTGCATTCCTGAATGGTTTTCTGGAAGAAGAGTTGTATATGATGCAACCGGAAGATTTTGTCGATCCAAAGGGAGCTAACAAAGTGTGCAAGCTCCAGCGATCCATTTATGGACTGGTGCAAGCCTCTCGGAGTTGGAATAAACACTTTGATAGTGTGATCAAAGCATTTGGTTTTATACAGACTTTCGGAGAAGCCTGTATTTACAAGAAAGTGAGTGGGAGCTCTGTAGCATTTCTGATATTATATGTAGATGACATATTACTGATGGGAAATGATATAGAATTTCTGGATAGCATAAAGGGATACTTGAATAAGAGTTTTTCAATGAAAGACCTCGGTGAAGCTGCTTACATATTAGGGATAAAGATCTATAGATATAGATCAAGACGCTTAATTGGACTTTCACAAAGCACATACCTTGACAAGATTTTGAAGAAGTTCAAAATGGATCAAGCAAAGAAAGGGTTCTTGCCTGTGTTACAAGGTGTGAAGTTGAGTCAGACTCAATGCCCGACCACTGCAGAAGATAGAGAGAAAATGAAAGATGTTCCCTATGCTTCAGCCATAGGCTCTATCATGTATGCAATGTTGTGTACTAGACCTGATGTGTGCCTTGCTATAAGTTTAGCAGGGAGGTCCCAAAGTAATCCAGGAGTGGATCACTGGACAGCGGTCAAGAACATCCTGAAGTACCTGAAAAGGACTAAGGATATGTTTCTCGTATATGGAGGTGACAAAGAGCTCATTGTAAACGGTTACGTTGATGCAAGCTTTGACACTGATCCGGACGATTCTAAATCGCAAACCGGATACGTGTTTACATTAAATGGTGGAGCTGTCAGTTGGTGCAGTTCAAAACAAAGCGTCGTGGCGTGATCTACATGTGAAGCAGAGTACATAGCTGCTTCGGAAGCAGCAAACGAAGGAGTCTGGATGAAGGAGTTCATATCCGATCTAGGTGTCATACCTAGTGCATCGGGTCCAATGAAAATCTTTTGTGACAATACTGGTGCAATTGCCTTGGCAAAGGAATCCAGATTTCACAAGAGAACCAAGCACATCAAGAGACGCTTCAATTCCATCCGGGATCTAGTCCAGGTGGGAGACATAGAGATTTGCAAGATACATACGGAGCTGAATGTAGCAGACCCGTTGACTAAGCCTCTTCCATGAGCAAAACATGATCAGCACCAAAGCTCCATGGGTGTTAGAATCATTACTGTGTAATCTAGATTATTGACTCTAGTGCAAGTGGGAGACTGAAGGAAATATGCCCTAGAGGCAATAATAAAGTTATTATTTATTGCCTTATATCATGATAAAAGTTTATTATTCATGCTAGAATTGTATTAACCGGAAACATAATACATGTGTGAATACATAGACAAACAGAGTGTCACTAGTATGCCTCTACTTGACTAGCTCATTAATCAAAGATGGTTATGTTTCCTAACCATTGACAAAGAGTTGTTATTTGATTAACGGGATCACATCATTAGTTGAATGATCTGATTGACATGACCCATTCCATTAGCTTAGCACCCGATCGTTTAGTATGTTGCTATTGCTTTCTTCATGACTTATACATGTTCCTATGACTATGAGATTATGTAACTCCCGTGTGCCGGAGGAACACTTTGTGTGCTACCAAACGTCACAACGTAACTGGGTGATTATAAAGGTAATCTACAGGTGTCTCCAAAGGTACATGTTGGGTTGACGTATTTCGAGATTGGGATTTGTCACTCCGATCGTCGGAGAGGTATCTCTGGGCCCTCTCGGTAATGCACATCACTTAAGCCTTGCAAGCAATGCAACTAAAGAGTTAGTTACGAGATGATGTATTACGGAACGAGTAAAGAGACTTGCCGGTAACGAGATTGAACTAGGTATTGGATATCGTCGATCGAATCTCGGGCAAGTAACATACCGATGACAAAGGGAACAACGTATGTTGTTATGCGGTCTGACCGATAAAGATCTTCGTAGAATATGTAGGAGCCAATATGGGCATCCAGGTCCCGCTATTGGTTATTGACCGGAGACATGTCTCGGTCATGTCTACATTGTTCTCGAACCCGTAGGGTCCGCACGCTTAAGGTTTCGATGACAGTTATATTATGAGTTTATACGTTTTGATGTACCGAAGGTTGTTCAGAGTCACGGATGTGATCACGGACATGACGAGGAGTCTCGAAATGGTCGAGACATAAAGATTGATATATTGGACGGCTATATTCGGACACCGGAAGTGTTCCGGATGATTTCGGAGAAAACCGGAGAGCCGGAGGGTTACCGGAACCCCTCCGGGAGAAGTAATGGGCCATATGGGCCTTAGTGGATAGAGAGAGGGGAAGCCAAAGGTGGGCCGCGCGCCTCTTCCCCCCTGGTCCGAATTGGACTAGGAGAGGGGGGGGCGCCCCCCTTTCCTTCTCCTTCCCCACTTCTTTCCCCCTCCTAGTAGGAGTCCTACTCCTACTAGGACGAGGACTCCTCCTTGGCGCGCCATAGGGGCCGGCCGGCCTCCTCCTCTCTTGAACCTTTATATACGGAGGCAGGGGCACCCCAAAGACACACAAGTTGATCCTCGTGATTATATTCTTAGCCGTGTGCGGCGCCCCCTGCCACCATAGTCCTCGATAATATTGTAGCGGTGCTTAGGCGAAGCCCTGCGACAGTAGTACATCAAGATCGTCACCACGCCGTCGTGCTGACTGAACTCTTCCCCGACACTTTGCTGGATCGGAGTCCGGGGATCGTCATCGAGCTGAACGTGTGCTAGAACTCGGAGGTGCCGTAGTTTCGGTGCTTGATCGGTTGGGCCGTGAAGACGTACGACTACATCAACCGCGTTGTGCTAACGCTTCCGCTGTCGATCTACAAGGGTACGTAGATCACACTCTCCCCTCTCGTTGCTATGCATCACCATGATCTTGCGTGTGCGTAGGAATTTTTTTTGAAATTACTACGTTCCCCAACATATATGATAGTTGAGTATGTGGACTTGCTGAAAAGCTCTTATACATTGACTCTTTCCTATGTTATGATAAATTGCAATTGCTCCAATGACTGAGATTATAGTTTGTTAGTTTTCAATGAAGTTTACGATTCATACTTGAAATTGTGATTGAATTATTACTCTAACATAAGAAATCATATGACAAGAACTATATAAGTTGTTGTTCTAAGAATGATCATGATGCCGTCATGTCCGTATTTTATTTTTATCGACACCTCTATCTCTAAACATGTGGACATATTTTTTGATTTTGGCTTTCGCTTGAGGACAAGCGAGGTCTAAGCTTGGGGAGTTGATACGTCCATTTTTCATCATGTTTTTATATCGATATTTATTGCATTATGGGCTGTTATTACACATTATCTCACAATACTTATGCCTATTCTCTCTTATTTTACAAGGTTTATATAAAGAGGGAGAATGCTGGCAGCTGGGATTCTGGGCAGGAAAAGGAGCAAATATTACAGACCTATTCTGCATAGCTCCAAAAGTCCTGAAACTTCACGGAAGACATTTTCAGAATATATAAAAAATACTCAGCAGAAGAAATTCACCAGGGGGGCCACACCCTGCCCACGAGGGTGTGGGCGCGCCCTACCCCCTGGGCGCGCCCCCTACATCGTGGGCCCCCTGGTGGCCCTCTGGTGGCCATCTTCTGCTATATGAAGTCTTTCGATGGAAAAAAATAAGAAGCCATCTTCTCAGACGAAACTCCACCGCCACGAGGCGGAATCTTGGCGGAACCAATCTAGGGCTCTGGCGGAGCTGTTCTGCCGGGGAAACTTCCCTCCGGGAGGGGGAAATCATCGCCATCACCAACGCTCCTCTCATCGGGAGAGGGCAATCTCCATCAAAATCTTCATCAGCACCATCTCCTCTCAAAACCCTAGTTCATCTCTTGTATCCAATTCTTGTCTCCATGTCTGGGATTGGTGCTAGTAGGTTGCTAGTAGTGTTAATTACTCCTTGTAGTTGATGCTAGTTGGTTTATTTGGTGGAAGATCATATGTTCAGATCCTATATGCATATTAATACCCCTCTGATTATGAACATGATTATGCTTTGTGAGTAGTTACGTTTGTTCCTGAGGACATGGGAGAAGTCTTGCTATTAGTAGTCATGTGAATTTGGTATTCGTTCGATATTTTGATGAGATGTATGTTGTCTCTCCTATAGTGGTGTTATGTGAACGTTGACTACATGACACTTCACCATTATTTGGGCCTAGAGGAAGGCATTGGGAAGTAATAAGTAGATGATGGGTTGCTAGAGTGACAGAAGCTTGAACCCTAGTTTATGTGTTGCTTCGTAAGGGGCTGATTTGGATCCATAAGTTTCATGCTATGGTTAGGTTTACCTTAATACTTTTGTTGTAGTTGCGGATGCTTGCAATAGAGGTTAATCATAAGTGGGATGCTTGTCCAAGTTAGGACAGTACCCAAGCACCGGTCCAACCACATACCAAATTATCAAATTACCGAACGCGAATCATATGAGCGTGATGAAAACTAGCTTGATGATATTCCCATGTGTCAGCGGGAGCGCTTTTCTCTATATAAGAGTTTGTCCAGACTTGTCCTTTGCTACAAAAGGGATTGGGCCACCTTGTTGCACTTTACTTACTTTTGTTACTTGTTGCTCGTTACAAATTATCCTATCACAAAACTATCTATTACCACTGATTTCAGTACTTGCAGAGAATACCTTGTTGGAAACCACTTATCATTTCCTTCTGCTCCTCGTTGGGTTCGACACTCTTACTTATCGAAAGGACAACGATAGATCCCCTATACTTCTGGGTCATCATTGTGTCATACATTGCATCATCATTGCATCATCATAGAATGTATCATATGGGCATGGATATACCGGTTTATATAGCAGGAATCGGTTTTGAAACCAGGTTATGTTATTCAAATCTTTAATAGCCAACACGGCTGGATTTTTACGATGGTTATCAATAACCAGTATTGTGATTGAGGTTTTCAAAGTCTCTTTAGCGCAATGGATATTATTTTATTGATGGATATGATTTATTCTACAATGGAAGGAATAGTCCCGAGTCACTGCGGGCTTACGACCCGACACTTGGGGGCTACATTATTCAAATTGAGATTACATCAAATATGCAAGTCCCATGCCACTGCCAGCATGCACCATGGCACTTGGGGGCTAATGCAAAGTCATTTTTTCATCACCTTATTGAAGACCCGACTCATCACATCGTAATGAGCCGGCCCTTGGGGGCTACTAATTGCTCCTGTCAACAATTCAAGGTACAAAGCTTTTAATCCATTATATTGAAGGGTCCACTACTCAGTTGGTAAAGCACAAGGCTCTTAACCTTGTGGACGTGGGTTCAAGCGCCATGATGGGGGTTACATCATATGATGTTATTTTCATTGAAGTATATATCAAGTCCCAGCTCAATATTATCTTACTGAGCCGGCCCTTGGGAGATATACGTTGCTGTTCAAAGTTTACATGATTATATTTACAAAGTCCTTGCTCATTATTGCATAATGACCCGGCCCTTGGGGGCTACACTGGTAGAATTTTTTATGAGCATCAGGCAATTACAAGTCCCAGGTTGCTGCAAGCATGACAACCCGGCACTTGGGGCTATATATGTGGAATACTCAGTTCTGACTAGTGATTGAGATGAACAACCTGGATTTCTTCAAGCTTGTGACATTCATATTGAAGCAAATCTTAAGCTGTTACTACATTACCTTCTTAAGACTTGGGGGCTACAAGTGATAGGCATATAAGAGGTATATTTTCAAGCCTGATGTTAACTACAATTATGACCCGGTGCTATCAATATTTATAAACCGACAATCTTGGCAATGATAAACCGGCAAGTTCTACATCCTTAAACCGGCTCAATATCAGATGAGTATTTCAAGGACCAATATTTTTGTTAAGCATTGGGAGATGAGTCAAATGAATTATTCTTCATAATATTTTTCTGTGACAAACCAATGTCAGCAAATTGATTATGAAGCTGGTCTATTGACCCGGATTTCTAGAAGAAGGAAATGACAAGTACTTAAGGATGATCAGGATCAGTTTAACATTTATAAATCCAAATTAAACTGGGGGCTAATGTCGGGGATATACCCCGCGGTATGACCCGACCGGAGTTATAACCCGGCTGGGACCTGTTAACCCGGCAGGTGTTAAGTCAGATGATAACCCGGCAGGAGTCATAACCCGGCAGACAATCATAAACCGGCAGGAGTCATAACCCGGCAGGCAATCATAAACCGGCAGGAGTCATAACCCGGCAGGCAATCATAAACCATCAGGAGTCATAACCCGGCAGACAATCATAAATCGGCAGGAGTCATAATCCGGCAGACAGAGTCACCAGGGGTTAGTAAGCCCGAGACGTTATGAAGCCCGAGACGTTATGAAGCCCAAGACATTAAGAAGCCCATGAAGAGAAGTCAGAATAGTTTAAGTCTTAATCCGAATAGGACTCTACATGTAACCCACCCCTTCAACATATATAAGAAGTGGCAGGGCACCCCAAGAGGGGGGAGAGATAATCTTAGGGCTAGACATAACTGGGAGAGCCGGTTTACGGCGACTCCTTCATGATGATAATGAGACCTAGCCACAAACAACATGTAGGGTTGTTACCGGATGATATTTCCCGGGGCCGGAAGCTGTCTAAATCCTTGTCTTGTGTTGCGTCTCTCGATTCCGCTCAATCCCTCTCAAGCTACCACATAGATGCGTTGGCCTCACGACTAAGTCCTCACACTAGGACATCCCCCTTTCCTTCCCTTGCCTCTCTTCCTTTGGAGTCCTAGTAGGACTCCCTCCTCCTGGCGTGCCCTACAGGGCCGGCCGGCCTCCCCCTCCCCTCCTTTATATACGGGGCAGGGGGCACCCTAGAACACACAAGTTTCTCTTAACCGTGTGCGGTGCCTCCCACCAGAGGTACACACCTCGGTCATATCGTCGTAGTGCTTAGGCGAAGCCCTGCGTCGGTAACTTCATCATCACCGTCTCCACGCCATCGTGCTGATGGAACTCTCCGTCATCCTCAACTGGATCAAGAGATCGAGGGACGTCATCGATTTGAACGTGTGCTGAATGCGGAGGTGCCGTACGGTCGATACTTGGATCGGTTGGATCGCGAAGATGTTCGACTACATCAACCGTGTTACTAAACGCTTCCGCTTACGGTCTACGAGGGTAAGTGGACACATTCTTCCCGCTCGTTGGTATGCTTCTCCTAGATAGATCTTGCCTGATCGTAGGATTTTTTTTTGAAATACTACGCTCCCCAACAGGGAGTAGCTGGGCCAGATCAGACCCTGCAAAGCTGGCCCGTAAAAGAGCATATTCCGCGAATATCCTTTTTTACGGGTCTGTTATGCGGTGTCTGTATCTGCGGCCCTCCGCGCCGGCCCACAAATCATTTTTTCCGCGAACTGCAAATGCGGTTTGCGCGCCGGCCGGATGCGGGGTCTAGAAGTAGCCGCCGATGGACCTCAGACCAACCATTGTCGCCGCTAGAAGTAGCCGCCGATGGAGCCGACATGACCTTGTTGATTATAGCCAGGAAGTATTTATGCATGTGCCCCTAAGGATCACCGGCCCGAAGCTGCAGTTGGAACCGTTAAATCCCTGAATATATCTTAAGAATCTGACATCAAATCTCCCTGTTGCGTATGCCCGACGAGAAACCCAAACCTCACCCCCCCCCCCCCTCCCCCCGAGGAGCTAGCAAGAATCTACGCCGAAGTGCGCATAGCAAAGGACGAAACTTGAAAGACCGCCTTGAGATGAGCAGGGACAATATTTTTTGGGAAGAAAACAGGTGACAGGTGCACGACGACGAAGATGGGCGGAAAGTTGCGGCGCGGGCTGTCGCTAGACGAGTCGCGAGATATCCACTCCGTTTTGGTATACATCGTCTGGATCTTTGATAGTTTTTAGTATACTGAACTGCTGAAATGATTGTTTATTTTAGTTTTGTTGATGGTTAGTCTAGAGTCTATTCTTGAGACTTGTATAGAAGGCGGATGTATCTCTGTTATGTCCATTTACATCCAGATTTGTGTATGATCATTAGAGCTCTTATAAAGGGTTGTGTATGCTGCATCCGGATTGCTAAAACTCACTCGACTGAGTTTTAACAAAGCTGAGTCAACAACCTGGCCGCTGGATCGTTTCATGTGTCAAGATTCATGCACCTGGTTGTCTTTGTTTTAGATTGGCCTGTTTAGGCTCGTGATCATTTTTCCATTTCTGTGTCCGGCTTTCTCGTGTGGGCTAGCCAAACTGGAATGGGCTTGAGTTGTCGGCTCTAGGGCTTTCCTTTGTCTAGTTGGCCTTTTCCCTTTGTTTTGTCTTTTTTGGACTGCGACTTTTGTCAATAGGCGGAAGTGCTTTAGAAACATTTATCTCACGGGAGAGGGGTGCGCGTCCATTCGTGTCAGTTCATCTCCCCTATTTTTTGTCATTTCCATTTTCTTTCCTTTTATTTTTATTTCATTTTTGTTTTTTATTTTCTCCGTATTGGTTTTCTGGTAGATTTCCCATTCTTTTGCCAAATTATTTTTTATTTCCTTTTCTAGATCGATAGAGAATTGGTTAAATCTCTGTCGATTCAGTAGCCATGGATTCTGGACATCAAGTTTGTGTGTGTTTGTTTATTGCATGGTGTGCTGTTTTTGGTATATTTTTTCTAATCAATTAGAAAATAGATATTATTGCATAGGGTAAAGACAAATGTTTTTTCTTTGTCACATTGGTTTTTTCAAATTTTATTTGTTTCTTCTTGTATAATTATTAGTTCTTGGGCAACTGCATATGACACACCTTATGTTCAATTGCAACTACTGCAACACACTCGTAACTAGCGCGCCTCGACTTAATTCATTCTTCTTTTTAGACCATTGTCTATAAAGAGATGTAGGCAACCAAATATACACAAACTGCTCGAGATGCTTTTAGTCGCTTGTCCTAACCAATAATAATGAAGCATTTCAAGGAAATTGAAAAGTGTCCCATATAGGGTGGAAACCGGTTTATTTTCGGTACGGGCTGAAATGGACTCCCCACATTCTTCTGCTCCACTACCACGTGAATGATGCCAGCCCTGTAGTAGGAGGCGGCGGTTTTAATATCCGCCCGAGCCGCTTGTGGGGAGCGACGCCGGAGTGAGAACCGTTTTTACAGTGTACAGTTTTTGAGGGAATTTACAGTGCACAAACTTTTTAATGAAATGCTACAATCTTAAAAGAGGAAACCGCGAGTGTATGATCACTGGTATCTCGCTTCCATAACAACCAAATTAGCCTACCTGACTAAGCTTGTGCTACGCAATGCTCCCTTCTTTCTATTTCACGTATTACCTAAGCCTTTTAAAGTTTACCCACATTTATGGGGAAAAATATAACCATTCATAAAAAAGTCAATATCATTGTAATATATTTTTTTAATTGTATTTATTTGACATCATAGATGTTGATACTTTTTATCTAAATTTGATCAAACTTTACAAAGTTCGACATTAAAAAACAAAATATGAGAAGCAAAAAAAAGGAAGTACTAAAAAGAAGTTTTTTTAGACGATGTACTAATAATGGAGTTTTTCACCATTCCCCATCCTTCAAAGAGAAATGAAGATGGCCCATGCAAAATAGCAGAATGACGGTCCAAAGCACCTGCTCATTTACCCAGCTTGACTAAGCTTGTGTTACCCCTAAAAAGACTAAGCTTGCGTTACCAATGCTCCCTCCATTTCTTTTTATTTCACTTTTTTTGCTTGGGTTTTATTTCACATACTAGCTTTGTATTAAGTTAAGCTTTTAAATTTGTCCACATTTATAGGTAAAATAACACCATTCGGAATAAATACATATAATTAGATCCATCTGGTAATATTTTTTATGTTGTATCTATTTGATATCATAGGTGTTACTTTTTATCTAAAGTTGATCAAACATTACAAAATCTGACTAAGAAAGAAACTAATATGAGAAGTAAAAACTCTGAAGGAAGTACTAGTAAAGAAGTTTCTTATTTAGACAAAATACTAGTAATAGAGAAGTATTTCGTCATTCCCCTCCCTCCAAAAAAGGAAGAAAGAAGATGGCCCATGCAAAACAGCAGAATGACGGTCCAAAGCACCTGCTCATTTACCCAGCTTGACTAAGCTTGTGTTACCCCTCAAAAAGACTAAGCTTGTGTTATCAATGCTCCCTCCACTTCTTTTTATTTCACTTTTTTTACTTGAGTTTTATTTCACATACTAGCTTTGTATTAAGTTAAGCTTTTAAATTTGTCCACATTTATAGGTAAAATAACACCATTCGGAATAAATACATATAATTAGATCCATCTGGTAATATTTTTTATGTTGTATCTATTTGATATCATAGGTGTTGTTACTTTTTATCTAAAGTTGATCAAACATTACAAAATCTGACTAAGAAAGAAACTAATATGAGAAGTAAAAACTCTGAAGGAAGTACTAGTAAAGAAGTTTCTTTTTTAGACAAAATACTAGTAATAGAGAAGTATTTCGTCATTCCCCTCCCTCCAAAAAAGGAAGAAAGAAGATGGCCCATGCAAAACAGCAGAATGACGGTCCAAAGCACCTGCTCATTTACCCAGCTTGACTAAGCTTGTGTTACCCCTCAAAAAGACTAAGCTTGAGTTACCAATGCTCCCTCCACTTCTTTTTATTTCACTTTTTTTACTTGGGTTTTATTTCACATACTAGCTTTGTATTAAGTTAAGCTTTTAAATTTGTCCGCATTTATAGGTAAAATAACACCATTCGGAATAAATACATATAATTAGATCCATCTGGTAATATTTTTATGTTGTATGTATTTGGTATCATAGGAGTTGTTAATTTTTATCTAAAGTTGATCAAACATTACAAAATCTAACTAAGAAAGAAACTAATATGAGAAGTAAAAACTCTGAAGGAAGTACTAGTAAAGAAGTTCCTTTTTTAGACAAAATACTAGTAATAGAGAAGTATTTCGTCATTCCCCTCCCTCCAAAAAAGAAAGAAAGAAGATGGTCCATGCAAAACAGCAGAATGATGGCCCAAGGCACCTGCTCAGCAGAATGACCCAGCTCATACGCGGTGCAAAAAATGTAAAAACAAAAGGCGAATCCTATTTAGGGCTGCAGGCGTACTACTGTTTCTGCAAACTGGCGCCCGCAGCCACTTTAACTGGGCTCGGCCCATCAGGTAAGCTGGTCTAACCACCGCGCCACAACTAGTATCTGCTAATGTTTATCTCGCCTCCTCTTTTATTCATTCCTTATGTTTTCTTTTTTCTTGTTTTCCTTTTCCATTTTCTGTTTTTTTCTTCTTACTGGTTCGATGATTTGTTTGCAAATACGTGAACGTTTTATTCAAATCGCTGATTTTTTTTTAAAAAAATTGATGAACCTTTTCAAATTTTATGAACTTTTTTAGGAATCCATGAACTTTTGGGTTTTGATTAAGTTTTTTGAAAATCGATGAACTTTTTGAAATTTGATGAACTTTTTTTTAAAATTCGATGAACTTTTTTTGAATTGGATGAACTTTGCTTTGAAAATGTTTAAAAGTTTCTCAAAAAGAGTGAACTTTTTTTTTCAAATCTGTGAATGGATATTTTTTTTCAAATGGATGAACGTTTTTTCAAAATTGATGAACTTTTCCCACTTTCACGAACCTTTTTTCCGAACTCATGGTTTGTTTGTGAATTATTTTTTCAAATAATTAATTCTGGGTATCTAATATTTCTCTAGAAGAAGGGTCAAATATATCTCGTTTCTGATATTTAATAAGCTTGGCTTCTCGGTATAGTGGTTCTGGAGTCTGTACTAACCGTTTAGGGTATCTACTTTGCTAGAGTCTTATCCCTTAAAACAAAAGATTTCTTCTTAAATACTTCCTCCGTCTCAAAATAAGTGTCTCAAATTTGTACTAGTTTTAGTACAAAGTTGTACTAAACTTGAGACACTTATTTTGGGACGGAGGGAGTATAACTTCGGGTCTGACTATATCTGTGTAGCGACCAGACCTCAACCAGTCTGATCTCTGTGCATCAGTGTCATCTCTGGATTAGTAATGCTGACACACACAGTACTTGAAGGATTTATAACAGAGTAGCAATCACACACTTATTACATCAAATGTCTCAAAAGAGAACTTATTACAATAAATATGGCTTCAGACCATTTAATAACGATAACAGCGGAAGGTTTGGAAGATGAGTGAGTCCATCAAATCCAACGACATCACTGAGTATAGAACCACGACCTAAAGGCACCTTACTCCTCGTCTGAAAAGTCTGCAACATGAACGTTGCAGCCTGAAAACGGGTCAGCACATGGAATATGCTGGCAAAGTAACACGTAGAGAGTAATGAAAAAGTAAGGCTATACTAGATGCATATATGACTGGTGGAAAGCTCTATGGTTACAGTTTTTGCATAAAGCCAATTTTTCCCTACTGCAAAGGAATAAATTTTATTTAACTATCATGATGGTTGTTAAACATTGAGAGTGTAGACACCCTCTCAATCCCAATTAAGCATCAACATTAAAAACCAACAAATTAATTAAATTAACATGATGAGATTCACATGATAATCCAAATACTAGATACTCAAGACATCCATAACCGGGGACACGGCTAACCATGATTAGTTTATACACTCTGCAGAGGTTTGCGCACTTTTCCCCACAAGACTCGATCTCCTCCGTTGAGATTCTCGCACTACATGATGTTTGAGAAACGGATGATCGAGACATAGTCTTTCAGAAGTGCTAGAACCTTACGATCGGGTAGACAGTACCAATCTACATCCCCTACATCTGCTAGTCTACCACTGTAAGAGTTCGCACTACTTAGTCAACTATGCTAGAGCCCATAGTAGCTTGTGGCTGCACACGGAAGTTTCTAGTATGAATAATCTCATGATCCCTTTGAGCCTGGGTGGCGGTCCATAAAGAAAAACAGGCAATCGCTGGAATACCCAGGTGCCTCAATCCACCCAGATATGTATTTAAGTTGCCACCTTAAATAAACCATTAATTTAACAATCTCACATCTGTCATGTATACACTCACCCAATCCACGTCTACAAGCTTAGCATGGCAATATAAGCAAACGTAGAAGTAACTACCAAAGGTTTGATAATAAAACAGGAAATAGGTACTACCTCATCTACTTCCCAAAACCCATAATTTAATTAGATCCTAATCATGGAATGATTGAGGATTTATCTAATGCAATAAAACTGGGTATGAAAAAGGTATGATCAAAGTGTTACTTGCCTTGCTGATGATCCGCGAAACCTAGAGATTCAAAGTAGCAAGTGGCGCACTCCCGGTACTCCATCGCAAACAAACAAGCATACAATAAGTACTCATGTAATGCATAGGTAAAACTCAAATAAGAGATCTAACCAGAAAGTTCAACTTAAGAACTCCGCTTTGCAAAAAGAATCAAATCGAACGAAGCAACGAAAGTCAAACGGCGAAAGAATCAAACTTCGTTTACTAATCTGGATCTAGGTCAAATTTTTCAGAAGCAAAAACTTGTTTGAGTTGGTTAAACGGAAAGACGATTTCGAGACAAAACTCCAGGCGCTTGAATCGCCTGATTCCGATAAACGAGCGAAGAGTTATACTAAAACGAAAGTCGGATTAGAAATCACGATCAGAAATAATCGTGGAAAATCCGAGAAAAAGAAAAACGACGAACAGATTAACGAATGAATGTTAGTTTTTCTGGAACTAAACGGTGAACGCGTCCGTTAAAACGAACGAACGAGCGAACGCTCGCTAAATAAACTAAGCCGGAAATAAACCGATCTAAAAAAACGAATCTAAAAACCGAAGGAAAACCAAACGGAAAACCGAATGGTTTTCTCGAGGAAAACCGCCGGCGGCGGGGCGGTGGTCAACCTCGGCGGGTCGGCGGCGGCTCCGGCGGGGCGGGTGGCGGCGGCTCGGGCTGCGGGTTCCGGCGGCGGGTGGGGGGACGGCGGGCGGCGGGGTCTGGCGGCGGCACGCGGCGGCGGCGGGGCTAGGGTTAGGGTTTCTGGCGCGGCGCGGCTTGGGCTGACGGGCTCGGGGGTGGCGCCTTATAAAGGCCCGGCCGGACGGAGCCCTGGCCGAACACGGCCCAAAGTCGGTTCGCGGTTTTTTTAAATAATAACACGTAGAAAAACAAATAAAAGAAACACTAAACGGACTCCAAAAATCCCGAAGTAAATTTTCCCCGACTTCTAAAATCAAGCCGGACAATATGAACATTTATTTGGGGCCTAAATGCAATTTTGAAAAACGCGCATTTTTCCTAAATTCAAATAAAATAGCAATAACTCCAAAATAAAATCTTATTTGATTTTTTTATTAAATCCTCAATATTTCTTTATTTTGGGAAAGTCATTTTATTCCCTCTCTCATATTTTTATAATAGAAATAATTGAAGATAAAATAAATAAAATCAAATGATCCTATTTTCAAAATTTGAGAAAACTCAAATATGAAAATAACGAAATCCCCAACTCTCTCCAAGGGTCCTTGAGTTGCGTAGAAATTCTTAGGATCAAACCCAAAAGCAAATAAAATATGATATGCAGTGATAATCTAATGTATAACATTCCAAATTGAAAATTTGGGATGTTACAAACCTACCCCCCTTAAGATGAATCTCGCCCTCGAGATTCGGGTTGGCTAGAAAATAGGTGAGGGTGGTCCTTCAGCAGATCTTCCTCTCGCTCCCAGGTGGCTTCATCCTCGGTGTGGTGGCTCCACTGAACTTTGCAAAACTTGATAACCTTGCTGCGGGTGACTCGGCTGGCATACTCCAGAATCTTGATTGGTTTCTCCTCATAGGTCAAATCACTGTCCAACTGAATCACTTCTAGCGGCACTGTATCCCTTAGCGGTATATCAGCCATCTCAGCGTGACACTTATTCAACTAGGAAACGTGGAATACATCGTGAACTCCTGACAATCCTTCGGGCAATTCCAACTTGTAGGCTACTTCTCCCATACGCTCCAAAACCTTGTATGGTCCTACAAAACGTGGCGCTAACTTTCCCTTAACTCCAAAGCGCTTAACTCCTAGAAGTGGAGATACTCAAAGATAAACTCGGTCTCCGACTTCGTAAACTGCCTCCTGGCATTTAGAATCTGCGTAGCTCTTCTGCCTGGACTAGGCTACCTTGAGCCTGTCGCGAATCAATTTCACCTTCTGTTCAGACTCCTTAATCAAATCCGGTCCAAACAACTGGCGGTCTCCAACTTCATCCCATGACAATGTGGTCCTGCACCTCCTTCCGTACAAGGCTTCGAAAGGGGCCATCTTCAAACTGGATTGATAACGGTTATTGTAAGAGAACTCTGCATATGGCAAATTGTCGTCCCAACTAGATTCGTAATCTAGCGCGCAAGCTCTCAGCATATCCTCCAAAATCTGATTGACTCTCTCGGTCTGTCCATCTGTCTGTGGATGAAAAGCTGTGCTGAACTCTAGCCTGTACCCAAAGTTTCGTGCAATTGATTCCAGAACTTTGAGGTAAACTGGGTTCCTCTATCTGATACAATTCTCCTCGGAACTCCGTGCAGACATACGATCCTGATCATGTATATCTTTGCCAACTTAGCACTGGTGTAAGTAGTCTTCACTGGGATGAAATGAGCTACCTTTGTCAAACGACCGACTATAACCAAAATCGAGTCATAGCCTGAACGAGTTCTGGGCAAACATGTGATAAAATCCATGCCTAGATTATCCCACTTCCACTCGGGTATTGGCAATGGCTGTAGCAATCCTGCTGGCTTCTGATGCTCTGCCTTTACTCTCTGACATACATCACAAACTACTACATACTCCGCAATATCCTTCTTCATTCCGGTCCACCAGAAAGTATCCTTCAAATCCAAATACATCTTGGTATTTCCTGGGTGAATCGAATATGGTGAATCATGGGCCTCCTGCAGAATTAACTTCCTGATCTCCGGGTCATTGGGCACAAAAACACGGTCTTCAAACCATAGGGTATCGTGCTCATCCTCACGAAATCCTTTAGCTTTTCCTTTGCTCATCTTCTCCTTTATAGAGGCAACCTCCTTGTCAGTCTTCTGAGCTTCTCTGATCTTATCCATCAAAGTAGACTGAATCTCCAATGCTGCTACATAGCCTCTCGGAACTATCTCCAAACATAGCTCACGAAGGTCCTCGGCTAACTCCTTCAGTAAATCTCCCGTCATTAGTGTGTTGACATGGCTTTTACGGCTCAGCGCATCGGCTACTATGTTAGCCTTTCCGGGATGATAATGCAATCTCATGTCATAATCCTTGATGAGCTCCAACCATCTCCTTTGCCTGAGATTTAGCTCCTTCCGCGTGAAAATATACTTCAAACTCTTGTGATCCGTGTACACTTCACAATGGTTTCCAATGAGAAAATGTCTCCAAGTCTTTAATGCATGCACTACGGCTGCTAACTCCAAATCATGTCTGGCATAATTCAAATCATGAGGCTTAAGCTGTCGTGAGGCATATGAAACAACTCTTCCCTCCTGCATAAGCACTGCTCCAAGTCCTCGACGTGAAGCGTCGCAATACACCGCATAATCCTTGTTCTGATCCGGCAAACTCAACACTGGTGATGTAACCAAACGTTTCTTCAACTCCTGGAAACTGGCCTCACATTCCTCAGTCCATTTGAACTTGGTATCCTTCTTCAATAACTCCGTCATAGGCTTCACAATCTTCGAGAAATTTTCAATGAATCTCCGGTAGTATCCTCCGAGTCCAAGAAAACTCTGGATCTCTCCAACTGTTGTTGGGGCTTCCCAATTTGTCACCGTGACAACATTGGTGGGATCTACTGCTATACCTTCTTCGAATATAACGTGTCCGAGGAATCCAACTTCCTTCAACCAAAACTCATATTTGCTAAAATTGGCATATAACTGATGTTCTCTGAGCTTCTCAAGTACCAAACGCAAATGCTCCTTATGCTCCTCTTCATTCTTCGAGTAAACCAGAATATCATCAATGAACACTACGACGAACTTATACAAAAACTACATAAACACTTTGTTCATCATGTTCATAAAATAGGCAGATGTGTTAGTCAGACCAAATGACATAACGGTATACTCGTACAGCCCATACCTGGTGGTAAAAGCCGTCTTAGGTATATCCTATTCTCGAATCTTCAACTGATGGTATCCTGATCATAGATCGATCTTGGAAAATACCTTAGCTCCTTGCAATCGATCAAACAGATCGTTGATCATCGGTAGTGGGTACTTGTTCTTGATTGTTACTTCATTAAATCCTCGATAATCAACAACCATCCTTAACGATCCATCCTTTTTCTCCACTAGAAGTACTGGCGATCCCCAAGGCGAAGAACTTGGGCGAATATAACCTTTATCCAGTAACTCTTTAATCTTCTTCTTAATCTCCTCCAAATCCTTTGCGGGCATCCTGTATGGTCTCTTAGATATTGGCCATGTGCCTGGCAAAAGCTCAATAAAAAACTCAATATCTCTATCCGGTGGCATGCCTGGCATCTCCTCTGGAAATACGCTAGGGAAATCCTTCACCACTGGTACTTCCTCCTGCACAACTCCTGATAAGGAATTTACTTGAGTCCTTTTTGGCACATGCCGGGATACATACTTGATCCTTCTTCCTTCTGGCGTCGTAAGCAAAATTGACTTACTGGCGCATTCAATGTTCCCTTGATACTTCGATAACCAATCCATGCCTAATATCACATCCAATCCTTGAGATTCCAATACTATTAGGTCCAAGGGAAATACATAGTTACCAATCCTTAATGGTAACCGATCACACCATAGACTAGCCATATACTCTGCTCCAGGCGAGGTTACTAACATGGGTGACCTAAGGGCTTGGGTTGGCAGTTTATACTTATCCACAAATCCCCTTGAGATGTATGAATGCGATGCACCAGTATCAAAAAGAACGAGTGCAGTAAATGACTTAACCAAAACTTACCTATTACTGCATCTGGCTGAGCTTCAACCTCCTCCATGTTAACGTGGTTCACCTGTCCCCTATTGAAAGGGTCCGGCTTCTTCCCAGAGCTTCCATTGCCATTTCCATTCTGGGCTTCAGGACATTCATTGGTGTAATGTACAGTCTTTTGACAGTTAAAGCAAGTGACTTGGCTCAAGTCTCTCTTGGCTGGTGTTGATGGGTTGGTACGGTTCTGGCCGTTGCTTCCTCCATTCCCATTACCATTCTTGGGGCCATTATGATTGTGCGAGCTTCCTCCCCCATGGGTATGCTGAAAAGGTCCTCCCGGTTTAGGGGTAAAACGCCGCTTCTGCTGAGCTCCAGAATTGTACTTCCCTTGTCCATACTTCCTCTTGCGGCTCTCAATCTGCTGCTGCTTCCCTTTAATCATAAGAGCACGATCTACCAACTCCAGGTAGTTGTTGAAGCTTGCTACCATCAACTGCATGCTCAACTCATCATTCAGTCCTTCCAGAAACTTCTCCTGCTTAGCTGCATCCGTAGCAATGTCATCTGGGGCATAACGTGCTAGCTTACTAAAGTCATCCACATACTGGCCAACTGTCCGTCCTCCTTGGTGCAAGTTGCGAAACTCACACTTCTTCATGGCCATAGCTCCTGCTGAAACATGGGCAGTACGGAAAGCCTGCTGAAACTGATCCCATGTGATAGTGTCGATAGGGTAAGTGGCTGTGAAATTCTCCCACCATGATGTTGCGGGTCCTTCAAGCTGATGTGCGGCAAATTTCACCTTTTCCGCATCTATGCATCCTGCCGTGGTCAACTCCCTTGCTGTCTTGCGGAGCCAATCATCAGCAACAATCGACTCGGTGCTACTGGAGAACACCGGCGGATTCAGCCTAAGAAAACGGGTTAAGTGATCAACAGATGGTGGCGGTGGTGGGTTGTTGTCGTTGTTGTTCCCCTGATTCTGATTCTGGACTAGCAACTGCATCAAGGCATTCTGCTGCTGGATCAACTGAGTGAGCTCCGGTGGGAAAGCAAATCCATTGTCACGTCTCGGAGGCATCTGAGGGTTTAGAAAAGATGAGAATATAGAATAGAATGAGGTCTAGAGAGAAAACACTACCCAAATGCACATAAGGCAAATGCACGCAAAATCACTTCATTCAATCAAACAAGGGCATACAATCGGTCTAGAACTATCGTTATAAAAGTGCTTGGACTATGCTATATACATGGTGGAACACTACTACTATTATGGTGGTCTATTAGAAAAACTGCTCCGATGAAGACTCCATGATATCCGCTCCAGCTTCATCAGCATAGTCATCATCGCTGTCATCTGGATCTGAGTCGGTGTCGTCGATGATGATATAGTTCCCCAGGCAAGTGGAATCGTCATCTTCTCCTCCTGGCGCGGGGTCTCCCATGAAAACTCCTAGCTTCCTGGTCAGGTCGTCATTCTTTTCCACTAATACTTCGATTTCCTCCATATAATCTTCACGTGTAGCCTTGAGTTCTTCCTCCAGCTCCGTGATTCTCGTCATCGCCTTCTTCAGATCTAACATGCGTGTGCACATCTAGTTCTCCTAGTGTCGAATGTGCTGATTTAACTCCTGGATGAAAGCAACAATTGATCTATCCTTCCTGGTGTTGATCATCTCCCATTGCTCATCTCGACGCCCACAAATTTGGTAGATAGTATCCTTGAGATCATTGCGGTATACTTCTCCAATGCGTCCCATAGTGATGTGGGCTGCCATGCTCTTTCCTAGACTCCAGGTTGGTGCATCAAAGGAAAACTCTATGGGCTCAGTGACGGGCATGAACGTCCTTCCTGGAACTTGAACTTGAATCATCAAGCGCTCCTCTTCAGGTAAAGTGGAGTTGTAGGTTTCGGTGAAGCTTGGTACTCCGATGTTCAGGTACTTAGTGACTTCCTTCAGGTGGCGTCCAAAATGTGTATCTTCATCCGGTTGCGTGAACTTGTTCCTTACATCCGCCATCCTAAAAGAGTAGAAAAGATGAGAAGTCAGAAATGAGAAGAGTGAGTAGTGATCTAGGGCTTTAGCTTAGTGGTTGTGTCCTATAGTCAGTGTGTGCTCTGATACCATCTTGTAGCGACCAGACCTCAACCAGTCTGATCTCTGTGCATTAGTGTCATCCCTGGATCAGTAATGCTGACACGCACAGTACTTCAAGGATTTATAACAGAGTAGCAATCACACACTTATTACATCAAATGTCTCAAAAGAGAACTTATTACAATAAATATGGCTTAAGGCCATCTAATAATGATAACAGTGGAAGGCTTGGAAGATGAGTGAGTCCATCAACTCCAACGGCATCACTGAGTATAGAACCACGACCTAAAGGCACATTACTCGTCGTCTGAAAAGTCTATAACATGAACGTTGCAGCCCGAAAATAGGTCACCACATGGAATATGCTGGCAAAGTGACACATAGAGAGTAATGAAAGAGTAAGGCTATACTACATGCATATATGGCTGGTGGAAGGCTCTATGGTTACAGTTTTTGCATAAAGCCAATTTTTCCCTACTGCAAAGGAATAAATTTTATTTAACTATCATGGTGGTTGTTAAACATTGAGAGTGTAGACACCCTCTCAATCCCAATTAAGCATCAACATTAAAACCCAACAAATTAATTAAAGTAACATGATGAGATTCACATGATAATCCAAGTACAAGATACTCAAGACGTCCATAACCGGGGACGCGCTAACCATGATTAGTTTATACACTTTGCAGAGGTTTGCGCACTTTTCCCCACAATACTCGATCTCCTCCGTTGGGATTCTCGCACTACATGATGTTTGAGAAACGGATGACCGAGACATAGTCTTTCAGAAGTGCTAGCCCCTTACGTAAGATAACACAGTACCAACCTACATCCCCTACATGTCGGAGTAAATGACCACGGGTAGCCTAGCCGGCTCCCCCTGGCCCTTCTGAAAAAATTACGAGCCGATCCGGCCCTCAAGAATCCAAGACGTGGGGCCGCCTTCCCCTTGCCGGCTGTCTCCCAGGCCGACTATCGGAAGGCGGCCCAGCTTTAGCCCTCATGAAGAAAGCCGCGGGAGGGCTGGCTCCAAGAAGCCGGCCACGAGAAGGCCGACTCCAAGAGGCCGGCTCCCACAGAGCGGTCAAGATCGTACCCTCGAAGTCTGCATCCACATAACGGCGATGTGACGGGGCATGGCTATAGTAAAGCCTGCCACCCCCGAATCCCGGAGCACGCCTGGCACAGTGCGCCGTACGGGGTGGCCATGACCCGTACGACGCGGCACTGTTTCCATGTTGACCCTGATGTCACCTACGACGGGCTGCCAACGCGGCCCACGGGCGGTGGGCCCCTTCAGGCAGAGAGACACCCGAAGGCAGCCAGGCCTCCCCCAGTCGGCCCGAGACGAGGCCGGCTCCCCGCAGCCGGCT
The DNA here is from genome assembly GCF_056163025.1 of Triticum urartu. Lineage (NCBI taxonomy): Eukaryota > Viridiplantae > Streptophyta > Magnoliopsida > Poales > Poaceae > Triticum > Triticum urartu. The sequence goes on along the minus strand of NC_141877.1, from coordinate 649,484,001 downwards.
TGCCCCCTCCCTCGAAGGAGACGCCCCATTAAGGAGACAAGACGCGGTGAGGCTACAGCGATCGCCCGCCGGGCGGCGGCACTCTAGCCACGCCCACCTCGGCGAAGCCCTCGTCACCAGGTTGAGGCTAGAGCAACCAGCCACCGACAAGGCCCTGGACAGTGGGGCCTGTCTGTCGACCAAGGAGGCGGCAGCCAGCGGGACCCACCAGCCGGAGGGCCCCAGCAGCCGGCGCAGAAGTCGGTGAGCGTAGACACAGACGGCACGCCCCGGGGCACCCATGCAAAGGGTTGATCGGTGCTAGTTTTAGACACCACATAGAGAGGAGAGGAGAGCTAGCCGTGCCCTTCTTCTTCTTCTCGCAAAACAGCTCAAGGAGCATCTTGTAGCTACTCGTTCATCTAGTGATCATGCGGAGACCCCGCAGAGCAGCAGTAGGTGTGTTATCTCCACGGAGAGCCCCGAAGCTGGGTAAGATTCTCCGGTGTGCATGTCTTCGCCTCATCCCGCTTCCAGGCACCGGCGACGTCTTACTGGCTCCCACAATGATAAGCCACCCGTTGGCATATGTCGCACCTACCACCCGACATTTGGCGCCCACCGTGGGGCCAGGTGCACCATCGTCCGGAGACCTATTCTGGACGGGAACCCTCTTCCTCCCCAGCGAGCATAGCCAGCCCGGCACGCCCAATGGCGCTTGCCGCGACACGCTGCAAGGCGTCGTCAACGTTTGCGTGGCGAGCAACCTCGCCGATCTCTATGACAAGACCCTCATCTCCGACGAGCTCGCCTCTGACGCGGGCACCGACCACCTTGTCAACCTCCTCGGCCAGCTCCACGTCTCCGGCGAGCCTGCTGTGGACTTGGAGTCTGTTGGCTCCACCGATCCGATGCCTGTCGACTCCGACACGGCCTCGCTCGACGCTTTCCCCACCAACGTCGCGATCTACAATGACCCGCTTCCCCGGGCCGATGGCTGCGACGCCGTCACCATCGAGGTGATGGTCATCGGCCACAGCGGCGCTTCTAGCGAGAACGCCCATGACGCCCCGCATGCGGCGGCCCACGACTTGTCAATCCCCCTCCCGGCCGATGCCGATGCCAAAGCATTGGAGGCTCGCCGCCTCGCCCTCCTCGCGGAGGGCCGGAAGTTGGCTTCCATGAGATGCCTCACTGAGGCCCACCGGCGCGAAGCTGACCGCGCCGCCTTTGGCACACCGCCCCCAGGCGGGCCAAGCTGGGCCGGCATTGTCAGACAGCACGGCGCTACCCTCGCTGACATGCTAGGAGTCGACCGCCCAGTCTACGCCACTCCGCTCGAGAACCTGCGCGCCGCCCAGGCGGCCGTGGACGAGCTAGACGGACTGGGGGCCGAAGAACTCCCCCACATGACCAGACGCATCCAGCAACTAATCGATGCAGCCGCACAGCAGCACGAAGCCGACGCCCGCGCGGAAAGCCCTTCCCCGCGCCGAGAGCACGGCGCGACGAGCCGGACGCCGACTATGGGTAAAACCCGCGTGCGACGCGAGAAAGAGCCGGCTGCCAGCCGAAGCCAAACCCGAATCTCCATCGAGCGAGACGCAGAAGGCCATCCCCGGGCTGTGGAGCGGCGGGGCGACCCGCCTCCGCCTCCGCTTCGTGGGGAGAGATATCCCACCCCACCGCTTGTCACGCATCCGACTCTCAGCGGCCGACTAGGTCGCCGCGAAGGAGTCGGCAAGAACGACGCACGCCATCGGATCGACCGCCTAGCGCGATCCCTGGCGCTAGAAGAAGAAGATGATGTCGGCCCGCCTTGCTTCGGCCCCTGCATCCGCGACGAGCCTTTCCCCAAAGGGTTCTCGCTCCCAAGAGATACGCCCAAGTACAACGGCTCCGTGAAGCCGGAAGATTGGTTGATCGACTACTCCACGGCGGTTAGCATAGCAAACGGCAACTGGCGCGTTGCCGTGAAGTACGTGCCCCTCATGCTGCAAGGCACGGCGCGGACTTGGCTCAACAGCCTCAAGCCATACAGCATCAACAGCTGGCTAGACTTCACAGAAGCCTTCGTCCGCAACTTCACCAGCACCTACAAACGGGCTCCCAAGCCCAGACAGCTCTCCTTGTGCGCACAAGGCTCCGCCGAGTCCACTCGCGACTACCTCACGCGTTGGGCCGAGCTCCGCAACTCTTGCGAAGGGGTGCACAAGGTGCAAGCCATAGAATACTTCACTGCCGGGTGCCGAGAAGGCACCCTCCTCAAGCACAAGCTCCTCTGCAACGAGCCGACTACCCTCGACGAGCTTCTGGTCATAGCGGACAAGTACGCCACCGCCGACTCCTCAATGAAGACCGAACTCCGGGTAGACGCGTCTGGGAAGGTAATCAACCCGGCGCCCAAGACGCCGGCTGGGGACTCCGGCCGACGCCCACACCAGAACGACCACAAGCGCAAGGGCCCCGTGCCGCCCTCCACCAGTCGGTAGGTGGCCACAGTCGAAGACGAGCAGCCCGAAGGGCGGCCCGCACCCAAGAAGCAAAGGGGCGGCAAGCCGGCTTGGCAGCGGGCCTTCTAGCAAACTCTCGACGCCCCATGCAAGTTCCACAGCGGTGCGAAGCCATCCAACCACACAACCCGGAAGTGCCACTGGCTCACCCCAATCTCCAAAGGCGAAGGGCTCACGCCGCCTCCGCCTGCCGGTCTGCCGCCTCCGGCTCCGCAGCCGCCGACCTGTCGGCCTGCAGTCGGAGCCGTGCACGATGAGTTCCCCAACGAGCATGCCGCTTATGTCGTCTTTACGAGCCAGCCCGAAGACCGGCACAGCAGACGCCAAGAGCACCAGGAAGTCAACATGGTCGCTGCCAACCCCGCCGAGCACATGCACTAGTCAGAAAAACCTATCAGCTGGAGCCGGGCCGAGCACCCAGAGGTGATGCCATCTTCCGGCTCTTATGCGTTGGTTTTGGATGCCACCCTTGCAACGGACAGACGCGCCGCCCGTTTCTCCCGCGTGCTGATAGACGGCAGGAGCAGCATCAACATCCTGTACCGTGACACCCTGGAGAAGCTGAACGTCAAGACGAAGCAACTCATGCCTACTCGGAATGTGTTCCATGGCATTGTACCTGGCCTGTCCTGCGCCCCCATTGGCAAGATCAAGATTGATGTACTCTTTGGGGATAAGGATCATTTCCGCCGGGAAGCGATCTGGTTTGAAGTGGTGGATCTGGAGAGCCCCTACCATGCGTTGCTTGGCCGTCCTGCCTTGGCCAGGTTCATGGCTGTTCCCCACTATGCTTACCTCAAAATGAAGATGCCGAGCGCCAAGGGCATCCTCACCATAGCAGGCGATTACAAGAAATCTTCCGAGTGCGCTGCAGCCAGCAGCCGGCTGGCCGAGTCCCTTGTGATTGCCGAAGAAAATAAGATGTTGGACCGAGTCGTGGCCATGGCCAGCAAACAGCCGGCCCTGTCCCCCGATCCCAAGGAGTGTGATGCCCAAGGATCTTTCCAGCCGGCCAAGCAGACAAAGAAGATACCTCTTGACCCCGAGCATCCAGAAAGGTTTTCCGTAATCGGGGCAAACCTAAACAGCAAATAGGAAGGCGAGCTCGCCGACTACCTCTGTGAGAATCGGGATATCTTTGCATGGTCCCCTAAGGACATGCAGGGTGTTCCGAAGGAATTCACCGAGCACAAGCTACACGTCCGAGAAGGCGCAAAACCAGTCAAACAACCCCTCCGCCGACTGTCGGAGGAGAAAGGAAGGATCGTGGGAGAGGAGATAGCCCGGCTTCTGGCAGCCGGCTTCATTATGGAGGTTTTCTTTCCAGAGTGGCTCACCAACCCGGTCCTCGTGCTAAAGAAGAACAACAAGTGGCGCATGTGCATAGACTACACGAGCCTCAACAAGGCCTGCCCCAAAGATCCCTTTGCCCTGCCAAGGATTGATCAAGTGATAGACTCCATGGCCGGACGCGAGCTGTTGAGTTTCTTGGATGCTTACTCAGGATACCACCAGATAAAGCTAGATCCGGCTGACCGCCTGAAGACCGCCTTCATCACGCCATTCAGAGCTTTCTGCTACCTGACCATGACATTCGGCTTGAGAAATGCCGGTGCCACTTTTCAGTGTTGCATGCAGAAGTGCCTCCTCAAGCAGCTCGGCAGAAATGCCCACGTCTACGTAGACGACATTGTGGTGAAGACGGAGAAGCGCGACACCTTGCTAGGGGACCTCAAGGAAACATTTGAGAACCTGCGCCGGTTCCAGATCAAGCTCAACCCCGAGAAATGCGTGTTCGGAGTGCCAGCCGGCCAGCTCCTAGGCTTCCTGGTCTCCGAACGCGGCATCGAATGCAACCCAATAAAGATCAAGGCCATTGAGAGAATGGCGATTCCCACCAAACTTCGAGACGTCCAGAAGTTCACCGGGTGCTTGGCCTCCCTGAACCGCTTCATCAGCCGGCTCGGAGAAAAAGCTCTCCCCCTCTACCGCCTTATGAAGAAGACCACTCACTTCGAGTGGAACGACCAAGCCGACCAAGCTTTTCACGAGCTGAAGAAGATGCTGGCCATGCCGCCTGTCCTGGCGGTGCCGACTGAGAAAGAGCCCATGCTCCTCTACATTGCTGCAACCAGCCGGGTGGTCAGCACTGTCATCGTAGTCCAGCGCCTAGAAGAGGGCCGAGCCCAGCCGGTCCAGAGGCCGGTGTACTATTTGAGCGAGGTGCTGTCTACCTCGAAGCAGAACTACCCGCACTACCAGAAGATGTGCCATGGCGTGTACTTCGCCGCCAAGAAGCTGAAGCCCTACTTCCAAGAGCACCCCATCACGGTCGTATGCACCGCCCCGCTTGCTGAGATCATAGGCAGCCGGGATGCATCCGGCCGGGTGGCGAAATGGGCCATCGAGCTGGACCCCTACACGATCTTCTACCAGCCTCGCACCACCATCAAGTCCCAAGCATTGGCCGACTTCCTCGTCGACTGGGCCGAGACCCAGTACCTACCGCCAGCTCCTGACTCCACTCATTGGCGCATGCACTTCGACGGGTCCAAGATGCGCACCGGCTTGGGAGCCGGCGTCATCCTCACCTCTACCAAAGGCGACAAGCTCAGATACACGCTGCAAATTCACTTTGCCTCCTCCAACAACGTGGCCGAGTACGAGGCGCTCATACACAGGCTCCGGCTTGCCAAAGAACTCGGCATTCGCCGGATCCTATGTTACGGCGACTCGGACTTGGTAGTCCAGCAGTCATCCGGCGACTGGGACGCCAAGGACGCAAATATGGCAAGCTATCGCTTCCTCGTTCAGCAAATCAGCGGGTACTTTGAAGGATGCGAGTTCCTCCACGTACCGCGAGCCGACAACGAGCCAGCGGATACCCTGGCTCGAATAGGCTCCACTCGGCAGGCAATACCAACCGGTGTCTCTCTGCAACGCCTCCTCAAGCCGTCTATCAAGCCGTCTCCAGAGTCCGATTCCATCTTCGTGCCGCCTGACCCCGACGCGGCCGGGTCTGGCTCGAAGAACCAAGCAGGTAACCCGGGGACTTCGATAGTCGGCCCGGGGACATCAGTAGGCGGCTCGGGGACTTCCATAGTTACGCCCGACCCGGGGACTGCCACACCCGGCTCGGGGACTGCGGTAGTCGGCCCGGGGACTGCACCAACGCAACAGGCGGCGGCCGACTCCAGCATTTCACCACCTAGCCCGCCCACCCTGGTCACAGTAGCCGTGTTGGCAATAGAAGAAGTCGCAGCTCCATGATGGGTTCAGTCCATCCTCAACTTCCTAATAAACCAAGATCTGCCGGCTAACGAAACAGAGGCAAGACAAGTCCAACGCCGAGCCGGAGTATACACAATCGTCAACAGAGAGCTCGTCAGGCGCATTGTCACTGGAGTCTTCCATTGATGCGTCGATCAAGAGAAGGGCATTGCAATCCTCAGAGACATCCACCAAGGAGAATGCGGCCACCATGCGGCCTCAAGATCGCTCGTCGCCAAAGCTTTCCTCCATGGGTTCTTTTGGCCGACTGCTTTGGATGACGCCAAGGAGTTAGTTAAACATTGCAAAGGGTGCCAAGTCTTCATCTCCAAGCAACACATGCCGGCTTCGGCACTCAAGACCATTCCCCTCACTTGGCCCTTCGTCGTTCGGGGACTGGACATGGTGGGCCCATTCAAGACGGCGCGCGGCGGCATGACACATCTGCTTGTCGCCGTGGACAAATTCACCAAATGGATTGAGGCAAAGCCGATCAAGAAGCTGAATGGGCCGACTGCCGTGACATTCATTGCAGATATAACAACTCGGTACGGCGTGCCACACAGCATCATCACCGACAACGGCACGAATTTCACCAAGGGAGCATTGGCACGTTTCTACGCGATGCAGGGCATCCGGTTGGACTTAGCGTCCGTTGCCCACCCGCAGTCAAACGGCCAAGTCGAGCGAGCCAACGGCCTCATCCTTTCCGGCATCAAGCCCCGACTGGTCGTACCACTGGAACGTTCGGCCGGCTGTTGGCTCAATGAGCTGCCGGCCGTCCTCTGGAGCCTGCGCACTACCCCAAACAAGTCAACCGGCTTCACTCCTTTCTTCCTTGTGTATGGTGCCGAGGCGGTCATCCCAACCGACATCGAGTTCGATTCGCCTCGGGTAACCATGTACACAGAGGCGGAGGCCAAGGAAGCACGAGAAGACGGCGTCGACCTGCTGGAAGAAAGCCGGCTGTTAGCCCTCAGCTGGTCCGCCATCTACCAGCAGGGCTTGCACCGCTACCACAGCCGGAAGTTCAAACCAAGATCTTTCCAAGAGGGTGACCTCGTGCTTCGGCTGATCCAGCGAACAGCCGGCCAGCACAAGCTCTCGGCCCCTTGGGAAGGCCCCTTCGTCATCAGCAGAGCGCTGGGAAATGACTCCTACTACCTGATTGACGCACAGAAGCCGAAGGCACGAAAGAGAGACGACTCCGGCAAAGAGTCGGAACGACCATGGAACGCCAACCTCCTCCGAAGATTTTACAGTTGAAACGCAGTATGTATCACGCTAACTTTTGTACTAAGTACGAGACAATAGGCCCCCCGAGGAGAGCTCGGGGACTGCCATCTTTTATCTATAAATGAAGAGTATCATGCTTATGATCATGTCATTACATTCACTTTTTTCGTCCGGCATCGGGTTCGACTAGTCGGCCCGGCGACTGGCCGCCTTGAGTTATATTAGAAGTCCTACCCGCGGTCAGACAAGTAGTGTGCCGGCACCCAAGCCTTCTCTTGCCAAAAGTCGCAGTTCGAAGAACCGGCTGTCCGGCTGGCAAGAGTTAAAGGCAGGAAAGGACGCCCACATGAAAAACGGCTAGGGACTAACGGACTAATATAACAAAAGCCCGTTTTTCTCGCACCACCGACCGACTACCAGAGTAGCCGGCCTGCCGGCTTCCATTCACTTCGCTTCAATCTAAGAAAGCTCGAGTACTTGCCTTCCCCAACAAAAAATAATAATAATAAATATAGCCAAGTTCTTCCTTAGCCGCAGGCTGCAGAGCAGCTGCCGGTTGGGAAGGCAGCAGCTAGGGGAAGGCGGCAAAGGAAACAGCCTAAAGATAAAAAGCACACGCGAATGGAAGCCAAACACACACATGATCATATTTACACAAAAGGCCTTCGAAAGGCCAGCATTCAACATAGTTTGAATACACCCCCAGTGGGTGGAACTGCGCAAGTTTAACAAAAGTTGTTCAAAAAGTAACAAGCAGGAAAAGCGAGGATGGCAGATTAAGCCAAGGGAGCGACTGGCGAGTCGGGCAGGTCGGTAGAGACGGCAGTGCCGGCTAGAGGAGTGGCCGGCTGGCGAACCTCGGCATGATCACCACCTCCCGCAGAGGGCGCGCTAGCATGCGCCTCGTTGCTGGAGGCACGGTCAGGCTGGGGCTGGCTGGCTGCTTCACCGGCCGGCTCGACGTCTTCGCCTTCCTCTCCTTCGTCGTCTTCACCTTCATCGCTAGAAGCGATCTCCTCCGCCGAGTCCTCACCCGCTACCGGGTCCAGCCCAAACCATTCGTCTGGCTAGGAAACGCCGTCGTCATTTATTTCAGGAGCCAAGACGCTGATGTCAGTGCACTCGGCGATCGTCGAGGCACGCTGAGCGATAGCCGGCCGCACCTCCTCCATCTCATCGTCGGCCTCCAGCCGCCAGGTGCGCAGCTGGTCCAGGTTCAGCCCGGGATACCAAGCTCGGACGAACTCCAGCGCCTGCCCAGCTCCAAGCCGGGCCGCCGATGCCTTCCAGGCCTCGAAGCGGCCAACCGCAATCTCCAGCCAGTCGGCAGTCCGACTCGGGGTGCGGGGAATCGTTTCGCTTGGCCAGAGGGCGGCCAACACCTGCGCCCCGGCGCGCTGGAGGCGACGGAGCATGCGGTGAGCCGGCTGCAGCCGGGCTTGGACCGCCAAGAGTTGCTCCTCAAGCGTCCGGCTCGCGTCGGGCGCGATGTCAGCCCCCGCCTGCCGGCGCGCCTCGCGGTGGGCCTCAATGGTCTGGGTGGCGAAGACGGAGTAGCCGAGGAAGTAGTCTGCATAAAGAACAAAAAGCAGCACAAGTTAGAACACAAATCAGGGGGCAAGGGGCAAGCAAGGAGTGAGGAAGGCGGCTTACCATCGATCAGATCCTCAATCCGGCCGAAGCCCTCGCTTGTTTTGCCTCAGCCCAGCCCGCCGCTTCGGTCTCGGACTCAGCTTTGAGGGCGTCCTTGTTGTCCTGCGCCTTCTTCAAGGCCGCCTTGTGGCTCTCCTCCTGGTCGGCCAACTTCTTGGCCAGGCGGTCACACTCCAGGACCAAGGCGTTGTACTCGGCTTCCTTGCCGCGAACGGCGGCCTGGGCCCTGCTGAGCCGCCCCCTCAAGTCGGCATTGGCTCCTGCAAGCATGAAGACAAAGGAAAAATCAATAAGGAAGAAGTCGTCAAGGAAGATCCGACCCGACTGCTCAGCAGTCGGCCCGAATCTCGGGGACTACACCCAATGGGTGCGCTGACGCGCCCCCACAGGAGATGAACGAGACAAAGCAGGCACTCCGGCTGTTGGTCAGGTCCTCGGTTTTCCGGCCTAACTCCTGAGCCTGGGAGTTGAAGGCAGCAGCGCGGAGGTTATGGTACTCCTGGAAGATCAGACAGGGGGCGAGGATAAGATAGTTGTCAGGACCTAGCAAGTTCCAAGCCGCCTGCTCAGCAGCCGACTCGGAACTCAGGAACTACACCCAGTGGGTGCGCTGACGCGCCCCCATGAAAGAAATCAAAAAAGCAAAAAAACCAAGGCCAGAGGGCTCACCCGGATGATGGCCCGCGTCGCCAGGAACTCTTGGGTATACCGCTGCAGCGAGGCGGCCTGGGCTTGAAGCCGGCTCCGGACCTCCTGGGCCGCCGTGTTCAGCTCGGTTGTCCCCCCGCTGGGCGTCCACTCGGACGTGCTGGCGCTGGCCGCCTCCAGGGCCTCCGCCATCTGGCTGGCGCCCGTAGCTCGGTGCGTTTCTGGCGCGGAGGTAGCTCCCCCTGTGCACCGGCAAAATGCCGGCTGCACGTCGAGGCTGGCCCCTACCTTCGGCTCGCCCCCGGCCGGCTGCTCTGGCGCCGCGGCTGGTTGGCCGCTTTGGCCCGTTCCAGTCGGCGCCGTCTGCGGCGCCTCCTCCACGAAGACCGCGTGGTCCTCCCTCCTCTCCATCACAGGCGGGTCTTGGTCAACCTCCTCCGACGGGGGCACGGGGATGTCGGGGGCCACGGCGCGGAGGGGAACGACGAGTAGCGGAGGCTGGTTATGCGAGGCCTCCGCCTCCGTCTCCGCGGCTGCCGCCTCCGCCCGGGCCTTGGCCGCTGCGTTGGCCTGCTCCTTCGCCGCCTTGGCGGTCCTTCGCTCCGCCGCCTCCCGCTCCTCCCGCGCCTCCCGTGCATTCCGCTCCGTGGCCTCCATGAGGTCGGCGCGGGGATCCACGTGGCGGGAGCCTGAGGACCCTCCAGTCGGCCCGACTACGGAGCCGCCAGGACCTCGCTCGAGGGAAAGCGGTGCCCTGCCCGGCGAGCAAAGAAAGGTTTAGAAGATCCTCAATCGAAAAGGGCAACAAAAATAATACAAGACATTTGACGACTTACGCCGAGATCGCCTGCGGCTGTTTCACCGCCTTGCGGAAGCGGGCCGCCTTCACGGCTGCCTCATCCCGCTTGGTCGCCGCCGTGGAACCCTTGAATTTCTTCGGCCGGCTGCCGAAGAAGGTCGACGCGGCCCGGCGTTTCTGCGCGCCGCCACGGGCAGCCGACGCGGCAGACGGGCCCGCGCCTTGATGATCAGGCGCCGGCTGGCGGTGCGGGGCGGCTTCGACCTCGTCATCGTCCGCCTAGTCCTCGAGGCCTGCCCCGAGCCCCGCGCCTCCTTCCTCGTCTCCTTCCCCCACGATGGCATCTTCCTTGGCAGCCGCTCCCAGGTCCGGATCATCGACGTCGTCCACCATGCGGTCGGGGAGGAGCTAGCGCTCTAGCCCTGCGGCCCCGGCCGTCGGCGGAAGAAGAGGGTTCTGCTAAGGGCAAACAAATTGATCAGAAGTCGGCCATCATGAGGCCGGCTACAAAAAGGAAGAAAAGAAGAAAAACTTACGGCAGGCGGAGGGTTGGCGCGAGAATACGGCCCCTTGCTGTATCGCCAATCCTCCGCGAGCTTGCAGTTGGAGATGTAGTTCACCATGTAAGACACCTTGGCATGAGGCATCTCCCTGGTGCTCAGCCGGCACGGGTCGAAGCGGCCGCTCATCTGGCAAATCATGTGAGGCTGGCCTTGGAGCGGAAGTACTCGGCGCTCCACGAAGGCGGCCACCAGGTCGGCTCCGGTCAGGCCCTCCGACTGGATCATCACCCGGAGCCGGGAGACGGCTGCGTTCCCGGCCTGAGACAACGACCTGGCCCGGTAGCTCCACGAGGGTTGCCTCCCAGCCGGCGGGCCGGCTACATAAGCCGGCATGTTGACGTAGTGGCCTTGCTTGGCGACGTTCTTCACGTAAAAGTAGGACTTCTGCCAGAGCTTCACCGACTAGATCAGTGGGATGGGCGGGAACGGATTGTTCTCACCCGTCCGCCTCATGGCAATGAAGACTCCGCAGGGGGCGGGCACGCCCGCGACAACGGTGCCGAGCTTGCTCTGGAAGAATTCTCCCCAGAGCTCGAGAGTGGGGAGAACCCCGAGAAAGCCCTCGCACAAGGTGACGAAAGCCGACAGCAGCATCACCGCGTTGGGCGTGAGGTGATGCGGCTGGAGGTGGTAAAATTCAAGAAAAGCTCGAAGGAATCCGCTCGCCGGGAGGCCGAAGCCGCGCAGGCAGTGCGAGCGGAAGATTACCCGCTCGCCCTCCTCCGGTGCCGGCGAAATCTCCCTCGTCGGCGCCTGACGAACTCACACGTAGTTCTCGCCCGGCAGACGCCGCGTCTGGCGGAGGAACTCAACATGGTCCTCGTGGACGTTGGAGCCATCCCACGAGCTCGATAACGCCATGGGAACGACGCGGCGAGGAACAAGACGATGCGACGGCGGAGACGCGCACGACCCCGCTACGGCAGGACCAAAGGAACCGAGAGGTCCGACGGTGGAGCAGCGCGGCAATGGGTCGCTGCGGCGGTGAAGGGAAGAAGAAGGAAGGTGAGAAGGGGCGGAGCGAGGCAGAGCGTGCGAGCCTCTGCCGCTCCCCCTCCTCCCCCTACTTATAGACCCGCGCGGCGGAGCCGAGGAGGCGTGGTGTGGGGCAACGTGGGATCAACTGCGCCCACTCCCCCACGTCCTGCGATTATTGCGCCCTGATGGCGTAATAAAACCGCCGCGGGAAGGCGAGCGGTCCGTGTGGGCCGCAGAAGATCCGCGCTCGGGCCGAGGCGTAGGAGTGGCGGGCCCTGGCCTGCGGCGGCGTCCCATCGCGCGCGTGCGTTGGCAGGTTTTCTTTGCCACGTGGCCCACGGGATGGCGCGCGGTCAGCTCACAGGCCGACCCACGTTCCCGCCTACGAGAAACGGAGCTTTCCAAAGACGGCGCGCATAAGCAAAGCCGGCTCCTCAGGATAGGAAGCTGACCAAGCTTCTGGTCCCTTTGTCAGCCTCGAAGCTCGATCAGCTTCGGGGACTACTGTCGGAGTAAATGAACACGGGTAGCCTAGCCGGCTCCCCCTGGCCCTTCTGAAAAAATTACGAGCCGATCCGGCCCTCAAGAATCCAAGACGTGGGGCCGCCTTCCCCTTGCCGGCTGTCTCCCAGGCCGACTATCGGAAGGCGGCCCGGCTTTAGCCCTCATGAAGAAACCCGCGGGAGGGCCGGCTCCAAGAAGTCGGCCACGAGAAGGCCGACTCCAAGAGGCCGGCTCCCACAAAGCGGTCAAGATCGTACCCTCAAAGTCTGCATCCACATAATGGCGATGTGACGGGGCGTGGCTACAGTAAAACCTGCCACCCCCGAATCCCAGAGCACGCCTGACACAGTGCGCCGTACGGGGTGGCCATGACCCATCCGGCGCGGCACTGTTGCCATGTTGACCCTGATGTCACCTACGACGGGCTGCCAGCGCGGCCCACGGGCGGTGGGCCCCTTCAGGCAGAGAGACACCCGAAGGCGGCCAGGCCTCTTCCAGTCGGCCCGAGACGGGGCCGGCTCCCCGCAGCCGGCTTGCCCCCTGCCTCGAAGGAGACGCCCCATTAAGGAGACAAGACGCGGTGAGGCTACAGCGATCGCCCACCGGGCGGCGGCACTATAGCCACGCCCACCTCGGCGAAGCCCTCGTCACCAGGTTGAGGCAACAGCAACCAGCCACCGACAAGGCCCTGGACAATGGGGCCTGCCTGTCGACCAAGGAGCCGGCAGCCGGTGGGCCCCAGCAGCCGGCGCAGAAGCCGGCGAGCGTAGACACAGACGGCTGGGGCCCACGCCCAGCAGGATTACCATTGTACCCCCGGGGGGTGAGCCTACATAAACCCCCCGGGGCACCCATGCAAAGGGTTGATCGGTGCTAGTTTTAGACACCACATAGAGAGGATAGGAGAGCTAGCCGTGCCCTTCTTCTTCTTCTCGCAAAACAGCTCAAGGAGCATCTTGTAGCTACTCGTTCATCTAGTGATCATGCGGAGACCCCGCAGAGCAGCAGTAGGGGTGTTATCTCCACGGAGAGCCCCGAAGCTGGGTAAGATTCGCCAGCGTGCATGTCGTCGCCTCATCCCGCTTCCAGGCACCGGCGACGTCTTACTAGCTCCCATAATGATAAGCCACCCGTTGGCATATGTCGCACCTACCACCCGACACTACATCTGCTAGGCTACCACTGTAAGAGTTCGCACGACTTAGTAAACTATGCTAGAGCCCATAGTAGCATGTGGCTGCACACGGAAGTTTCTAGTATGAATAATCTCATGATCCCTTTGAACCTGGGTGGCGGTCCATAAAGAAAAACAGGCAATCGCTAGAATACCCAGGTGCCTCAATCCCCCCCAGATGTGTGTTTAAGTTGCCACCTTAAATAAACCATTAATTTAACAATCTCACATTTGTCATGGATACACTCACCCAATCCACGTCTACTAGCTTAGCATGGCAATATAAGCAAACGTAGAAGTAACTCCCAAAGGTTTGATAATAAAACAGGAAATAGGTACTACCTCATCTACTTCCCAAAACCCACAATTTAATTAGATCCTAATCACGCAATGTTTGAGTATTGATCTAATGCAATAAAACTGGGTATGAAAAATGTATGATCAAAGTGTTACTTGCCTTGCTGATGATCCGCGAAACCTAGAGATTCAAAGTAGCAAGCGGCGCACTCCGGGAACTCTATCGCAAACAAGCAAGCATACAATAAGTACTCATCTTGTCGGGGGTTTGGAGCGACATATGCCAACGGATGGCTTATCATGGTGGGGGCGAGTAGAACGTCGCCGGTGCTTGGAAACGGGATGAGGCGAAGACATGCACGCCGGCGAATCTTACCCAGCTTCAGGGCTCTCCAGGGAGATAATACCCCTACTGCTGCTCTGTGGGGTCTCCGCATGATCACTATGGTCAAGTGTTTACACGGTTGCTCCTTGAGCTGTGTCTGGTGGTAGAAGAGGGCAAGGCTAGCTCTCTCCTTCTATCTGGTAAGGTATAGAACTACTGGGTTCCAACCCTTTGCATGGGTGCCTTGGGGGGTTTATATAGGCCTACCCCCTAGGGGTACAATGGTAATTCGATTGGGCGCGGGCCTAGCCGTCAGTGCCTCTGACCTCCGACTTCTCCGCCGACTGGTGGGCCCGCCGACTGGTCTGGTACGGAGCCGAAAGGCCGCGTCCGCCACGGGCGGGTCTTGCCGGCCGCTGATTACTGTAGCCATGCTTCTGATGACGCAGGCTTGGTCATAGGGTCGTGGCAACAGCCCCGCCGCCTGGCGGGCGATCACTGTGGCCACTCCCCGTCTCATCTTGATTAATGGCGCGTGGGCCCCGGGGGAGGGCTCTGCCGACTCCCGACGGGTCCGACTGGCGGTTCTCCCACCGTCTCCCGAGGTCTCGCTGACTGGTGGGCCCTGCTGCCTCTGGGCCGTACAGACAAGCCGTCGTGGGTGCAGGACTTGGTACTGTGGCGCTGATGTCAGGGCCGGCCGAGCAACACTGCCACGTCGCACGGAGATCTTCCCGGGTACGGCGTGCTGTGGCCATGCCTGCCCTTGGTAAGGGGCGGAGTGGGGTTCACTGTAGCCACGCCTCTGCCCCGTCCCCCTCGATGGGGTCATGGTTCGTCGGAGTCACCGGCCGACTCCCCAAAGCCGGCTTCTCTGGAAGTCGTCCCTGGGACTCGGCCGTGAGCGGGCACTCGGCCGCCCTGCCATCGACTCCTCAGGAAACGGCTCTTCACCCCGGGGTCTTTGAGGGGCGCAGCGTGCCCCGATGTCTTGAAAGGTCATGGGACTCGGGTTGGCCTACCCGTGGCCCATTACTCCGACAGTAGTCCCCGAAGCTGGTGAGGCGCCATGGACGATCGGCCAAGAAGCCTCGGCAGTTTCTCCTTCCGGGTGCTCAACACATGGTCTTGATTGACTTCTACCGGGCCGTCTAGAAGGAGTCGGACTTGCGCAACTTGGACTTCACTCAATTTCGACTTGCTCGGTATTTCGAACGTCGCGGCGGTATTTTAAGTGGCGTGCCAGCGAAGCCTCCAAGCCGCCGCCCGTTCTTGGCCTGTCATGCGGGGGCACATGGCTAGGCCGTCCTGCCAGCCCACGCGCGCGACAGGACAGGCCCACAGGCGGGGCCCGCCACTACCGCGCCTCGGCGCCCGAGCGGATCCGCTGCGGCCCCGGTGGACGATTGGGATTCCCGTGGAGTTACTACGCGCAGTAACTTTACGTGGATCGTGTTGGGCGTGGGGTTGTGGGCGCAGTAAATCGCCACGTCCGCCCCCTCGGCTTCGCAGCCCACGGGGCTATAAGTAGGGGGAAGAGGGGGGCACGCGCGCCCCTCCTTTCCACCACCCCTGGCTCTCTTCCTCCTTGATGCTCATCGCTCTCCTCCTCCGTGCTGCTCCTCGCTCTCCTCCTCGCTCCGCCGCACGCCCAAGCTCTGGCGAACGCCGCGGTGACAGCTCGTGATGAGTTCTTCCTCCGCTGCCGCGCCTCCCCCAGTGCGTTCCGGCACCTGGGACGGTTCCGAGGTCCATGAAGACCATATTGAGTTCCTCCGCCGGACCCGTCGGCTTCCCGGCGAGGATCGCGTGCAGGTGCTTCTTGCCAGAGGGGGAGATTTCCCCTGCCCCGCAGGAGGGCGAGCGGGTCATCTTCCGCTCGCACTGCCTGCGCGGGCTGGGGCTGTCGGCGAGCAGCTTTTTCCGGTCTTTCTTGGAGTTCAACGGCCTCCAGCCGCACCACCTCACCCCCAACACAGTGGTGCTGTTGTCCGCCTTCGTGGCCTTGTGCGAAGGCTTCCTCGGAGTCCTCGCCACCCTCGAGCTCTGGGGGGAGTTCTTCTTCTCCAAGCTCGGCACCCAGGCCGCAGGCGTGCCGGCTCAATGCGGTGCCTTCATCGCCGTGCGAAGGTCAGGAGCCGACAACCCCTTCCCCTCCATCTCGCTGATAAAGTCGGTGAAGATGTGGCAGAGATCCTACTTCTACGTCAGGAACGTCGCCACGAGGGGCAACTGGGTCAATCTGCCGGCTTTCGAAGCCGGCCCGCCGGCTGGGAGACTGCCCAACTGGTCGTACCGGGCCAGGTCGCTGACGCCTACGGGAGCCGGCGCCATCACGCGACTCCGAGTGCTGACGCAGTCGGAGGGTCTGACTGGTCCGGACCTGCTGGCCGCCTTCGTCTCACACCGAGTTCTCCCGCTCCAAGGCTGCCCTCACATGATATGCCAGATGAGCGGGCACCACGACCCTAGTCGGATGTGCACCAAGGACATGCCTCACGAAGAGGTGGCCTTCATGGTGAACTACCTCTAGGACAGCAGGCTCCTGCAGGACTGGCGATTTGGCAAGGAGCCGTATTCCCGCGCCAACCCCCCGCCCGTGGTGAGTCGCCTTTCCTTTCTTTCTTTCAGATTGTCTTCTTCTTGCCGAGTTTTGTTTTGACCAGTCTTCTTTGGTTAGAATCCCCTTCTCCACCCACCAACCAGCACCTCGGGGCCGGCCCATGAGTTCCTCGCCGACCGGGCGGAGAGCGACGTCGACGACCCCGATCTGGGGGCGGCGGCTCTGGAAGACGACGCCGAGGGAGGAGGAGGGACTGCAGGCGACTTCAGGCCTTCGGCTACCTTCGCCGACTGGCCTGAAGACAGCGCCGAGGGAGAAGTTGCCCCTCGCCATCGGCCAGGAGCCAGCCAGCCTGGCGCGGGCTCTTCTGCCGCGCCGGGCGCTCCAGGCGGCGGGAAGAAGCGCAGGGCCGTGCCGACCTTGTTCGGCAGTCGGCCGAAGAAGCCCAAGGGCTCGGCTGCGACGACCCGGCGGAACTAGGCAGCCGCGAAGGCCATCCGCTTCCGTAAGTAAGTGAAGAAGTCGTCGTTGGTCTCTGCGTAAGTATTCTGTCTTCAAAGTTCTATTCTTTCTTCGTGATTTGTCTGAGTCTCTGCTTGCCCCTTTTTCTTCGGGGCTCCCCTCTCTCTTGAGCGGGTCGCTGCCGCCTCCGTTATGGGGTCAGCGGAGATGTCTGCCACCAACTGGAGAAGCCGGCAGGGAGAACCTCGTCGAGGAAAGGGAAGGCGGCGACCCCTCTACTCCGGACGCGAATGTTCCGCCGCCGCCTCCGCCGCCGTCTGAAGGCGCGCAAGGCGAGCAACCAGCGGACCCTCCAGTGCCGCCGACCGAAGACGAGGCCGTGGCGAGGCTACTCCTCCAAGTCGGCTTGCCAACTCGCCGTCGTCTGGAGAAGGTGACTTCGGCACCCCGCCCCCTGGAAGCCGGCACCGCCAGCTCGGCGGCCCCAGACGCCGAGGCGACGAGCGCCGCACCTGTTGGGTGGGTGCGAGGAGGCGGCACAGGGCCGCTGAACCGGGCGCTCCTGGACGTCCAGGCGAAGC
Source organism: Triticum urartu (assembly GCF_056163025.1). Taxonomy (NCBI): domain Eukaryota; kingdom Viridiplantae; phylum Streptophyta; class Magnoliopsida; order Poales; family Poaceae; genus Triticum; species Triticum urartu. Next base: position 649,466,456 of record NC_141877.1, on the reverse strand, counting down.
TCCGTGCTGAGGGCGACGCTCTCCAGAGTTGCACCAAGGCGTTCCTAGCATCGCGGGCAACCGTCCGGGTATGTTTTTTTCTTTGGTCTTTGTTTTCTTGCTCCTCTCTGTGGGGGCGCGCCAGCGCACCCACTGGGTGTAGTCCCCGAGTTTCGGGCCGGCTGCTGAGCAGGCGGCCCGGAACTCCAATTGATGAACTTCTGGGTACTAACTTTGTCTGAAATGCTTGTCGCAGGATTACCACAACCTCCGCGTCACTGCCTTCAACCGTAACGTTGAAGAGCTGGGCAAGCGGACTGCCGACTTGACGGAGAGCCGGAGTAAGTCCTTTTTTCTTCTCTACGGGGGCGCGCTAGTGCACCCGCGGGCTGTAGTCCTCGAGATTCGGGCCGACTGCTGAGCAGTCGGGTCGAATCTCCCCGGTGACCTACTTTATTGACGACTGTTATCTTTCTTCCTTTCCTTCAGGAGCCAACGCTACTCTTCGACAGCAGCTGAACGAAGCCAACTCCGCCCTGCGCGCCAAAGGGGAGGAGTGCAGCAAGCTCGCCACAGAGCATGATCTGCTGGCCACTCAGTTGGCAGAGCAGAAGGAGCTGCTTGTGAAGTCGCAGAGGGAGGCGGAGGAGACGGAAACCACCCTCTTGGCCAAGTTCGCGAGCGAGCGCTCCTCCTGGTCTGACAAGGAGGCGCTGCTGTACTCCGGCTTCCACGAGATTGAAGACATAGTTGATGGTGAGTCTCTTTATCTTCTTTCCTTGAGCTGCTGATTTAAATCATGTCGACTCCTGGTTTTTGACTCGCTTCTTCGTTTCTTCGTGTTTGTGTAGACTTCTTCCCTGGGCAGTCGCAGGCCGCCATCCAAGCCATCGAGGCTGACCGTGAGAGTCGGAGGGCGGAGGGCGCAGAGATCGTCGCCGATGCCCCCCGAACTCTTGACGAGCACATCCTGAGCATCGAGGCTCGCCTTCGGCCAGCTCACCGGATACTGCGCCGGCTCCAGCGCGTCGGTGCCCAGGCGATCGCCGCCCTTTGGCCGGATATGCAGGCTCCGCGCACCCCCAGCCTGACGGCCAACTGGCTGGAGGTCACGGCTGGTTGTCTTGAGGCTTGGAAGGGCTCTTCGGCCCGGGCTAGAGCGCGTCGGGCCTTGGAGTTCGTCAAGGCGTGGTACCCGGGGCTGGATCTAGACCGGTTGGCCACGCTTCGGTCGGAGGCCCAGCCGGAGCTGGCGGCTGCGGAAGATGCCCTCGTCAAACATGCTGCGGCGATCGCCGAGTACACCGACACCAGCATCTTCGTCCCCGAGCGGTCTGAAGACGGCGAGGAGGTACCGCCGGAGTGGTTTGGGATGAACCCAGACTACGGCGAAGACTCGGCGGAGGTGATTGGCTCCAGCGTCAAGGAGGAGGACGAAGTGGAGGATGGAGGCGAGGCGGAGGCACCAGAAGACGGAGCAGACGGCCAGCCTCAGCCCGACCGCGCCTCCAGCAACGAGCCGCGTGCGACCGTGTCGACTGCCGCCGGAGGTGATCACGCCGAGACTAGCCAGCCGCTGCCCCGACGCCTGACGCTGGCGCCTCCTTCGACCCTCCGAATCCGTCTGCTGCCTCCTGAACTGCCGCTGTATCTTTTATTTTATCTGCTTCAGTAGTCTTTGAAGAACTTGTTAATTCGCACAATTCCACCCGTGGGGTGTATTTTGAACCTCTACTCGACAATTCGGCCAAGGGCCTATGTTATGTAAATATACATATCTATCTTTTCTTGCTCATTATTCATTTGGCTTTTTTCCTTTGCCGCTTTCTCTTAGTTGCCTGCCTTGCCAATCGGACAGCCGCTCTGTGGACTATTGCTGGATCAAGTGCTAGGCTACTTTGGGAAAGCAAGTACTTAGCCGATTTCAAGATTGTTTGAGCAAGTTGGATAGAAGACGACAATCCGACTGTCCAAGAGTCGGTTTGCGAGAAAGGCTGGAAGCCGTCTTGAGCTATGTTTTACGCTTTGAGTCCTTAGCCATTTTTCGTGCGAACACCCATTCTACCTTACCTCTGCCCACCGTACAGTCGCTTTGCAAGCTGCGGCTTCTGACAGAAGGCGGCTTAGGTGTTACACACTACTTGTCCGGCTGCAGGAAGCATTTCATAGTGCAAGGTGGCAAGTCCCCGGGCGACCCCTGTGATTGGATGCTCTTGAAAGTAAGGCTTCAATTTCTTGGCAGCAAAGTGCACGCCATAGCACATCTTCTGGTAGTGGGGGTAGTTCTGCTTGGAGGTCGACAGTACCTCGCTCAGATAATATACTAGTCTCTGGACAGGTAGCGCCTTGCCTTCCTCCTTGCGCTCTACTACAATGACTGTGCTGACTACTCGGCTGGTGGCGGCGATGTACAGGAGCATAGGTTCCTTGGGAGTCGGAGCCGCCAGGACGGGTGGAGTAGTCAGCATCTTCTTCAACTGGTGGAAAGCTTCGTCCGCCTTATGGTTCCACTCGAAAAAAGTGGTCTTCTTCATGAGTTGGTATAAGGGGAGAGCTTTCTCGCCCAGCCGACTGATGAATCGGCTGATGGATGCTAAGCAGCCGATGAACTTCTGCACATCCAGCAGTCGGCTGGGTACCTCCATTCTCTCGATGGCCTTGATTTTTACTGGGTTGCATTCTATGCCGCGTTCAGAGACCAGGAAACCTAGCAGCTGGCCGGCTGGTACTCCAAAGACACACTTCTCGGGGTTGAGCTTGATCTAGAACTGGTGCAGGTTGTCAAAGGTCTCCTTGAGGTCTTCCAATAGTGTTCCTCGCTTTTCTGTCTTCACCACCACGTCGTCCACGTAAACGTGGGCGTTCCTACTGAGCTGCTGGAGGAGGCACTTCTGCATGCAACACTGGGAGGTGGCGCCAGCATTCCTTAAGCCGAACGTCATGGTGAGGTAGCAGAATGCTCCAAACGGCGTGATGAAGGCAGTCTTCAATCTGTCAGCCGGGTTCAGCTTGATCTGGTGATATCCTGAGTATGCATCCAAGAAACTCAACAACTCGCATCCGGCTGTGGAGTCTATCACCTGGTCAATTCTTGGTAGAGAAAATGGGTCCTTGGGGCAGGCCTTGTTGAGGCTCGTGCAGTCAATACACATTCGCCATTGCTTGTTCTTCTTTAGCACCAGGACCGGATTTGCCAGCCACTCCGGGAAGAAAACTTCCATAATGAAGCCGGCTGCTAGGAGTCGGGCTATCTCTTCTTCGACATCTCTTCTCTTCTCTTCTGATAAGCGGCGCAGCGGCTGCCTGACCGGCTTTGCATCGGATCGGACGTGTAACTTGTGCTCGACGAAATCCGTCGGTACACCTGGCATGTCCTTGGGAGACCATGCGAAGATGCCCCGATTCTCATGGAGGAAATCGATGAGCTCGCCTTCCTATTTGCTGTCGAGGTTTGCGCCTACGATGGCTTACCTCTCTGGGTGCTCCGGATCCAAGGGTATCTTCTTCGTCTCTTTGGCCGGCTTGAACGAACCTTCGGCTTCCGAGTCCTTTGGGTCGGGCGATATCTCCGGCTGCTTGCCGGCCATCGCCACAACTCGTTCAAGGAGTCGCTTCTCGGCTGCGATCACCAGGGACTCGGCTAGCCGACTGCTCTCGGCCGTGCAAGCGGACGACTTCCGGTAGTCGCCGGCCACAGTCAGAATTCCCCTGGAACTGGGCATCTTCATCTTAAGGTAGGCGTAGTAGGGGATCGCCATGAACTTGGCCAAGGTGGGTCGGCCAAGTAGCGCATGGTATGGGCTCTCAAGGTCCACCACCTCAAACCAAACAGACTCTCTTCGGAAGTGATCTTTGTCCCCAAAGAGGATGTCAATCAGGATCTTGCCGATTGGTGAGCAGGAAAGCCCAGGAACAATGCCGTGGAACACAGTCCGCTGTTCTGAAGCTGTCTCTACTTGATTCCTAATTTCTCCATGGTGTCCTTGTACAGGATATTGATGTTGCTGCCCCCATCTATCAGAACTCGTGAGAAACGCGCGGCCCGTTTGTCCGTGGCAAAGGTGGCGTCCAGGACCAAGGCGTAGGAGCCCGGACTCGGCATCACTTCTGGGTGGTCAGCCCTGCTCTAGCTGATGGGCCTCTCAGACCAGTGCATGAACTCTGGCGTCTCTAAGGCTACTGCATTCACCTCTTGTCACTGCAGCCGCCTACTACATCGATCATCAGCCACACTGGTGAACACCACATAGGCTCCATGCTCTTCAAGGTATTCGTCTTGTACTGCGCCGACTGGCCTGACTGCCGGCTGCTGGGGCAGAGGCGGCTGCCCAGCAGGCGGGGGTGGCAGGAGGCCGTCTCCCTTGGTGATCCTAGTGTGCTAGTGGCACTTCCGGGTGGTGTGATTCGACGGCTTCGCGCCGCTGTGGAATTTTCAAGGTCCATCCAAGGTCTGCTCATAGGAGAAGGCCGGCAACCAGTTCGGCTTGCCGCCTTTCTGTCGCTTGGGCGGAGGCTGCTCTTCTGGCTGCTGGGCTTCACCGGTCGCGACCTACCGGCTGCTGGAAGCCGGCTGCGGGGCCTTGCGCTTGTTGTCGCCGGCCGGCGTCTGCCGCCAGAGTTCTTGGAGCCTGAGGAGCTACTTTGCCAGTCATGCTGATTTGAATTTCCGCCTTCATGGAGGAGTCGGCCGTAGCGTACTTGTCCGCTATGATCAGCAGCTCGTCGAGGGTTTCTGGCTCGTCGCAGAGGAGCTTGTGCTTGAGGAGGGTGCCTTCTCGGCACCCGGCTGTGAAGTACTCGATGGCCTGCACCTCGTGCACACCCTCGCAGGAGTTCCGGAGCTCTGCCCAATGCGTGAGGTAGTCGCGAGTCGACTCGTCAGGACCTTGCACGCACAAGGAGAGCTGACGAGGCTTGGGAGGACGCTTGTACATGCTGGTGAAGTTGCGGACGAATGCTTGAGTGAAGTCGACCCAGCTTTTAATGCTGCGGGGCTTTAGGTTGTTCAACCATGTCCAGGCTGTGCCCTGGAGCATGAGCGGAACGTACTTTACGGCGACACGCTTGTTGCTGTTTGCTATGCTGACAGCCGTGGAGTAATCGACTAGCCAGTCTTCCGGCTTCACGGAGCCGTTATACTTGGGCGTGTCTCTTCGGAGCGTGAACCCTCTGGGAAAGGGCTCGTCCCGAATGCGGGGCCGAAACAAGGCGGACCCAGCTCGTCTTCTTCCTCCAGCGCCAGGGACCGGTGAAGTTGGTCGATCCGGTGGCAGGCGTCATTCTCTCCAACTCCCTCTCGGCGGCCAAGGCGGTCGTCGAGAGTCGGATGGTCAACAGGCGGCGGGGAGACTCGCCTCTCCTTGCGGGGAGGGGGAGGCGGACAGTCGTCCCGTCGTTCCACTGCTCTCGGGCGGCCATCTCGGTCGTGCTCTATGGTAATGCGAGTCCGACTGTGGCTGACAGCCGGCTCCTTGTCCTTTCTTCCTCGAGCGCCGCCAGTCGGTGTCCGAGACGTCGCGCCTTGATCTCGGTGCGGGTCGTCGTTTGGCCGCTGCGGCGCCTCCATGCGGCAGCCTGCCTCGTTCTGCGCGCCGGCCGCGTCGAGGAGCCGCTGGACTCGCTCCATCATGAGGCGGCGTTCTTCGCCCTCGAAATTGTCCAGCTCACCCGCCACTGCCTGGGTAGCTCGGATGTTCTCCGCTGGAGTAGCGTACACGGGGCGGCTAGCCCCAAACAGGCTGGCGATGGCTATGCCGCGCTGCTGGACCGCGCCAAGGCGGCTGGGCCCTGCCGGGACCAGCGAGCCGCCAACGGCGCGATCCATCTCCTGCTGGTAAGCTTCTGACAGGTGTCTCATGCTGGCCAGCTTCTTCGCGCCTTCGACGAGCTGAAGGCGGCGCGCTTGTAACGTCTCCGCGTCAGCATCTTCCAGAATGGGCGCAGCTAGGTCTTGCAGCGTCGCGCCGAGTGAGTCGGGCGCCCCTCCGCCAGGGAACTCGTCATGACTGATGACCAGCACCTCAGTGACGTTGCTTCCGTCGCTCTCTGCGTGGGGGAGAGGTTCGTCGTAGACCACCACATTGGTGGGGAACGCGTCGATCGACGCGGTGTCGGAGTCGACCAGCATCGGGTCGGTGGAGCCTACGGGCTCCAAGTCTACGGCAGGCTCGCCGGAAACGTGGAGTTGATCGAGGAGGCCCGCGAGGAGGTTTTCAGGGCCGCCTGCGCCTGCGTCAGAGGCAGGTTCGTCGGAGAGGCGTACCTCGCCGACAAGTTCGTCCAAGGAGCTGGCTGCGCAGGCGATCTCAACGCCGCGCAGCGCGTCGATGCAAACTTCGCCTGGCGTGCCTGGCTGGCTGCGCTCGCCAGGGAGGAAAAGGGTTCCCGTCCAGAACAGATCTCTGGACGGCGGTGCACCAGGCCCCACGGTGGGCGCCAAATGTCGGGGGTTTGGAGCGACATATGCCAATGGATGGCTTATCATGGTGGGGGCGAGTAGAACGTCGCCGGTGCCTGGAAACGGGATGAGGCGAAGACATGCACGCTGGCGAATCTTACCCAGCTTCGGGGCTCTCCGGGGAGATAATACCCCTACTGCTGCTCTACGGGGTCTCCGCATGATCACTATGGTCAAGTGTTTACACGGTTGCTCCTTGAGCTATGTCTGGTGGTAGAAGAGGGCAAGGCTAGCTCTCTCCTTCTATCTGGTATGGTATAGAACTACAGGGATCCAACCCTTTGCATGGGTGCCTTGGGGGGTTTATATAGGCCTACCCCCCAGGGGTACAATGGTAATTCGATTGGGCGCGGGCCTAGCCGTCAGTGCCTCTGACCTCCGACTTCTCCGCCGACTGGTGGGGCCCGCCGACTGGTGGGCCCCGCCGACTGGTCTAGTACGGAGCCGAAAGGCCTCGTCCGCCACGGGCGGGTCTTGCCGGCCGCTGATTACTGTAGCCATGCTTCTGATGACGCAGGCTTGGTCATAGGGTCGTGGCAACAGCCCCGCCGCCTGGCGGGCGATCACTGTGGCCACTCCCCATCTCATCTTGATTAATGGCGCGTGGGCCCCGGGGGAGGGCTCTGCCGACTCCCCCGGGCCGACTCCCGACGGGTCCGACTGGCGGTTCTCCCACCGTCTCCCGAGGTCTCGCTGACTAGTGGGCCCTGCTTTGCTGACTGGTTCGACTGGGCGCGGGCCTAGCCGCCAGTGCCTCTGACCTCCGACTTCTCCGCCGACTGGTGGGCCCCGCCGACTGGTCTGGTACGGAGCCGACAGGCCGCGTCCGCCGCGAGTAGGTCTTGCCGGCCCCTGATTACTGTAGCCGTGCTTCTGATGACGGAGGCTTGGTCATGGGGTCGTGGCAACAGCCCCGCTGCCTAGCGGGCGATCACTGTGGCCACTCCCCGTCTCATCTTGATTAATGGCGCGTGGGCCCCGGGGGAGGGCTCTGCCGACTCCCCCGGGCCGACTCCCGACGGGTCCGACTGGCGGTTCTCCCGCCGTCTCCCGATGTCTCGCTGACTGGTGGGCCCCGCTGCCTCCGGGCCATACAGACAAGCCATCGTGGGCGCAGGACTTGGTACTGTGGCGCTGATGTTAGGGTCGGCTGGGCAACAGTGCCACGCCGCACGGAAATCTTCCCGGGTACGGCATGCTGTGGCCATGCCTCCCCTTGGTAAGGGGCGGAGTGGGCTTCACTATAGCCACGCCTCTGCCCCGTCCCCCTCGATGGGGTCATGGTTCGTCGGAATCGCTGGCCGACTCCCCAAAGCCGACTTCTCTGGAAGTCGTCCCTGGGACTCGGCGTGAGCGGGCAGTCGGCCGACCTTCCGTCGACTCCTCAGGAAACGGCTCTTCGCCCCGGGGTCTTTCAGGGGCGCAGCCTGCCCCGATGTCTTGAAAGGTCATGGGACTCGGGTTGGCCTACCCGTGGCCCATTACTCCGACACATCTAATGCATAGGTAAAACTTAAATAAGAGATCTAACCAGAAAGTTCAACTTAAGAACTCCGGTTTGCAAAAAGAATTAAATCGAAAGGAGCAACGAAAGTCAAACGGCGAAAGAAACAAACTTTGTTTACTAATCTGGATTCAGGTCAAATTTTACAGAAGCAAAAACTTGTTTGAGTTGGTTAAACGGAAAGAGAGTTTCCAGACGAAACTCCAGGCGCTTGAATCGCCTGATTCGATAAACGAACGAAAAATTATACTAGAACGAAAATCGGATCAGAAATCGCGATCAGAAATAATCGCGGAAAATCCGGGAAAAAGAAAAACGACGAACAGATTAACGAACAACGTTTGTTTTCTGGAACTAAACTGTGAACGCGTTCGTTAAAACGAACGAACGAGCGAACGCTCGCTAAATAAACTAAACTGGAAATAAATCGATCTAAAAAAATAGATCTAAAAAAACCGAACGAAAACCAAACGGAAAACCGAACGGTTTTCTCGAGGAAAACTGTCGGCGGCGGTGCAGTGGTCAAACTCGGCGGGGCGGCGGCGGCTCCAGCGGGGAGGGTGGCAGGTGGCGGGTGGCGGCGGCTCAGGCGGCGGGGTCCGGCGGCGGTGGCGGCAGCTCCGGAGGCTGGTGGCGGGACGGCGGGCGGCGGCGGCGGCACGCGGCGGCGGGGCTAGGGTTAGGGTTTCTTGCACGGCGCGGCTTAGGCTGACGGGCTCGGGGGTGGCGCCTTATAAATGCCCGGCCGGAAAGAGTCCTGGCCGAACATGGCCCAAAGTCGGTTCGCGGTTTTTTTTAAATAATAACACGCAGAAAAACAAATAAAAGAAACACTAAACAGACTCCAAAAATCCCGATATAAATTTTCTCCGACTTCTAAATGAAGCCGGACAAGATGAACATTTATTTGGGGCCTAAATGCAATTTTGAAAAACGCGCATTTTTCCTAAATTCAAACAAAATATCAATAACTTCAAAATAAAATCTTATTTGATTTTTTTATTAAATCCTCAATATTTCTTTATTCTGGGAACGTCATTTTATTCCCGCTCTCATATTTTTATAATTGAAATAATTGAAGATAAAATAAATAAAATCAAATGATCCTATTTTCAAAATTTGAGAAAACTCAAATATGAAAATTAATAATGAAATCCCCAACTCTCTCCGAGGGTCCTTGAGTTGCGTAGAAATTCTTAGGATCAAACCCAAAATCAAATAAAATATGATATGCAGTGATGATCTAATGTATAACATTCCAAATTGAAAATTTGGGGTGTTCCAATCTGACGTCACCCTATATGATATGTTGTATTGTTTGTTTGTTTTTCCTCGATGTTTCTTTGTTTTTTCTCACTCACAACACCAAGCCCAGAGACGCCCCTTTGCTCAGGACGCGCCGGCCTACCCATTGGTGTGAAACTAGCAGCGAGCGGCCGCAAGCAGAAATCTGCAAAAAACAACATGATGTTTGTGCTATGATTCAAACCGCAGACCTCTTGTTCATGCATGAATAAAGCGCCATTGCAACCGACAGCTCGTCGTGACATGTGCAATGAGAAATTTTAAGAACTAATAGTAGTGGCGTAATTGAGTATCACTTGAAAAACTGCAGACATTTGTTTTTCAAATTTTGAACATGTTTTAGGAATTACAAAGTTTTTGTCAACCACAAAGTAAATTCTACAAGTTCTGAACATTTTTAATTTTTTTGAAGAAAATTTAAATTCCCAAACCTTTTTTGAATTTGTAAACAGAACTTGATAATGGGAGTATCTTCTGAAATTTTGAAAAATTTCTGAAATTCCAGGACATTTTTTGAATTGGTGAACACAACTTTTAAAAACACGAACATATTTTTAAATCCCAAACATTTTTTTAAAATGTGTGATTTATTTGAATTGGCGGATAAACTAACTTTACATACAAAAGGATATGACTCAAAAAGAGTGTGTTTCATTTCTATAGAACTATGAGATTTTGAAAAAAAGGTGGGAAACTAACTCAATGAGATGGGAACTAAAAATAATATAAATGTCGGCTTTAAAAAGGACACATGAAAACTTGGGTCCCTCCAACTGGGTTGCATATCTTTCAAAAAAATCTAAAATTTGTCAAATATGTGCTTGCAAGTGGGACATTTGAAATTAAATTCTTGGGCCCAAAATTTTAAAAATAAACAATGTTGAACATATAAAAAGGGCAAAAAAGAAAAGAAAAGGTGGGCTAGCAACTGTCATGGTCGGGACTCATATTTTTGCATAAGATGAAATTTTACCTAGGATAAAAATTGGTCGCTGACCCCAGTTGCAAGTCGATGTGAACTTGTAATTGTGATAAAAAAAAACTTGGAGCCTAGTTATAAATCGGCGGTGGACTTGCAATCGGGGCGAAGAATAAAAAAGATGACCTACTCGCAAAAATGAGGGTGGTCTTGTAACCAAGGTAACAAAAAAAGCCTGACCGCAAAAATGAGGTTTAGTTGCGAGTCGAATGTGAACTTGCAACCGAGACAACTACACAAAACTATGAGACAAGTTGCGAGTGGAGGGTTGACTTACAACTACGAGCCTAGTTGCGAGTCATGGCTGGATTGCAACTAGGATGAAAAACAAACTATAGTCCTAGTTGCGGGTCGAGGATGAACTTGCAACTGGGATGAAAAACTAAGTATAAGCCTTGTTGCGAGTCGAGGATGGACATGCATCTCGGACAACTACAGACAACAACGATACACATTGTGAGTTCATGGTGGACTTACGACTAGGATGGAAATAAACTACGGAACCAGCTGCGACTCAGAAGGTGGACTTGCAACTAAGACAACAACAAAAGTATGAGCCCAGTTGAGAGTCAAGGATGGACTTGTAACTGAGACAATTATGAAACTATGCTACCTCTTGAGCACTGCGTTGGTTTTCCCCAAAGAGGAAGGGATGATGCGGCAAAGTAGCGTAAGTTTTTCCCTCAATTTTTGAGAACCAAGGTATCAATCCAGTAGGAGGCTACGCGCGAGTCCCTCGTACCTGCACAAAACAAATAAATCCTCGCAACCAACGCAAACAGGGGTTGTCAATCCCTATAAGGCCACTTACGAGAGTGAGATCTGATAGATATGATAAGATAATATTTTTGGTATTTTTATGATAAAGATGCAAAGTAAAATAAAGGCAAAGTAAATAGCAAAGGAAATAACTAAGTAGTAGGAGATCAAAATGATAAAGATAGACCCCGGGGCCATAGGTTTCACTAGTGGCTTCTCTCGAGAGCATAAGTATTCTATGATGGGTGAACAAATTACTGTTGAGCAATTGACAGAATTGAGCATATTTATGAGAATATCTAGGTATGATCATGTATATAGGCATCACATCCGAGACAAGTAGACCGACTCCTGCCTGCATCTACTACTATTACTCCACTCATCGACCGCTATCCAGCATGCATCTAGAGTATTAAGTTAAAAACAGTGTAACGCCTTAAGCAAGATGACAGGATGTAGAGGGATAGACTCATGCAATATGAAGAGAACCCCATCTTGTTATCCTCGATGGCAACAATACAATACGTGCCTTGCTGCCCCTACTGTCACTGGGAAAGGACACCGCAAGATTGAACCCAAAGCTAAGCACTTCTCCCATTGCAAGAAAGATCAATCTAGTAGGCCAAACCAAACTGATAATTCGAAGAGACTTGCAAAGATAACCAATCATACATAAAAGAATTCAAAGAAGATTCAAATATTATTCATAGATAGACTTGATCATAAACCCAGAATTCATCGGTCTCAACAAACACAACGCAAAAAGAAGATTACATCGAATAGTTCTCCACAAGAGAGGGGGAGAACGTTGTATTGAGATCCAAAAAGAGAGAAGAAGCCATCTAGCTAATAACTATGGACCCGTAGTTCTGAGGTAAACTACTCACACTTCATCAGAGAGGCTATGGTGTTAATGTAGAAGCCCTCCGTGATCGATGCCCCCTCCGACGGAGCTCCGGAATAGGCCCCAAGATGGGATCTCGTGGATACAGAAAGTTACGGCGGTGGAATCAGGGTTTTGGCTCCGTCCCTGATCGTTTGGGGGTACATAGGTATATATAGGAGGAAGGAGTACGTCGGTGGAGCAACAAGGGGCCCACGAGGGTGGAGGGCACGCCTGGGGTAAGCAGACGCGCCCCCTATGTTGTGGCCTCCTATTTTCTTTCTTGACGTAGGGTCCAAGTCTCCCGGGACTTGTTCGTTCAGAAAATCACGTTCCCGAAGGTTTCATTCCGTTTGGACTCCGTTTGATATTCCTTTTCTTCAAAACCCTAAAACAGGCAAAAAAAACAACAATTCTGGGCTGGGCCTCCGGTTAATAGGTTAGTCCCAAAAATAATATAAAAGTGGATAATAAAGCCCAATAATGTCCAAAACAGTAGATAATATAGCATGCAGCAATCAAAAATTATAGATACGTTGGAGACGTATCAAGCATCCCCAAGCTTAATTCCTGCTCGTCCTCGAGTAGGTAAATGATAAAAACAGAATTTCTAATGCGGAGTGCTACTTGGCTTAATTTTAATGTAATTATTCTTAATTGTGGTATGAATATTCCGATCCGAAAGATTCAAGACAAAAGTTCATATTTACATAAAAATAATAATACTTCAAGCATACTAACTAAGCAATTTTGTCTTCTCAAAATAACATGGACAAAGAAAGTTCATCCCTACAAAATCATATAGTTTAGTCATGTTTCATTGTTGTCACACAAGAATGCTCTCATCATGCACAACCCCGATGACAAGCCAAGCAATTGTTTCATACTTTAGTAATCTCAAACCTATAAACTTTCACGCAATATATGAGCGCGAGCCATGGACATAGCACTATGGGTGGAATAGAATATAATGAGGGGGGTTATGTGGAGAAGACAAAAAAGGAGAAAGTCTCACATCAACGAGTCTAATCAATGGGCTATGGAGATGCCCACCGAATGATGTTAATGCAAGGAGTAGGGATTGCCATGCAACAGATGCACTAGAGCTATAAATGTATGAAAGCTCAACAAAAGAAACTAGTGGGTGTGCATCCAACTTGCTTACTCATGAAGACATAGGGCACTTGAGGAGGCCCATTGTTGGAATATACAAGCCAAGTTATATAATGAAAAATTCCCACTAGTATATGAAAGTGACAAAACAAGAGACTCTCTAACATGAAGATTATGGTGCTACTTTGAAGCACAAGTATGGCAAAGGATAGTAACATTGTCCCTTCTCTCTTTTTCTCTCATTTTTTATGTGGCATTTCTCTTTTTTTTGCCTTCTCTTTTTTATGGCCTTTCTCTTTTTTTATTCCTCACTTGGGACAATGCTCTAGAAAATGATGATCATCACACTTCTGTTTATTTACAACTCAATGATTACAACTCGATACTAGAACAAAGGTGACTCTATATGAATGCCTCCGGCGGTGTACCGGGATATGCAATGGACCAAGGGTGACATGTATGAAAGAATTATGAACGGTGGCTTTGCCACAAATACTATGTCAACTACATGATCATGCTAAGCAATATGACAATAATGAATGTGTCATGATGAACGGAGTGATGGAAAGTTGCATGGCAATATATCTCGGAGTGGCTATGGAAATGCCATAATAGGTAGGTATGGTGGCTGTTTTGAGGAAGATATAAGGAGGTTTATGTGTGAAAGAGCGTATCATATTACGGGGTTTGGATGCACCGGCGAAGTTTGCGCCAACTCTCAATGTTAGAAAGGGTAATGCACGGTATCGAAGAGGCTAGCAAGGATGGAAGGGTGAGAGTGCGTATAATCCATGGACTCAACATTAGTCATAAAGAACTCACATACTTATTGCAAAAATCTACAAGTCATCAAAAACCTTGGTACTACGCGCATGCTCCTAGGGGGATAGAGTGGCAGGAAAATACCATAGCTCGTCCCCGACCGCCACTCATAAGGAAGACAATAAATTACACCTCATGTTTCAAATTTGTTGCATAACGTTTACCATACGTGCATTGAGGGAGTCCTGGATTAGGGGGTGTTCGGATAGCCGAACTATACCTTCAGCCGGACTCCTGGACTATGAAGATGCAAGATTGAAGACTCCGTCCCGTGTCCGGACGGGACTTTCCTTGGCGTGGAAGGCAAGCTTGGCGATACGGATATGAAGATCTCCTACCATTGTAACCGACTCTATGTAACCCTAACCCTATCCGGTGTCTATATAAACCGGAGGGTTTTAGTCCGTAGGCCAACATACACATCAACAATCATACCATAGGCTAGCTTCTAGGGTTTAGCATCTCTGATCTCGTGGTAGATCTACTCTTGTACTACCCATATCATCAATATTAATCAAGCAGGATGTAGGGTTTTACCTCCATCGAGAGGGCCCGAACCTGGGTAAAACTTCGTGTCCCTTGCCTCCTGTTACCATCCGGCCTAGACGCACAGTTCGGGACCTCCTACCCGAGATCCGCCGGTTTTGACACCGACATTGGTGCTTTCATTGAGAGTTCCTCTGTGCCGTCGCCGTCAGGCCCGATGGCTCCTACGATCATCAATGGCGATGCAGTCTAGGGTGAGACCTTCCTCCCCAGACAGATCTTTGTCTTTGGCGGCTTTGCACTGCGGGCCAATTCACTTGGCCATCTAGAGCAGATCGAAAGCTACGCCCCTGGCCGTCAGGTCAGATTCGGATATTTAAACTACACGGCTGACATCCGTGGGGACTTGATCTTCGAAGGACTCGAACCACCGCCGAGCGCGCCGCACTGTCACGACGAGCATGATCTAGCTCTGCCGCCGAACAGTGCCCTGGAGGCCGCACCCGCATTGGCTCCGACCCTTAGTTCAGAGCCAACCGCGCCGATCGAGGATGGGCGGTTGGACGCCACCTCGGGGGCTGTGATCCCAACGGCGGTTGAGCCGAACACCAGCCCCGTACTCTGCGAAACTCGTGATCCCACGGAGCCGGATTCTTCTCCGGACTTCGAACCCTCCGCGCCACTGCCGATCAAATCCGATTGGGCGCCGATCATGGAGTTCACGGCCACGGACGTCTTTCAGCACTTGCCTTTCGGCGATATCCTGAAGTCACTGAAGTCTCTCTCTTTATCAGGAGAGCCCTGGCCAGACTACGGTCAGCAAGGTTGGGATATGGACGATGAAGAAATTCAAAACCCACCCACCACCCACTTTGTAGCCACTGTCGACGACCTAACCGACATGCTCGACTTCGACTCTGAAGACATCGACAGTATGGACGCCGATGAGGGAGATGATGAAGAACCAGCGCCTACCAGGCCCTGGAAAGCCACCTCGTCATATGACATATACATGGTGGACACCCCAAAAGAGGGAGAGGGCGATGGAACAGCGGAGGATGACCCCTCCAAGAAACAGCCCAAGCGCCGGCGTCAGCGGCGCCGCTCAAAATCCCGCCAACACAAAAACGGCGATTCTAGCACGGGAGATAATAATACTCCGGAGAGTGCCAAAGAAAACCCCCTCCAGCAAGGTTTAGCACAGGAGGATCGAGAAACCAGCCCTCATGAGAGAGCGACAGACAGAGAGGTCGGGGACGATAATTATATGCCTCCCTCCGAAGACGAGGCAAGCCTCGACGACAACGAATTCGTCGTGCCAGAGGATCCCGTTGAGCAAAAGCGTTTCCAATGCAGGCTTATGGCCACGGCAAGAAGCCTCAAGAAAAAACAGCAACAACTCTGAGCTGATCAAGATTTGCTGGTTGACAGATGGACCGAAGTCCTTGCGGCCAAAGAGCATAAACTCGAATGCCCCTCCAAGAGTTACCCAAAGCGCAGGTTGCTACCCCAATTAGAGGAGGAAGCACTTGATGCGGCCAAACGGCCACCTCGTGGCCGCCACAGAGAGGCCTCCCGGCCCTCCACTCAAGCCGCACCCCGTACCAAGGCACGGGAATATGCGCCGGACTTACAAGACATGTTGGAGGACAAGGCAAGCCAAACACGATCGATCTACGGATCGCATGGGCACCCCACGGCTCGAGACGGTAACCGTCACACCGGCCACAAATTCGGCAGGGCCGAACACAGCAGACAAAACTCATTGGAGCTACGTCATGATATCGCCCAGTACAGAGGCGCCGCACACCCACTGTGCTTTACAGACGAAATAATGGATCATCAAATCCCCGAGGGTTTCAAATCCGTAAAGATCGAATCATATGATGGCACAACAGACCCTGCGGTATTGATCGAGGATTATCTCCTTCATATCCACATGGCCCGCGGCGACGATTTTCACGCCATCAAATACCTCCCACTCAAGCTTAAAGGACCAGCTCGGCATTGGCTCAACAGCTTGCCAACAGGATCAATCAGTTGTTGGGAGGACCTGGAAGCCGCATTCCTCGACAATTTCCAGGGCACTTATGTGCGACCCCCAGACGCCGATGACCTGAGTCACGTAATTCAGCAGCCAGAGGAATCGGCCAGGCAATTCTGGACACGGTTCCTAACAAAGAAAAATCAAATAGTCGACTGTCCGGACGCTGAGGCCCTAGCAGCCTTCAAGCACAATATCCGTGACGAGTGGCTGGCCCGGCACCTTGGACAGGAAAAGCCGAAATCTATGCCAGCACTCATGAGCCGCTTTTGCGCGGGAGAAGACAGTTGGCTTGCTCGTAGCAACAATATGACCAAGAACCCTGGTAGTTCGGACACCAGGGACATTAGTGGTAGGTCGCGTCGCAACAAGCAGAAGCGCCGCATTAACGGCGACAATGCTGAGAATACGGCAGTTAATGCCGGATTCAGAGGCTCTAAATCCGGTTAGCGGAAAAAGCCATTCAAAAGTAATCCTAGGGGCCCGTCCAGCTTGGACCGAATACTCGACCGCTTGTGCCAAATACATGGCACCCCCGAAAACCCGGCCAATCACACCAACAGGGATTGTTGTGTTGGGGAACGTTGCAGAAAACAAAAAATTTCCTACGGTTTCACCAAGATCCATCTATGAGTTCATCTAGCAACGAGTGAACGGATTGCATCTACATACCTTTGTAGATCACGCGCGGAAGCGTTCAAAGAACAGGGATGAGGAAGTCGTACTCGACGTGATCCAAATCACCGGAGATCCTAGCGCCGAAAGGACGGCACCTCCGCATTCAACACACGTACGGTCAGCGTGACGCAAGGGGGAAGGAGAGGTTGATGAAGATCCAGCAGCACGACGGCGTGGTGGTGGATGCAGAGGGTCACCGCAGCAGGGCTTCGCCGAGCTTCTGCGAGAGGGAGAGGTGTAGCAGGGGAGAGGGAGGCGCCAAGAGTCAAGGGTGCGGCTGCCCCCTCCCTCCCCCCTTTATATAGGCCCCCTAGGGGGTGCGCCGGCCCTAGGAGATGGGATATCCTAGGGGGTGCGGCGGCCAAGGGTGGAGTGGCCCCCAAGGCAAGTGGGGCGCCCCCTCCCCTAGGGTTCCCAACCCTAGGCGCATGGGGGGCCCAAGGGGGGGCGCACCAGCCCACTATGGGCTGGTTCCCTCCCCACTTCAGGCCATGGGGCCCTCCGGGATGGGTGGTCCCACCCGGTGGACCCCCGGGACCCATCCGGTGGTCCCAGTACAATACCGGTGACCCCCGAAACTCTCCCGATGGCCGAAACTGCACTTCCTATATATAATTCTTCACCTCCGGACCATTCCGGAACTCCTCGTGACGTCCGGGATCTCATCCGGGACTCCGAACAACTTTTGGAATACTGCATATTCATATCTCTACAACCCTAGCGTCACCGAACCTTAAGTGTGTAGACCCTACGGGTTCGGGAGACATGTAGACATGACCGAGATGGCTCTCCGGTCAATAACCAACAGGGGGATCTGGATACCCATGTTGGCTCCCACATGCTCCTCGATGATCTCATCGGATGAACCACGATGTCGAGGATTCAAGCAACCCCGTATACAATTCCCTTTGTCAATCGGTATGTTACTTGCCCGAGATTCGATCGTCGGTATCCCAATACCTCGTTCAATTTCGTTACCGGCAAGTCACTTTACTCGTACCGTAATGCATGATCCCGTGACCAGACACTTGGTCACTTTGAGCTCATTATGATGATGCATTACCGAGTGGGCCCAGAGATACCTCTCCGTCATACAGAGTGAAAAATCCCAGTCTTGATCCGTGTCAACCCAACAGACACTTTCGGAGATACCCGTAGTATACCTTTATAGTCACCCAGTTACGTTGTGACGTTTGGAACACCCAAAGCACTCCTACGGTATCCGGGAGTTACACGATCTCATGGTCTAAGGAAAAGATACTTGACATTGGAAAAACTCTAGCAAACGAACTATACGATCTTGTGCTATGTTTAGGATTGGGTCTTGTCCATCACATCATTCTCCTAATGATGTGATCTCGTTATCAATGACATCCAATGTCAAGAGTCAGGAAACCATGACTATCTATTGATCAACGAGCTAGTCAACTAGAGGCTTACTAGGGACATGTTGGTGTCTATGTATTCACACATGTATTACGATTTCCGGATAACACAATTATAGCATGAATAAAAGACAATTATCATGAACAAGGAAATATAATAATAATCCTTTTATTATTGCCTCTAGGGCATATTTCCAACAATCTCCCACTTGCACTAGAGTCAATAATCTAGTTACATTGTGATGAATCGAACACCCATGGAATTCTGGTGTTGATCATGTTTTGCTCTAGGGAGAGGTTTAGTCAACGGATCTGCTACATTCAGGTCCGTATGTACTTTACAAATATCTATGTCTCCATCTTGAACATTTTCACGAATGGAGTTGAAGCGACGGTTGATGTGCCTGGTCTTCTTGTGAAACCTGGGCTCCTTGGCAAGTGCAATAGCTCCAGTGTTGTCATAGAAGAGTTTGATCGGCCCCGACGCATTGGGTATGACTCCTAGGTCGGTGATGAACTCCTTCACCCAAATTGCTTCATGCACTGCCTCCGAGGCCGCCATGTACTCCGCTTCACATGTAGATCCCGCCACGACGCTCTGCTTGCAACTGCACCAGCTTACTGCCCCACCATTCAAAATATACACGTATCCAGTTTGTGACTTAGAGTCATCCAGATCTGTGTCGAAGCTAGCGTCGACGTAACCCTTTACGACGAGCTCTTCGTCACCTCCATAAACGAGAAACATTTCCTTAGTCCTTTTCAGGTACTTCAGGATATTCTTGACCGCTGTCTAGTGTTCCTTGCCGGGATTACTTTGGTACCTACCTACCAAACTTACGGCAAGGTTTACATCAGGTCTGGTACACAGCATGGCATACATAATATACCCTATGGCTGAGGCATAGGGGATGACACTCATCTCTTCTATATCTTCTGCCGTGGTTGGACATTGAGCTGAGCTCAATTTCACACCTTGCAACACAGGCAAGAACCCCTTCTTAGACTGATCCATATTGAAATTCTTCAATATCTTATCAAGGTATGTGCTTTGTGAAAGACCTATGAGGCATCTTGATCTATCTCTATAGATCTTGATGCCTAATATATAAGCAGCTTCTCCAAGGTCCTTCATTGAAAAACTCTTATTCAAGTAGGCCTTAATGCTGTCCAAAAGCTCTATATCATTTCCCATCAAAAGTATGTCATCTACATATAATATGAGAAATGCTACAGAGCTCCCACTCACTTTCTTGTAAACACAGGCATCTCCATAAGTCTGCATAAACCCAAACGCTTTGATCATCTCATCAAAGCGAATATTCCAACTCCGAGATGCTTGCACCAGCCCATAAATGGATCACTGGAGCTTGCATACCTTGTTAGCATTCTTAGGGTCGACAAAACCTTCCGGCTGCATCGTATACAATTCTTCCTTAAGGAAACCATTAAGGAATGTCGTTTTGACGTCCATTTGCCATATCTCATAATCATAGTATGCGGCAATTGCTAACATAATTCGGACGGACTTCAGCTTCGCTACCGGTGAGAAAGTCTCATCATAGTCAACCCCTTGAACTTGCCGATAACCCTTAGCGACAAGTCGAGCTTTATAGATGGTAACATTACCATCCGCGTCCGTCTTCTTCTTAAAGATCCATTTGTTTTCTATCGCTCGCCGATCATCGGGCAAGTCTGTCAAAGTCCATACTTTGTTTTCATACATGGATCCTATCTCGGATTGCATGGCTTCAAGCCATTTGTTGGAACCTGGGCCCGCCATCGCTTCTTCATAGTTCGAAGGTTCACCGTTGTCTAACAACATGATTTCCAAGACAGGGTTGCCGTACCACTCTGGTGCGGAACGTGTCCTTGTGGACCTACGAAGTTCAGTAGCAACTTGATCTGAAGTTTCATGATCATCATCATTAACTTCCTCTCTAGTTGGTGCAGGCACCTCAGGAACATTTTCTTGAGTTGCACCACTTTCTGGTTCAAGAGGTAATACTTCATCAAGTTCTACTTTCCTCCCACTTACTTCTTTCGAGAGAAACTCTTTCTCTAGAAAGGATCCATTCTTGGCAACAAAGATCTTGCCTTCGGATCTGAGGTAGAAGGTATACCCAATAGTTTCTTTAGGGTATCCTATGAAGACGCATTTTTTCGACTTGGGTTCGAGCTTTTTAGGTTGAAGTTTCTTGACATAAGCATCGCATCCCCAAACTTTTAGAAACGACAGCTTAGGTTTCTTCCCAAACCATAATTCATACGGTGTCGTCTCAACGGATTTCGACGGAGCCCTATTTAAAGTGAATGCGGCAGTCTCCAAAGCATAGCCCCAAAATGATAGCGGTAAATCGGTAAGAGACATCATAGATCGCACCATATCTAATAGAGTGCGATTACGACGTTCGGACACACCATTACGCTGAGGTGTTCTAGGCGGCGTCAGTTGTGAAACTATTCCACATTTTCTTAAGTGTGTGCCAAATTCGTGACTCAAGTATTCTCCTCCACGATCTGATTGCAAGAACTTAATTTTCCTGTCACGTTGATTCTCAATCTCACTCTGAAATTCCTTGAACTTTTCAAAGGTCTCAGACTTGTGTTTCATTAAATAGACATACCCATATCTACTCAAGTCATCAGTGAGGGTGAGAACATAACGATAGCCACCGCGAGCCTCAACACTCATTGGACCGCACACATCAGTATGTATGATTTCCAATAAGTTAGTTGCTCGCTCCATTGTTCCTGAGAACGGAGTCTTGGTCATTTTACCCATGAGGCATGGTTCGCACGTGTCAAATGATTCGTAATCAAGAGACTCTAAAAGTCCATCTGCATGGAGCTTCTTCATGTGTTTGACACCTATGTGACCAAGGCGGCAGTGCCACAAGTATGTGGGACTATCATTATCAACCTTACATCTTTTGGTACTCACACTATGAATATGTGTAGCATTACGCTCGAGATTCATTAAGAATAAACCATTCACCATCGGAGCATGACCATAAAACATATCTCTCATATAAATAGAACAACCATTATTCTCGGATTTAAATGAGTAGCCATCTCATATTAAACAAGATCCTGATACAATGTTCATGCTCAAACTTGGCACTAAATAACAATTATTGAGGTTCAAAACTAATCCCGTAGGCAAATGTAGAGGTAGCGTGCCGACGGCGATCACATCGACCTTGGAACCATTCCCGACGCGCATCGTCACCTCGTCCTTCGCCAGTCTCCGCTTATTCCACAGCTCCTGCTTTGAGTTACAAATGTGAGCAACTGCACCGGTATCAAATACCCAGGAGATACTACGAGTACTGGTAAGGTACACATCAATTACATGTATATCACATATACCTTTCGTTTTGCCGGCCTTCTTGTCCGCTAAGTATTTGGGGCAGTTCCGCTTCCAGTGACCACTTTCCTTGCAATAAAAGCACTCAGTCTCGGGCTTGGGTCCATTCTTTGGCTTCTTCCCGGCAGCATGCTTACCGGGCGCGGCAACTCCCTTGCCGTCCTTCTTGAAGTTCCTTTTACCCTGGCCTTTCTTGAACTTAGTGGTTTTATTCACCATCAACACTTGATGTTCCTTTTTGATTTCCACCTCCGCTGATTTCAGCATTGAATATACCTCAGGAATGGTCTTTTCCATCCCCTGCATATTGAAGTTCATCACAAAGCTCTTGTAGCTCGGTGGAAGCGACTGAAGGATTCTGTCAATGACCGCGTCATCCAGGAGATTAACTCCCAGCTAAGTCAAGCGGTTATGCAACCCAGAAATTTTGAGTATGTGCTCACTGACAGAACTATTTTCCTCCATTTACAGCTGAAGAACTTGTCGGAGACTTCATATCTCTCGACCCGGGCATGAGCTTGAAAAACCATTTTCAGCTCTTCGAACATCTCATATGCTCCGTGTCTCTCGAAACGCTTTTGGAGCCCCGGTTCTAAGCTGTAAAGCATGCCGCACTGAACGAGGGAGTAATCATCGGTACGTGTCTGCCAAGCGTTCATAACGTCTTGTTCTGCAGGGAGAACAGGTGCTTCACCTAGCGGTGCTTGTAGGACATAATCTTTCTTGGCAGCTATGAGGATGATCCTCAGGTTCCGGACCCAGTCCGTATAGTTGCTGCCATCGTCTTTCAGCTTGGTTTTCTCTAGGAACGCATTGAAGTTGAGGACAACGTTGGCCATTTGATCTACAATACATGTTGTAAAGATTTTAGACTAAGTTCATGATAATTAAGTTCATCTAATCAAATTATTCAATGAACTCCCACTCAGATAGACATCCCTCCAGTCATCTAAGTATAACATGATCCGAGTTAACTAGGCCGTGTCCGATCATCACGTGAGACGGACTAGCCAACATCGGTGAACATCTTCATGTTGATCGTATCTTCTATACGACTCATGCTCGACCTTTCGGTCTTCTGTGTTCCAAGGCCATGTCTGTACATGCTAGGCTCGTCAAGTCAACCTAAGTGTTTGCATGTGTAAATATGTCTTACACCCGTTGTATGTGAACGTTGGAATCTATCACACCCGATCATCACGTGATGCTTCGAAACAACGAACTGTCGCAACGGTGCACAGTTAGGGGGAACACTTTCTTGAAATTATTATGAGGGATCATCTTATTTACTACCGTCGCTCTAAGTAAACAAGATGCAAAAACATGATAAACATCACATGCAATCAAATAATAATAGTGACATGATATGGCCAATATCACATAGCTCCTTTGATCTCCATCTTGGGGCTCCATGATTATCTTGTCACCGGCATGACACCATGATCTCCATCATCGTGTCTTCATGAAGTTGCTTGCCAACTATTACTTCTACTACTATGGCTAACACGTTTAGCAATAAAGTAAAGTAATTTACATGGCATTTCTCAATGACACGCAGGTCATACAAAAAATAAAGACAACTCCTATGGCTCCTGCCGGTTGTCATACTCATCGACATGCAAGTCGTGATTCCTATTACAATAGCATGAACATCTCATACATCACATATATATCATTCATCATTCATCACAACTTTGGCCATATCACATCACAAAACACTTGCTGCAAAAACAAGTTAGACGTCCTCTAATTGTTGTTGCAAGTTTTACGTGGCTGCAATAGGGTTCTAGCAAGAACGTTTTCTTACCTACGTGAAAGCCACAACGTGATTTGTCAACTTCTATTTACCCTTCATAAGGACCCTTTTCATCAAATCTGCTCCAACTAAAGTGGGAGAGACAGACACCCGCCAGCCACCTTATGCAACTAGTGCATGTCAGTCGGTGGAACTGGTCTCACGTAAGCATACGTGTCAGGTTGGTCCGGGCCGCTTCATCCCACAATACTGCTGAAGCAAAATAAGACTAGTAGCGGCAAGAAAGTTGACAACATCTACGCCCACAACAAATTGTGTTCTACTCATGCAAAGAGAACTACGCATAGACCTAGCTCATGATGCCACTGTTGGGGAACGTTATAGAAAACAAAAATTTTCCTACGGTTTCACCAAGATCCATCTATGAGTTCATCTAGCAACGAGTGAACGGATTGCATCTACATACCTTTGTAGATCACGCGCGGAAGCGTTCAAAGAACGGGGATGAGGAAGTCGTACTCGACGTGATCCAAATCACCGGAGATCCTAGCGCCGAACGGACGGCACCTCCGCGTTCAACACACATACGGTCAGCGTGACGTCTCCTCCTTCTTGATCCAGCAAGGGGGAAGGAGAGGTTGATGAAGATCCAGCAGCACGACGACGTGGTGGTGGATGCAGGGGTCACCGCAGCAGGGCTTCGCCGAGCTTCTACGAGAGGGAGAGGTGTAGCAGGGGAGAGGGAGGCGCCAAGAGTCAAGGGTGCGGCTGCCCCCTCCCTCCCCCCCCCTTTATAGAGGCCCCCTAGGGGGTGCGCCGGCCCTAGGAGATGGGATCTCCTAGGGGGGGCGGCGGCCAAGGGTGGAGTGGCCCCCAAGGCAAGTGGGGCGCCCCCTCCCCTAGGGTTCCCAACCCTAGGCGCATGGGGGGCCCAAGGGGGGGCGCACCAGCCCACTATGGGCTGGTTCCCTCCCCACTTCAGGCCATGGGGCCCTCCGGGATGGGTGGTCCCACCCGGTGGACCCCCGGGGCCCATCTGGTGGTCCCAGTACAATACCGGTGACCCCCGAAACTCTCCCGATGGCCGAAACTGCACTTCCTATATATAATTCTTCACCTCCGGACCATTCCGGAACTCCTCGTGACGTCCGGGATCTCATCCGGGACTCCGAAAAACTTTTGGAATACTGCATATTCATATCTCTACAACCCTAGCGTCACCGAACCTTAAGTGTGTAGACCCTACGGGTTCGGGAGACATGTAGACATGACCGAGATGGCTCTTCGGTCAATAACCAACAGGGGGATCTGGATACCCATGTTGGCTCCCACATGCTCCTCGATGATCTCATCGGATGAACCACGATGTCGAGGATTCAAGCAACCCCGTATACAATTCCCTTTGTGAATTGGTATGTTACTTGCCCGAGATTCGATCGTCGGTATCCCAATACCTCATTCAATCTCGTTACCGGCAAGTCACTTTACTCGTACCGTAATGCATGATCCCGTGACGTCCGGGATCTCATCCGGGACTCCGAACAACTTTCAGGTTACTGCATATTCATATCTCTACAACCCTAGCGTCACCGAACCTTAAGTGTGTAGACCCTACGGGTTTGGGAGACATGTAGACATGACCGAGATGGCTCTCCGGTCAATAACCAACAGCGGGATCTGGATACCCATGTTGCCTCCCACATGCTCCTCGATGATCTCATCGAATGAACCACGATGTCGAGGATTCAAGCAACCCCGTATACAATTCCCTTTGTCAATCGGTACGTTACTTGCCCGAGATTCGATCGTCGGTATCCCAATACCTCATTCAATCTCGTTACCGGCAAGTCACTTTACTCGTACCGTAATGCATGATCCCGTGACCAGAAACTTGGTCACTTTGAGCTCATTATGATGATGCATTACCGAGTGGGCCCAGAGATACCTCTCCGTCATACGGAGTGACAAATCCCAGTCTTGATCCGTGTCAACCCAACAGACACTTTCGGAGATACCCGTAGTATACCTTTATAATCACCCAGTTACGTTGTGATGTTTGGTACACCCAAAGCACTCCTACGGTATCCGGGAGTTACACGATCTCATGGTCTAAGGAAAAGATACTTGACATTGGAAAAACTCTAGCAAACGAACTATACGATCTTGTGCTATGTTTAGGATTGGGTCTTGTCCATCACATCATTCTCCTAATGATGTGATCTCGTTATCAATGACATCCAATGTCCATAGTCAGGAAACCATGACTATCTATTGATCAACGAGCTAGTCAACTAGAGGCTTACTAGGGACATGTTGGTGTCTATGTATTCACACATGTATTATGATTTCCGGATAACACAATTATAGCATCAATAAAAGACAATTATCATGGACAAGGAAATATAATAATAATCCTTTTATTATTGCCTCTAGGGCATATTTCCAACATGTTGGGTGTTCAAGCAGGCAGGCAAGTTAAGCGCCGACAATGAAGACAAGGGGCTGCATAGCGACGACGACGAGGAGCCCTGGTCGCCGAACAACAATGGACAGAAGGGTTTTCCCCCACAAGTGCGGACGGTGAACATGATATACGCCACCCACATCCCAAAAAGGGAGCGGAAGCGTGCGTTAAGGGACATATACGCGGTAGAGCCAGTTGCCCCAAAGTTCAACCCATGGTCCTCCTGCTCGATCACCTTTGATCGAAGAGACCATCCCACTAGCATCCGTCATGGCGGATTTGCCGCATTGGTTCTAGACCCAATTATTGACGGATTTCATCTCACTGGAGTCCTCATGGACGGCGGCAGCAGCCTGAACCTGCTTTACCAGGATACAGTGCGAAAAATGGGCATCGATCCCTCGAGGATTAAGCCCACAAAAACGACCTTTAAAGGCGTAATACCAGGTGTAGAGGCCAACTGTACAGGCTCAGTCACACTTGAAGTGGTCTTCGGATCCCCGGATAATTTTTGAAGCGAGGAATTGGTCTTCGACATAGTCCCATTCCGCAGTGGCTATCATGCACTGCTCGGACGAACCGCATTCGCCACATTCAATGCGGTACCGCACTACGCATACCTTAAGCTCAAGATGCTAGGCCCTCGTGGAGTAATTACGGTCAATGGAAACACCGAACGCTCCCTCCGAACGGAGGAGCACACGGCGGCCCTTGCAGCGGAAGTACAAAGCAGCCTCTCCAGGCAGTTCTCCAGTCCGGCCATTAAACGTCCGAACACCGTCAAGCATGCCCGGAGTAACCTACAACAAGACCGCCTGGCACGTTCCGAGAAGGCGTAGCAATGCGGCCACAGCCCCAACCCTAGCCAAAAGGCGACGCCAGTACTTCGCGTACATAATTACGCTCTAGAAATACCATGGGCATAGGGGGAGGGGCACCATCACGGCACGCCCAAAACACGGCTTAAACCGCACCACGGGCTGCCGATCTTTTACTTTTCTCTTACCTCCAGGACTCTACTCTTCGGAAGGCCTGTTCGGCAGTAAAATTGCCGCACAAACGATGCAAGAACCAGGGAAGCAGACAAGCCATGCCGCATCATCGAAATCCTAGGTGGTCTCTATCACGAGCAGTATACTTGTTTCGCATACTATTCCGCAGCTTGCCCCTGGAGCAGACATGTTAAATACTCCAACTTTTCGTTTATCGCATTACTTGTATCGTTCTTCTTTGATCGCAGCTATTTCTAATAAACAATGCATAGCTTTTGTCTATTTTTGCACTATCTTTTTATAAATAAATGTTCCTTAACGACATGTTGCACCCGTACAACTTGGTACGGCCAAAATACGCCAGGGGCTTTTAGCACCCCTCAATATGGTGTGAGAAGTCCGAACACTTTCACAAGTGCGGCACCCCGAACTTATAGCATTATATGCATCGGCTCCGAATCATGTCTTGGGTCAATAGTTGGGTTTGCCCGGCTCCTATGTTTTGGTTCCTTACGTTTCGCTATATCGGCTAAGGTAGCACTAGGAGAACCACTGCGATTGTGCCCCAGTTGAGCTGGGCCGAGCACCTGAGTGGAGAAAGCTAAAACTGACTATCATGATGAAGCGAGAGCTGGTCGCTGTTCGAGAGGTTTTTTCAAGCCCCTAAAGACTTATGCCGCTTAGGGCGACGAGTCGGCTCTGTCCGGCCCAGGCGTGGATAGCGCCCCGAACTCGGTCTTCCGAATACTAGGGGCTTCGCCGAAATTTAAAATTATAGAATTCTATGGCTAAGTGAGAGTGTTCACCATTATAGTCCGATTGCCTCGTTCGTCGGGCTGAGCGCCTCCCTCGAAGGACCCAAACATGGGAAAAAGAGTGCCCAGATTTATCCCCGAACACCCCAGCACTAGTGGCAAGGGGACAGAAGCCGACGACTCGCCATCTCTCAGTATTGATAAACAGCCGCACAGAAGGTAATATTTTAAATTCAAGCAGCATTGCTCAGCGCATATGAACAAGTTTTCAGCGCACAGGACAAAAATGAGCGAGTTTTACTCAAAAATTACATCCCTGGTACATTCATCTGCCACAAGGCAGGCACCCTTCAGAACATCCTTATAGTAATTTTCGGGCTTGCGATGCTCTTTCCCCGTTGGTGGCCCGTCCTTCACAAGCTTCTCCGCATCCAGCCTGCCCCAGTGCACCTTAGCATGGGCAAAGGCCCTACGGGCACCTTCAATACAGATGGAGCGCTTGATGACTTCGAGCCTTGGACAGGCCTCCACCAGCCGCCGCACCAGCTCGAAATAGCTCCCAGGCAGGGCCTCTCCAGGCCACAGCCGAACTAGGAGGCCCTTCATGGCCTGTTCGGCCGCCTTCTGGAGCTCGACCAGTTGCTTCAGCTAGTCGCTCAGGGGCAGGGGGTGCCCGGCCTCAGCATACTGAGACCAGAACACCTTCTCCGTCGAGCTGCCCTCCTCGGCTCGATATAATGCGGCAGTATCAGATACACTCCGGGGAAGATCTGCAAATGCCCCTGGAGAGCTCCGGATTCGGGTAAGTATCAAGTAACTCACGTTTATGTGTTTACTTTGCATAGAGAATGCCTTACCCGCCGCTAATTTCTTCACCTCATCCAACTCTTGGAGGGTTTTCTGGGATTCGGCCTTGGCAGACTTGGCATTTTCAATAGCCGCCGCGAGCTCGGACTCTCGTGTCTTCGAGTCAAGCTCCAAACTCTCATGTTTCTTCATGAGAACCTGGAGCTCTTTCCGCACCTTGCCAACCTCGGCCTCGAGCAGCGCTTGCTTAAGGGTCGCCACCTCAGATGTGGCCCCTACAATAGCCATGTTAATCCTGTCATTTCTTGCAATTGCACCTTTTTTATATACATATTCAACCAAGGTATTTCTTACCTTCCTTCTCCTCGAGCTGCTTCTTGGCATGCCCGAGCTCTTGCTCGGACTTCTCGAGGCTCTGCTTCAGCGTGTCCACTTCCGCAGTGAGTACGGCGGACGCCAGCAGAGAAGCCTGCACACGCATATTGACTCCTTTTGTTAGACTCCTGCGAATTTTTTGATCCTCTATTCAGCTTTTCTTCCCGAACGCCCAACAGAGCATCAGGGGCTACTGTCTATGCGGTAATATCATTTACACATTATTTACATACCTCAAAGCCTGTCAAAAGGCTAGTACAAGCTTCAGTCAGTCCGCTCTTGGCGGACTGAACCTTCTGGACCACCGCACTCATAATAGCGCGGTGCTCCTCGTCGATGGAGGCGCCTTGGAGCGCCTCCAACATATTGTCCGGCGCCTCCGGGTGGACGGGGGTCGCCGGCACGATGGACTTGCTCCTCTTCAAAGGAGGTCCCCTGCCGGACTCCGGAACCCTTGAAGGTTTCGGAGCGGTGTCCGGCCTAGAGCCGGACTTGGAGCCCTGGGGGGTTTCATCCCCTTTACTCCTGGAGTCCGGGAGGTCGCCTTGCGGCGCCTCAGGGACCACCTCCTCCCTACTTGGAACCTGTTGGGATAGCACCTCGGTGTCGTCCATAGGGCGGGGGGAGGAAGCCGTCGGAAGCGAGTTCACATCCGACGAGTCCAGTGAGCCGCTCGACGATGCGTCGAGCCGGTCTTTGAGTGGGCTGCATAAGCATATTCGACATAAGGGAAAGCTGTGCAATAAACGAATACTATGAATTACTCCGGTATCCGGATACTTACAATTTTGCCAGGGGCTTGGCCCTGGGCTACCACTCCTCTTCGCCGTCGTCGGCGTCGTCGGAGTAGTCCGAAGGAAGGGTTTTCCCCTTCTTGGACCCTCCGGCCTCCTCAGAGAGGGCGGCCTTCCTTTTCTTCTCTCCTCCCGCTGGAGGGGGAGAGGTCTCTTCTTCCTCCTCGTCGTCTTCATGAGAGGAAGGCGCTTCGGGACCGTCGGATGACGAATCTGACACCTCCTGGCGTCGGGCACTCTTTCGAGTCCCCAAGGCCCTTTTCGTGGCCTTCTTCTCCGGCACCACATAGGGCGCCGGAACTAGCAACCTCGCCAAGAGAGCGTCCGCTGGGCCTTCGAGCAAGGGAGCCGGACAGTTGATCTGTCCAGACGTCACCTCCCAATCCTATCACAGATAAGGGAACTTAGATCCCGCATAGAGTCAAACTATGAAAAACTGATACCCTGTAAAAGGACAAAAACCTCTTACCGCATGAGCGTGATGCTGAGTACTAAATCCGCGATCCACGGTAGCAGATGCGGGAGCCTTGGCGCCCTTGAAAAGCATCCTCCACGCATCTTCATACGTCGTGTCGAAGGGCCTGTTTAGAGTTCGGTGCTGCGCCGGGTCGAACTCCCACAGGTTGAAGGCCCGTCGTTGACACGGGAGGATCAGGCGGACGAGCATAATCTGGACTACGTTGACAAGCTTGAGCCTCTTGTCCACCAGGGTTTGGATGCATGTTTGGAGTCCGGTCGGCTCTCCTTTTTTACCCCAAGACAGGCATATCTCCTTCCAGGAGGTGAGCCGCGTAGGGGGGCCGGATCGAAACTCAAGGGGTGCGACCCATTCGGCGTTGCGCGGCTCGGTGACGTAAAACCACCATGATTGCCACCCCTTCAGGGTCTCCACAAAGGAGCCCTCAAGCCACAGGACGTTGGCCATCTTGCCAACCATGGCACCGCCGCACTCCGCCTGGCTTCCGCGCACTACCTTTGGCTTGACGTTGAAAGTCTTAAGCCATAGGCCGAAATGGGGGCGGATGCGGAGGAACACCTCGCACGCGACGATAAACGCCGAGATGTTGAGGACGAAGTTCGGGGCCAGATCGTGGAAATCCAGGCCGTAGTAGAACATGAGTCCCCGGACAAACGGATGCAGAGGGAAGCCCAGTCCGCGGAGGAAATGGGGGAGGAATACCACCCTCTCATGGGGCCTAGGAGTGGGGATGAGCTGCCCCTTTTCGGGAAGCCGGTGCGCGATGTCGCTAGCCAGATACCCGGCCTTCCTCAGCTTTTTGATGTGTCCCTCCGTGACGAAGGAGACCATCCACTTGCCTCCCGCTCCGGACATGACTGGAGAAGGTTGAGGTGGTAGTGTGGACTTGGGCGCTGGAGCTCGAGTGCGCAAGAATGGATAGGCAAAGGAGGAAGAAGGCGTGGGTGAAAAGGTGGATCCTTATCCCCTTATATGGGTGGACGCAACTACATGTCCCCACCAGCCTGGTAAAACTCGCTTATCTCCAAGCACCGTAATCAAAGGCGCGGTTGGGTTACCCACGCCCGTATTGATGAGAATCCCGGAATAAGGGGACACGATCTCTGCTTTGACAAGACGTGCCAAGAAAACCGCCTCGCATAACACGCTGAGGTGGGATACTGAAAAAACTCGGATAAAGGCTTGGCCGTGGTGTGTCACGCTACGGAATACGTCAGCAGATTAGATTTGTGTAAATATTATTCTCTCTATGGCAATATGTGGAAACTTATTTTGCAGAGCCGGACACTATCTTTATGTTCAAAATCTTCTATGAAGTACTTGGAGGAGGAACCCGCCTTGCAATGCCGAAGACAAACTGCGCGCCGGACTCATCTTCATTGAAGCCTGGTTCAGGGGCTACTGAGGGAGTCCTGGATTAGGGGGCGTTCGGATAGCCGAACTATACCTTCAGCCGGACTCCTGGACTATGAAGATGCAAGATTGAAGACTCCGTCCCGTGTCCGAAAGGGACTTTCCTTGGCGTGGAAGGCAAGCTTGGCGATACGGATATGAAGATCTCCTACCATTGTAACCGACTCTATGTAACCCTAACCCTATCCGGTGTCTATATAAACCGGAGGGTTTTAGTCCGTAGGACAACATACACATCAACAATCATACCATAGGCTAGCTTCTAGGGTTTAGCCTCTCTGATCCCGTGGTAGATCTACTCTTGTACTACCCATATCAACAATATTAATCAAGCAGGACGTAGGGTTTTACCTCCATCAAGAGGGCCCGAACCTGGGTAAAACTTCGTGTCCCTTGCCTCCTGTTACCATCCGGCCTAGACGCACAGTTCGGGACCCCCTACCCGAGATCCACCGGTTTTGACACCGACATGCATGCTATGGGACTTGAAGACTTCAGCACAAGTATTTCTCAATTTCACAACTACTCAACTAGCACGACTTTGATATTATTACCTCTATATCTCAAAACAATCATCAAGCATCAAACTTCTCTTAGTATTCAAAACACTCTTAAGAAAATTTTACTAACTTTGAATACCTAGCATATTAGGATTTTAAGCAAATTACCATGCTATTAAGTCTAAAAATAATCTAAGTGAAGCATGAGAGATCAATAGTTTCTATAAAACAAATCCACCACCGTGCTCTAAAAGATATAAGTGAATTACTAGAGCAAAATTATATAACTCAAAAGATATAAGCGAAGCACATAGAGTATTCTAACAAATTCTAAATCATGTATGGCTCTCTCAAAAGGTGTGTACAGAACGGATGATTGTGGTAAACTAAAAATCAAAGACTCAAATAATACAAGACGCTCCAAGCAAAACACATATCATGTGGCGAATAAAAATATAGCTCCAAGTAAAGTTACTGATAGAAGTAGACGAAAGAGGGGATGCCTTCCGGGGCATCCCCAAGCTTTGGCTTTTAGGTGTCCTTAGATTATCTTAGGGGTGCCATGGGCATCCCCAAGCTTAGGCTCTTGCCACTCCTTGTTCCATAATCCATCAAATCTTTACCCAAAACTTGAAAACTTCACAACACAAAACTTAAAGTAGAAAATCTCGTGAGCTCCGTTAGCGAAAGAAAATAAAAGACCACTTCAAGGTACTGTAATGAACTCATTCTTTATTTATATTGGTGTTATACCTACTGTATTCCAACTTCTCTATGGTTTGTAAACTATTTTACTAGCCATAGATTCATCAAAAATAAGCAAACAACACACGAAAAACAGAATCTGTCAAAAACAGAACAGTCTGTAGTAATCTGTAGCTAGCACAAGATATGGAACCCCAAAAATTCTAAAATGAATTACTGGACGTGAGGAATTTATCTATTAATCATCTGCAAAAATAATTAACTAAATATCACTTTCCAAATAAAAATGACAGCAGTTATCGTGAGCGCTAAAGTTTCTGTTTTTTACAGCAAGTTCAACAAGACTTTCCCCAAGTCTTCCCAACGGTTCTACTTGGCACAAACACTAATTAAACACAAAAAACACAACCAAAACAAAGGATAGATAAATTATTTATTACTAAACAGGAGCAAAAAGCAAGGAATAAAAATAAAAGAGGGTTGCCGCCCAACAAGCGCTATCGTTTAAAGCCCCTAGCTAGGCATAACAAGCAAGAGTAGATCTAGGTACTGCCATAATAGTAAGATAGATTATTAAAACTCATCTCATATTCTCTATGTTCGGCGGCAAGTTTTCTTTGAGGCAAGCAAAAGTAATCAAAAGGGCTAAATTTAATGGGACAAAAGTCCCTAAGATCAACCTTGGGAGGTATAGGTTCCTCCTTTGGTCCTTCATATTGCACAGCCAATTCATCATTATAAGCATTCTTTTGACAGAACTTTGTGAGCCTATATTCAAGAGAATATCCTAGTTCATTATTTCGAGTAGCCAAATCATCATTAAGTTCAGAGATTCTGTCAACTAAAACATTGGTAGGAACCCTTTTTCTAAGATTTTCATTGAAAGCAACATAGTCTAGAGATTGAAAATGCATTATTTCTTCTTGATCAAAGAGGATAGCCTCTATGGGAGGACGGCAAGCGTCCACCCTATAATGTGCAAAGATTTCTTTGGCCTCTTTTATTATGAATCTAAACTCATGAGCCAAAAAGATAGTAGCGGCACGCTAACAGAAGAATGCTCAATATTAGAAAATTCTAGAAAAATCCTTTGTATGGAAGGATGCATGTGCATGAATTGTCTTTCACGTTAAACTACTAGCATGGCAATAGCATCCGCAAGACTAATAGTTCTATGAAGGATGGAACTACCCATAGAAGATAAAGCACCGACACAAGTGAAGAAATCTTGAATAACTCCTTTTCCAATAATATTACCACTACCAACACGGAATCTTTTTGTATGTGAGATAGTGGGTTCTTTAGTAGGAGCATCAGAATTATTATCGACAATAGTTTCCCCAATTTCCGACATAGCGGCAAAAGGTAAAGGACTAGCCAAAACGACAAGAAAACAAACTAACACACAAGCAAACAAAAGCAAGCGGGCAAAAAGAGGCAAATAGAGAAAGAGAGGGAGGATAGAGAGAGAGGGCAAATAAAACGGCAAGGGTGAAATGGGGGAGAGGAAAACGAGAGGCAAATGGCAAATAATGTAATGCGGCAGATAAGGGTATGTGATGGGTACTTGGTATGTTGACTTTTGCGTAGACCTCCCCGGCAACGGCGCCAGAAATCCTTCTTGCTACCTCTTGAGCACTGCGTTGGTTTTCCCCGAAGAGGAAGGGATGATGTAGCAAAGTAGCGTAAGTATTTCCCTCAGTTTTTGATAACCAATGTATCCATCCAGTAGGAGGCTACGCGCGAGTCCCTCGTACCTGCACAAAACAAATAAATCACCGCAACCAACGCAAATAGGGGTTGTCAATCCCTATAAGGCCACTTACGAGAGTGAGATCTGATAGATATGATAAGATAATATTTTTGATATTTTTATGATAAAGATGCAAAGTAAAATAAAGGCAAAGTAAATATAGCAAAGGAAATAAATAAGTAGTAGGAGATCAATATGATAAAGATAGACCCAGGGGGCATAGGTTTCACTAGTGGCTTCTCTCGAGAGCATAAGTATTCTACGGTGGGTGAACAAATTACTGTTGAGCAATTGACAGAATTGAGCATAGTTATGAGAATATATAGGCATGATCATGTATATAGGCATCACGTCTGAGACAAGTAGACCGACTCCTGCCTGCATCTACTACTATTACTCCACTCATCGACCGCTATCCAGCATGCATCTAGAGTATTAAGTTAAAAATAGAGTAACGCCTTAAGCAAGATGACATGATGTAGAGGGATAGACTCATGCAATATGAAGAGAACCCCATCTTGTTATCCTCGATGGCAACAATAAAATACATGCCTTGCTGCCCCTACTGTCACTGGGAAAGGAAACTGCAAGATTGAACCCAAAGCTAAGCACTTCTCCCGTTGCAAGAAAGATCAATCTAGTAGGCCAAACCAAATTGATAATTTGAAGAGACTTGCAAAGATAACCAATCATACATAAAAGAATTCAGAGCCGATTCAAATATTATTCATAGATAGACTTGATCATAAACCCACAATTCATCGGTCTCAACAAACACACCACAAAAAGAAGATTATATCGAATAGTTCTGCACAAGAGAGGGGAGAACGTTGTATTGAGATCCAAAAAGAGAGAAGAATCCATCTAGCTAGTAACTATGGACCCGTAGGTCTGAGGTAAACTACTCACACTTCATCGGAGAGGCTATGGTGTTGATGTAGAAGCCCTTCGTGATCGATGCCCCCTCCGGTGGAGCTCCAGAACTGGCCCCAAGATGGGATCTCGTGGATACAGAAAGTTACGGCGGTGGAATTAGGGTTTTGGCTCCGTCCCTGATCGTTTGGGGGTACGTAGGTATATATAGGAGGAAGGAGTACGTCGGTGGAGCAACAGGGGGCCCATGAGGGTGGAGGGCGCGCTTGGGGTACGCAGTCGCGCCCCCCTACCTCGTGGCCTCCTCTTTTCTTTCTTGACGTAGGGTCCAAGTCTCCCGGGTCTTGTTCGTTGAGAAAATCACGTTCCCGAAGGTTTCATTCCGTTTGGACTCCGTTAGATATTCCTTTTCTTTGAAACCCTAAAACAGGCAAAAAACAACAATTCTGGGTTGGGCCTCCGGTTAATAGGTTAGTCCCAAAAATAATATAAAAGTGGATAATAAAGCCCAATAATGTCCAAAACAGTAGATAATATAGCATGGAGCAATCAAAAATTATAGATATGTTGGAGACGTATCAAACTACAAGCCCAATTGTGAGTCAAGGGTAGACTTGCAATGTGGATGAAACAAACTACTAGCCTAATTGTGACTCTAGGACGGACTTGCAGCTGGGACAACTACACAAAACTACGATACCATTTGCGAGTCGATGGTGGAATTATAATTGGGATAACAACAAACTAAGAACCTAGTTGCGAGTCGAGCATGGACTTGCAACTGGGATAAAAACAAAAATGAATGTCTAGTTGCAAGTCATGGGTGGACTTACAATTGGGACAAACTACGGTCCCATTTGTGAGTGGGTGGTGGACTTGCACCTGGGACAACTACAAAGAAACATCGCCAGTTGCGATTCAAAGGTCGACTTGCAACTGGGATGAAATAAACTATAGGCCCAGTTGCGAAGGGTGGACTTGCAACTAGGATGAAAAACAAAACACACACTCCAATTCCGAGTCAGGGGTGGCTTGCAACTCAGAAAATTACAAGCGCACTTACCAATTGAGGGTGGACTTGCAACTGGAACAAGTATGAAAATACAAGCGCAGTTGCGAGTCAAGGGTCGACATGCAACTAGGATGAAAACAAAGTTATGGGTCTAGTTGCGAGTCAAATGTGCATTGGCAACTAAGATGAAAAACAAAACACATGCTCCAGTTGTGAGTCAAGGGTGGACTTGCAACTCAGACAACTATGAGCCCGGTTGTGAGTCGAGGATGGACTTGCACCAGGGACAACTACGAAACTACGAGCCCAACTATGAGTAAAGGGTATACTTGCAACTAGGATGAAACAACTATGGATCCAATTGCGAGTCAAGGGTGAACTTGTAGCTGAGACGAAAGACAAAACACATGCCTAGTTGTGAGTTAAGGGTAGGCTTGCAATTGGGATGGAACGAACTATTGAGGGAAATATGCCCTAGAGGCAATAATAGAGTTGTTATTTATATTTCCTTATATCATGATAAATGTTTAGTATTCATGCTAGAATTTTATTAACCAGAAAGTTAGTACATGTGTGAATACATAGAAAAAATAGAGTGTCCCTAGTATGCCTCTACTTGACTAGCTCGTTAATCAAAGATGTTTAAGTTTCCTAACCATAGACATGTGTTGTCATTTGATGAACGAGATCACATCATTAAAGAATGATTTGATGGACAAGACCCATCCGTTAGCTTAGCATAATGATCGTTTACTTTTATTGCTATTGTTTTCGTCATGACTTATGCATGTTCCTCTGACTATGAGATTATGCAACTCCCGACAACCGGAGAAACACCTTGTGTGCTATCAAATGTCACAACGTAACTGGGTGATTATAAAGATGCTCTACAGGTGTCTCCGATGGTGTTTGTTGAGTTGGCATAGATCGAGATTAGGATTTGTCACTCCGAGTATCAGAGAGGTATCTCTGGGCCCTCTCGGTAATGCACATCACTATGAGCCTTGCAAGCAATGTGACTAATGATTTACTTATGGGATGATGTGTTATGGAACGAGTAAAGAGACCTGCCGGTAACGATATTGAACTAGGTATGATGATACCGACAATCGAATCTCGAGCAAGTAACATACCGATGACAAAGGAAACAACGTATGTTGTTATGCGGTTTGACCGATAAAGATCTTCGTAGAATATGTAGGATCCAATATGAGCATCCAGGTTCCGCTATTGGTTATTGACCGAAGATGTGTCTCTGTCATGTCTACATAGTTCTCGAACCCGTAGGGTCCGCACGCTTAATGTTCTATGACGATTTGTATTATTAGTTATGTGATTTGATGACCGAAGTTTGTTTGGAGTCCGGTATGAGATCACGGACATGACGAGGAGTCTCGAAATGATCGAGACGTAAAGATTCATATATTGGAAGGCTATATTCGGACATCGGAAAGGTTCTGAGTGATTCGGGTATTTTTTGGAGTACCGGCGAGTTACGGGAATTCACCAAGAGAAGTAATGGGCCTTATTGGGCCATATGGGAAAAGAGGAGGTAGGCCAAGGGGAGGCGGCGCGCCCCCTGTTGGGTAACTATCTAGGAGATGAATAGCAACGAGAGGGGAGAGTGTGTCTACATACCCTCGTAGACCGAAAGCGGAAGCATTTACTAACGCAGTTGATGTAGTCGAACATCTTCGCGATCCAACCGATCAAGTACCGAACGCATAGCACCTCCACGATCTGCACACGTTCAGCTCGGTGACGTCCCTCGTACTCTTGATTCAGCTGAGGCCGAGGGTGAGTTCCATCAGCACGACGGCGTGTTGACGGTGATGATGAAGTTACCGACGCAGGGTGTCGGTGTCAAAACCGGCGGATCTCAGGTAGGGGGTCCCGAACTGGGCGTCTAGGCGGATGGTAACAGGAGGCAGGGGACATGATGTTTACCCAGGTTCGGGCCCTCTTGATGGAGGTAATACCCTACGTCATGATTGATTGTTCTTGATAATATGAGTAGTACAAGAGTTGATCTACCACGAGATCAGAGAGGCTAAACCCTAGAAGCTAGCCTATGGTATGATTTTTGTTGGTCCTACGGACTAAACCCTCCTGTTTATATAGACACCGGAGGGGGCTAGGGTTACACAGAGTCGGTTACAAGGAAGGAGATCTACATATCCGTACTGCCAAGCTTGCCTTCCACGCCCAGGAGAGTCTCATCCGGACATGGGCCGAAGTCTTCAATCTTGTATCTTCATAGTCCAACAGTCCGGCCAAAGGATATAGTCCGGCTGTCCAGATACCCCCTAATCCAGGACTCCCTCAGTAGCCCCTGAACCAGGCTTCAATGACGATGAGTCCGGCGCGTAGATTGTCTTCGGCATTGCAAGGCGGGTTCCTCCTCCGAATACTTCATAGAAGATTTTGAACACGAGGATCGTGTCCGGCTCTGCAAAATAAGTTCCACATACCACCGTAGAGAGAATAATATTTCCATAAATCTAATCTGCTGACATACCCCGTAATGTGACATCACACCATAGTCAGGTCTTTATTCGAATCGTTTTTCATAACCAATCTCAGCGTGTTTCGCGAGGCGGTTTCCTTGGCACGTCTTGTCGAAGCAGAGATTGTGTCCCCTTTATTACGGGATTCTCATCAATATGGACGTGGGTAACCCAACCGTGCCTATTGGTAGGACTCCTAGATCTTAGGCAAGTCCCAAACGGCCACGAGGAGGACGCTTGATATTCACCCTCTTTACAAGGCTTTTTCTTTTTCCCTCTCGTGCTCAATCAAATCCTTCCCCCGCCTCGAGTTCTAACACCCAAAACGCAGGTCAGGTGCTTCGGAGCTTCAACTATGTCCGGATCCAACCTTCAAGGTCGGTGGATGCCTTCCTCCGTCACGGAGGAGGACATCAAGAGGTTGAGAGAGGCCAGATATCTGACCGCCGAAATTCCGCATCGGCTGCCCGCCCGAGGGCAGGTCGTCCCTACTCCCGAACCCAACGAGAGCGTCGTGTTCGTCTCCCACTTCCTCCGAGGACTAGGCCTCGCTCTGGATCCCTTTGTTAGGGGTCTTATGTTCTATTATGGGCTAGATTTTCACGATCTGTCCCCAGATTCCCTTCTTCACATTTCGTCATTTATTGTCGTATGTGAGGCCTTCCTCCGCATTACCCCTCACTTCGGCTTGTGGCTCAAGATCTTCGATGTGAAGCCGAAGATGATCGAGGGGCAGCACGCAGCGTGCGGAGGCGCTTTAATAAGCAAAATTGCTGACGCTCCATGGCCTGAGGGTAGCTTCCCAGAAGTGTCCGGATTGTGGCAACGGGAGTGGTTCTACATCACAACTCCCCGAAGTGCCAAGTGGGTAACTGCCCCCACCTTTCGCTCAGGCCCCCCACCACAACTGACGTCATGGATCAGCAGGGGGCTGAGCTGGGGTCCAGCTAAGGATGTGCCAATACTGCAAAACCATATCTGAGATCTCTTCGAGAGAGATTTCAGTCTGGTTATGGTAGCGCAAGTAATTCTAGTTCGTCGAATCCAGCCTTGCAAACGCCGGCCCCTTCGCATGTGGGAATCCAACCCGGAAGGACCGCGAGCTATTAAACATTTCCTCGGCATGACGCCCGAGGAGATGTACAAATTGTTCTTCAAACCACAAATAATGTGTCCGGACATCACTGAGGACGCAGGTCTGAGCTGCAATCGCCCGGATACCCAAGTAAGTAGCCCCGCACCCAAACACACTGTCCATTTATTTATCGCAACGTTGCCCCAAAAAAGCCGCTCTTTGACCAGGATTGGATAGCGAAGGCAAAGTTCATCAGGTGTCCGGCCCCCCTTCCTGAGACCTCATCAAATCCAGTGCTAACCAGGATGCTAGAGATCGCGCCTTATCAAGCGCCCTCAGGAGAAGATAAAGGGGGGAACAAGGAGGCTAGCGCCTCCGTGAAGGAGGTTAGCCGGGGAGGAGGGACTGAAACTTCCTCTCCCCGGGGAAGGAAGAGGACCGCCTCCGAGGACCCGGAGAGAATGGTCTCCAAACGGGGGAAGAAATCTTCGCCAGAGGGTCCTACCCCGGGGGCTACCCCAGCCGCACTATGTCCTCAAGAGGATCAGCCCTCCACCGAGCTGTAAGTAAAAGGGTACTTCATAATGAAGATATCTTGCTTTACTTCTGAGGAAAATAACCAAAGCATTTATCTTGCAGTTCGGATCTTAGCCCTTCTTAGCAGAGCTCGTCTTCAGGGGATCTTCTTCCAGAGATGATGGAGAGCGAAACGCCTCCCCCTACCATACCGCCTCATGAGGCGGGCGACCCCGAGGTGTCGTCACGGAGGGTTTCTCCTGA
Organism: Triticum urartu; assembly: GCF_056163025.1. Taxonomy (NCBI): domain Eukaryota; kingdom Viridiplantae; phylum Streptophyta; class Magnoliopsida; order Poales; family Poaceae; genus Triticum; species Triticum urartu. The sequence goes on along the minus strand of NC_141877.1, from coordinate 649,425,653 downwards.
TCCGGGAAGGCCAGAAGTTAATCCTATGGCCACCCGAAGTCCTCAGTATCCGGCTCTTGAAGAGAGCAATCAAAAGAGTCCGGCACCGTCGGGTGTGCGGTCGGACGTACTGAGGGATCTGCTAGAGCAAGCGGCTATCTCAAAAGAGCACCACACATTGATGGGTACGGTGATTGAAAGGATTTCGTCCGCCGAAAGCGGGTTGCATGAAGCCTTTATGAGTCTACTGTCGGGTTTTGAGGTACACGAAATGATATACATTTTTAACAGTACCGCACATTTTTAGATGTGCCCTGTGTAGATAGTAGCCCCTGAGACTCTGGTTGTCGTCGAAAACGGCAGCAAACAGAGGATCATATTCCCAGGTAATAACCAGACCGCCTTTAAGTGCAGGTGATTGAAGCTCCGGTGGCTAGCCGGACTGATGGGTTTGCTGAACTAAAGCGGCAACTGGATGCGGCAGATGCCGACATCGTGCTTGTTAACAAGCGGCTTGATGAGGCACAGGGTGAGTGATTTTTCTGGTGATTGTCACATAATAAGAGCAGCATGATGCCAGTATATTTAATATGTTGTGACTACAGATGGAGCTGCCACCGTGGAGACCCTTCGGGCGGAGCTTGCCCGAGCCAAGGAGCAAGCAAGGAGTAGTAATGTGGCCGCTTTAACGGCGGCCGAAGAGTTAAGGGCCGAACAGGCCGCGCATTGCGAGAGCAGAGAAAAAATAGCCAAGATGGCTGTAGAGTTAAAAGATGCTGCTGACCGTTACCAGCTTCTTGAAGAACAAAACCGGGTGAAGGCGACGGACCTGGAACAGGCCCGGGTGGCTGCCAAGGAAGCCCGCTCCAAAATTAGAGCGACGAAGGAGGAGCTGCATCAAGCTGCGGATATTGTATCTGGGAAGCCCTTCTTGTTGCGGACTAAGTTCGGGGATCCGAAGTATGCACCTTTGGACCGGCTATGGAGTTCTGCGGACGCATATCTGGACTTAGCGGCGAGTGCTGCTGATGCGGCCGAATACTTCCGAGATCAAAAAGATCGCGAAGTGGAAAAACTGTTTTGGTCACAGTATCATGCTCCAGCCTGTCTGATGTTGTTGAATGAGCAAATGGCCGAGTGGGCCGAGCTCCATAGATTATCCGGACTTGCCATGAGGTCCGTTGTGGATCATTTGTGGCCGAGAGGGCCAAGGTCAAATAGCTACTTTAGCTTAGTGCAACAATTCCTTGGTGATGTGCCATGCATTGATGTTGTAAAGAGGTCGACGTGCTTATAAGGCTCTTGGATGGCCCTTGCCCGTGTCAAAACATACTGGGCAGAGATGGATGCCACCACTGCTGCGGCACAGGGTTCGGCCATAGGCCGAGTGGCTGCCGAGCACTACTTTGAAGAAGTTCTTTAAGGCGCTCATTCGATAGAGGCTCAGTGCTCGAAGAATATTATGTTTGAGTGACATGTATTCCCATTGTAAAAACAATGTTTTATTTAATTATCAAGGCTGTATTTATACCTTTGCCCGAAAGTACTATGATGCCTCATGTGCGGCCGTTTATGTATATATGTATATAACCTGAAAGATGGCAGTCGTCGGCTTCAGCCCCACGCATATAATGCGGGGGTGCTCGCAGAAGACACATGTTCACACTTGATCCAACGTCTTGGTCCATTAAGGAGGTGATAGCGCAACGAACTAGGCAATCGGACTATAATGCTTTAACACTTTCACTTAGCCAGAGGAGTTTGACAGTGGGGCTACTATATAGCCCCTGGTGGCTCCGCGCTCATCCAAATTCGGGGCGCGTACATGCCTTGCCGGGAAACGGCCCTTCGTCAAGGCGGAGGAATCCCGAAGATTCCGCTAGGTCATCGAGTGGTTGACCAGTCTCATGCTATATCATGACAGTCAGTTTTCGGCTTTCTCTACTGAGGTGCTCATCCGGATGAACCAGGGCACAATCGCAGTAGTTCTCCTTGTTGGGGAACATAGTAATTTCAAAAAAATTCCTACGCACACGCAAGATCATGGTGATGCATAGCAACGAGAGGGAAGAGTGTGATCTACGTACCCTTGTAGACCGACAGCGGAAGCGTTAGCACAACGCGGTTGATGTAGTCGTACGTCTTCATGGCCCGACCGATCAAGCACCGGAACTACGGCACCTCCGAGTTTTAGCACACGTTCAGCTCGATGGTGATCCCCGGACTCCGATCCAGCAAAGTGTCGGGGAAGAGTTCCGTATGCACGACGGCGTGGTGACGATCTTGATGTACTACCGTCGCAGGGCTTCGCCTAAGCACCGCTACAATATTATCGAGGATTATGGTGGAAGGGGGCACCGCACACGGCTAAGAATATGATCACGTGGATCAACTTGTGTCTCTAGGGGGTGCCCCTGCCTCCATATATAAAGGCTCAAAGGGGGGGTGCGGCCGGCCAGGAGAGGCGCGCCAGGAGGAGTCCTACTCCCTAGGACTCCCCCCCTTTCCTAGTTGGAATAGGATTCGCGGAGGGGGGAAAAGAGGAAGGGGGGCCGGCCCCCTCTCCTTGTCCTATTCGGACCAAGGGAGGGGAGGGGCGCGCGGCCCATCTCTGGCTACCTCTCCTCTCTTCCACTAAGGCCCACTAAGGCCCATATATCTCCCGAGGGGTTCTGGTAACCTCCCGGTACTCCGGTAAAATCCCGATTTCACCCGGAACACTTCCGATATCCAAACATAGGCTTCCAATATATCAATCTTTATGTCTCGACCATTTCGAGACTCCTTGTCATGTCCGTGATCACATCTGGGACTGCGAACAACCTTCGGTACATCAAAACATATAAACTCATAATATAACTGTCATCAAAACCTTAAGCGTGCGGACCCTACGGGTTCGAGAACAATGTAGACATGACCGAGACAAGTCTCCGGTCAATAACCAATAGCGGGACCTAGATGACCTTATTGGTTCCTACATATTCTACGAAGATCTTTTATCGGTCAGACCGCATAACAACATACGTTGTTCCCTTTGTCATCGGTATGTTACTTGCCCGAGATTCGATCGTCGGTATCCAATACCTAGTTCAATCTCGTTACCGGCAAGTCTCTTTACTTGTTCCGTAATACATCATCCCGCAACTAACTCATTAGTTGCAATGCTTGCAAGGCTTAAGTGATGTGCATTACCGAGAGGACCCAGAGATACCTCTCCGACGATCGGAGTGACAAATCCTAATCTCGAAATACGTCAACCCAACATGTACCTTTGGAGACACCTGTAGAGCACCTTTATAATCACCCAGTTACGTTGTGACGTTTGGTAGCACACAAAGTGTTCCTCCGGCACACGGGAGTTACATAATCTCATAGTTATAGGAACATGTATAAGTCATGAAGAAAGCAATAGCAACATACTAAAAGATCGGGTGCTAAGCTAATGGAATGGGTCATGTCAATCAGATCATTCATCTAATGATGTGATCCCGTTAATCAAATAACAACTCTTTTGTTCATGGTTAGGAAACATAACCATCTCCGATTAACGAGCTAGTCAAGTAGAGGCATACTAGTGACACTCTGTTTGTCTATGTATTCACACATGTATTATGTTTCCGGTTAATACAATTCTAGCATGAATAATAAACATTTATCATGATATAAGGAAATAAATAATAACTTTATTATTGCCTCTAGGGCATATTTCCTTCAGTCTCCCACTTGCACTAGAGTTAATAATCTAGTTCACATCGCCATGTGATTCAACACTAATAGTTCACATCACCATGTGATTAACACCCATAGTTCACATTGTCATGTGACCTATACCCAAAGGGTTTACTAGAGTCAGTAATCTAGTTCACATCACTATGTGATTAACACCCAAAGAGTACTAAGGTGTGATCATGTTTTGCTTGTGAGATAATTTTAGTCAACGGATCTATCACATACAGATCCGTAAGTATTTTGCGAATTTTATGTTTACAATGCTCTGCACGGAGCTACTCTAGCTAATTGCTCCCACTTTCAATATGTGTCTAGATCGAGACTTAGAGTCATCCAGATCTATGTCAAAACTTGCATCGACGTAACTTTTTACGACGAACCTTTTTGTCACCTCCATAATTGAGAAATATTTCCTTATTCCACTAAGGATAATTTTGACCGTTGTCCAGTGATCTACTCTTAGATCACTATTTTACTCCCTTGCTTAACACAGTGTAGGGTATACAATAGATCTGGTATACAGCATGGCATACTTTATAGAACCTATGGCTGCGGCATAGGGAATGACTTTCATTCTCTTTCTATCTTCTGCCGTGGTCGGGCTTTGAGTCTTACTCAATTTCACACCTTGTAACACAGCCAAGAACTCTTTCTTTGACCGTTCCAATTTTTGAACTACTTCAAAATATTGTCAAGGTATGCACTCATTGAAAAAAAACTTATCAAGCGTCTTGATCTATCTCTATAGATCTTGATGCTTAATATGTAAGCAGCTTCACCGAGGTCTTTCTTTGAAAAACTTCTTTCAAAATACTCCTTTATGCTTTGCAGAATAATTCTACATTATTTCCGATCAACAATATGTCATTCACATATACTTATCAGAAATGTTGTAGTGCTCCCATTCACTTTCATGTAAATACAGGCTTCACCGCAAGTCTGTATAAAACTATATGCTTTGATCATCTCATCAAAGCGCATATTCCAACTCCGAGATGCTTGCACCAGTCCATAGATGGATCGCTGGAGCTTGCACATTTTGTTAGCACCTTTAGGATTGACAAAACCTTCTAGTTGTATCATATACAACTCTTCTTTAATAAATCCATTAAGGAATGCAGTTTTGTTATTTGCCGGATTTCATAAAATGCGGCAATTGCTAACATGATTCGGACAGACTTAAGCATAGATACGGGTGAGAAACTCTCATCATAGTCAACACCTTGAACTTGTCGAAAACCTTTTTGTGACAATTCTAGCTTTGTAGATAGTAACACTACTATCAGCGTCCGTCTTCCTCTTGAAGATCCATTTAATCTCAATGGCTCGCCGATCATTGGGCATGTCAATCAAAGTCCATACTTTGTTCTCATACATGGATCTCATCTCAGATTTCATGGCCTCAAGCCATTTCGCGGAATCTGGGCTCATCATCGCTTCCTCATAGTTCATAGGCTCGTCATGGTCAAGTAACATGACCTCCAGAACTGGATTACCGTACCACTCTGGTGCGGATCTCACTCTGGTTTTACCTACGAGGTTCGGTAGTAACATGATCTAAAGTTACATGATCATCATCATTAGCTTCCTCACTAATCGGTCTAGTAGTCGCAGGAACAGATTTCTGTGATGAACTACTTTCCAATAAGGGAGCAGGTACAGTTACCTCATCAAGTTCTACTTTCCTCCCACTCACTTCTTTCCAGAGAAATTCCTTCTCTAGAAAGGATCCATTCAAAGCAACGAATATCTTGCCTTCGGATCTGTGATAGAAGGTGTACCCAACATTTTCTTTTGGCTATCCGATGAAGACGCACTTCTCCGATTTGGGTTTGATCTTATCAGGTTGAAACTTTTTCACATAAGCATTAATTGCAACCTCAAACTTTTAAGAAACGACAGTTTAGGTTTCTTGCCAAACCATAGTTCATACGCTGTCGTTTCAACAGAATTAGATGGTTCCCTATTTAACGTGAATGCAGCTGTCTCTAATGCATAACCCCAAAACGATAGTGGTAGATCGGTAAGAGACATCATAGATCGCACCATATCTAATAAAGTACGGTTATGACGTTCGGACATACCATTACATTGTGGTGTGCCAGGTGGCGTGAGTAGTGAAACTATTTCACATTGTTTTTAACTGAAGGCCAAACTCGTAACTCAAATACTCTTCTCTACGATCAGATCATAGAAACTTTATTTTCTTGTTACGATGATTTTTCACTTCACTCTGAAATTCTTTGAACTTTTCAAATGTTTCAAACTTATGTTTCATCAAGTAGATATACTCATATCTGCTCAAATCATCTGTGAAGATCAGAAAATAATGATACCTGTCGCGAGCCTCAATATTCATTGGACCACATACATCAGTATGTATGATTTCCAACAAATCTGTCGCTCGCTCCATTGTTCCGAAGAACAGAGTCTTAGTCATCTTGCCCATAAGGCATGGTTCGCAAGCATCAACTGATTCATAATCAAGTGATTCCAAAAGCCCATCAGCATGGAGTTTCTTCATGCGCTTTACACCAATATGACCTAAACGGGAGTGCCACAAATAAGTTGCACTATCATTATTAACTTTGCATCTTTTGGTTTCAATATTATGATTATGTGTATCACTACGATCGAGATCCAACGAACTATTTTCATTGGGTGTGTAACCATATGAGGTTTTATTCATGTAAACAGAACAACAATTTATTCCCTTACTTAAATGAATAATCATATTACATAAACATGATCAAATCATATTCATGCTCAACGCAAACACCAAATAACACTTATTTAGGTTCAACACTAATCCCGAAATTATAGGGAGTGTGCGATGATGATCATATCAATCTTGGAACCACTTCCAACACACATCGTCACTTCACCCTTAACTAGTCTCTGTTTATTCTGCAACTCCCATTTCGAGTTACTAATCTTAGCAACTGAACTAGTATCAAATACCGAGGGGTTGCTATAAACACTAGTAAAGTACACATCAATAACATGTATATCAAATATACTTATGTTCACTTTGCCATCCTTCTTATCCGCCAATCACTTGGGGTAGTTCCGCTTCCAGTGACCAGTCCCTTTGCAGTAGAAGCACTTAGTCTCAGGCTTAGGACCAGACTTGGGCTTCTTCACTTGAGCAGCAACTTGCTTGCTGTTTTTCTTGAAGTTCCCCTTTTTTCCTTTGCCCTTTTCTTGAAACTAGTGATCTTGTCAACCATCAACACTTGATGTTTTTCTTGATTTCTACCTTCGTCGATTTTAGCATCACGAAGAGCTTGGGAATTGTATCTGTTATCCCTTGCATATTATAGTTCATCACGAAGTTCTACTAACTTGGTGATGGTGACTAGAGAATTCTGTCAATCACTATCTTATTTGGAAGATTAACTCCCACTTGATTCAAGCGATTGTAGTACCCAGAAAATCTGAGCACATGCTCACTAGTTGAGCGATTCTCCTCCATCTTTTTGCTATAGAACTTGTTGGAGACTTCATATCTCTCAACTCAGGTATTTGCTTGAAATATTAACTTCAACTCCTGGAACATCTCATATGGTCCATGACGTTTAAAACGTCTTTGAAGTCCCGATTCTAAGTCGTTAAGCATGGTGCACTAAACTATCAAGTAGTCATCATATTGAGCTAGCCAAACGTTCATAACGTCTGCATCTGCTCTTGCAATAGGTCTGTCACCTAGCGGTGCATCAAGGACATAATTCTTCTGTGCAACAATGAGGATAAACCTCAGATCACGGATCCAATCCGCATCATTGCCACTAACATTTTTCAATACAATTTTCTCTAGGAACATATCAAAATAAACACAGGGAAGCAACAACGCGAGCTATTGATCTACAACATAATTTGCAAAATACTACCAGGACTAAGTTCATGATAAATTTAAAGTTCAATTAATCATATTACTTAAGAACTCCCACTTAGAAAGACATCCCTCTAATCCTCTAAGTGATTACGTGATCCAAATCAACTAAACCATGTCCGATCATCACGTGAGATGGAGTAGTTTCATTGGTGAACATCACTATGTTGATCATATCTACTATATGATTCACGCTCGACCTTTCGGTCTCCGTGTTCCGAGGCCATATCTGTATATGCTTGGCTCGTCAAGTATAACCTGAGTATTCCGCGTGTCCAACTGTTTTGCACCCGTTGTATTTGAACATAGAGCCTATCACACCCGATCATCACGTGGTGTCTCAGCACGAAGAACTTTCGCAACGGTGCATACTCAGGGAGAACACTTCTTGATTATTAGTGAGAGATCATCTTATAATGCTACCGTCAATCAAAGCAAGATAAGATGCATAAAAGATAAACATCACATGCAATCAATATAAGTGATATGATATGGCCATCATCATCTTGTGCTTGTGATCTCCATCTTCGAAGCACCATCGTCACCGGCACGACACCTTGATCTCCATCGTAGCATCGTTGTCGTCTCGCCAATCTTATGCTTCCACGACTATCGCTACCGCTTAGTGATAAAGTAAAGCATTACAGCGCGATTGCATTGCATACAATAAAGTGACAACCATATGGCTCCTGCCAGTTACCGATAACTCGGTTACAAAACATGATCATCTCATACAATAAAATTTAGCATCATGTCTTGACCATATCACATCACAACATGCCCTGCAAAAACAAGTTAGACGTCCTCTACTTTGTTGTTGCAAGTTTTACGTGGCTGCTACGGGCTTAAGCAAGAACCAATCTTACCTACGCATCAAAACCACAACGATAGTTTGTCAAGTTGGTGCTGTTTTAACCTTCGCAAAGACCGGGCGTAGCCACACTCGGTTCAACTAAAGTTGGAGAAACTGTCACCCGCTAGCCACCTTTGTGCAAAGCACGTCGGGAGAACCGGTCTCGCATAAGCGTACGCATAATGTCGGTCCGGACCGCTTCGTCCTACAATACCGCCGAACCAAAGTATGACATGCTGGTAAGCAGTATGACTTATATCGCCCACAACTCACTTGTGTTCTACTCGTGCATATAACATCAACACATAAAACCTAGGCTCGGATGCCACTGTTGGGGAACGTAGTAATTTCAAAAAAAAATCCTACGCACACGCAAGATCATGGTGATGCATAGCAACGAGAGGGGAGAATGTGATCTACGTACCCTGGTAGACCGACAGCGGAAGCATTAGCACAACGCGGTTGATGTAGTCGTACATCTTCACGGCCCGACCGATCAAGCACCGAAACTACGGCACGTCCGAGTTTTAGCACACGTTCAGCTCGATGACGATCCCCGGACTCCGATCCAGCAAAGTGTCGGGGAAGAGTTCCGTCAGCACGACGGCGTGGTGACGATCTTGATGTACTACCATCGCAAGGCTTCGCCTAAGCACCGCTACAATATTATCGAGGATTATGGTGGAAGGGGGCACCGCACACGGCTAAGAATATGATCACGTGGATCAAGTTTTGTCTCTAGGGGGTGCCCCTGCCTCCGTATATAAAGGCCCAAAGGGGGGGTGCGGCCGGCCAGGAGAGGCGCGCCAGGAGGAGTCCTACTCCCTCTGGGAGTAGGACTCCCCCCCTTTCCTAGTTGGAATAGGATTCGCGGAGGGGGGAAAAGAGGAAGGGGGGCCGGCCCCCTCTCCTTGTCCTATTCGGACCAAGGGAGGGGAGGGGCGCGCGGCCCATCTCTGGCTATCTCTCATCTCTTCCACTAAGGCCCACTAAGGCCCATATATCTCCCGGGGGGTTCCGGTAACCTCCCAGTACTCCGGTAAAATCCCGATTTCACCTGGAACACTTCCGATATCCAAACATAGGCTTCCAATATATCAATCTTTATGTCTTGACCATTTCGAGACTCCTCGTCATGTCCGTGATCACATCCGGGACTCCGAACAACCTTCAGTACATCAAAATGTATAAACTCATAATATAACTGTCATTGAAACCTTAAGCGTGCGGACCCTACGGGTTCGAGAACAATGTAGACATGACCGAGACAAGTCTCCGGTCAATAACCAATAGCGGGACCTAGATGCCCATATTGGTTCCTATATATTCTATGAAGATCTTTTATCGGTCAGACCGCATAACAACATACGTTGTTCCCTTTGTCATCGGTATGTTACTTGCACGAGATTCGATCGTCGGTATCCAATACCTAGTTCAATGTCGTTACCAGCAAGTCTCTTTACTCATTCCGTAATACATCATCCCGCAACTAACTCATTAGTTGCAATGCTTGCAAGGCTTAAGTGATGTGCATTACCGAGAGGGCCCAGAGATACCTCTCCGACGATCGGAGTGACAAATCCTAATCTCGAAATACGTCAACCCAACATGTACCTTTGGAGACACCTGTAGAGCACCTTTATAATCACCCAGTTACGTTGTGACGTTTGGTAGCACACAAAGTGTTCCTCTGGCACACGGGAGTTACATAATCTCATAGTTATAGGAACATGTATAAGTCATGAAGAAAGCAATAGCAACATACTAAACGATCGGGTGCTAAGCTAATGGAATGGGTCATGTCAATCAGATCATTCATCTAATGATGTGATCCCGTTAATCAAATAACAACTCTTTTGTTCATGGTTAGGAAACATAACCATCTCCGATTAACGAGCTAGTCAAGTAGAGGCATAATAGTGACACTCTGTTTGTCTATGTATTCACACATGTATTATGTTTCCGGATAATACAATTCTAGCATGAATAATAAACATTTATCATGATATAAGGAAATAAATAATAACTTTATTATTGCCTCTAGGCATATTTCCTTCACTCCTGGTGCTGCCTTAGCCGATAGAGCGGAACGTAAGGCAGCAAAACACAGGAGCCGGGCAAACCCAACATTTGACCAAAGACATGATTCGGAGCTGATGCATATAAGGCCAAACTCGCGACGCCGAACACTCCCTAAGGTATTCGGTCTTTATGATGTAAACAAGGCTAAACAGAGCCCTTTGTAATCAGCAACGGGTGTCCAGGTACGCGCAATATTCTGACGTGGCCACATGCCAATACGTCAGCATCCTTCTCAATTGTACTGAGAATCCAGGGGATGTGTATCAACAAGAGATAGTAAAAAAGGTTTACGCAGGGTCTTAATCTGAAGAGAATCCTTGGAATGGGTCCCTGCTACACGTCTGCGCCTGTGTCTCGGTTGTGCCGTATCCTGGACGGGTGTAGCACGATGGTCATCTGTAAAAGAGAGGAACTTAGTTGAAAAGTTGTTGTGCAAAAGGTAGGTTATACTGAATAAGCCATGTACAGTTCAAGATGAGTAAAGTTGAGCCGAATTGTCACTTGTTTACACGCGTTGAGCCCCTTGTATTGTTATAGGGGTATAGCCATTAAACCTGTATCAATTATATATAGCTGCACCGGACTCGTCTAACTGTGTCTGTGGTCTTAACGACCTGTCAGATGCACCAGTTGGTGAGGCCGTCTAGTGTGCGGCTGCCAAGGCAGCCGCATGGTCTTCCGTGCACAAGGAGCGCTCAATATTTCCATTTACTGTAATGATGGCACGTGGACCGGGCATCTTAAGCGTAAGAGAAGCATAATGTGGTATCATGTTAAGGCGAGCGAAAGCATCGCGTCCGAGTAGTGCTTGATAGCCACTTTGGAATGGAGCGATGTGGAAGGTTAACTTTTCGCTGCGGAAGTTATCGGGGAAACCGAATATAACCTCTAGTAGTAGGGAGCCCGTGCAATGGGCTTCTGGGCCTGGCATTAGTCCTTTAAAGGTAGTATTGCTATGGCTGATTTTTGTTGGGTCTACCCCCATTTTGCGGACTATGTCCTGATATATCAGGTTTAAACTACTGCCGCCGTCCATCAGGACTCGTGTGAAGTGGTATCCATCAATTATCGGGTCTAACACCAAGGTAGCCCATCCTACATGCCGGATACTTGCCGAGTAATCCCGATGGTCAAAGGTGATTGGTTTGGATGACCAGTGGCAGAACTCCGCGGTGATAGGCCCTGGGGCATGTGTCTCTAGGAGTGCCGCTTTGTTTCTCCCTTTCATCACGTGTAACACGTTTACTATTTTGACTTCTGGTGGGAATTTCTTCTGTTCCCCAGTGCTTTGCTTGCGAGTCTCATCCTCGTCTTCGCTTGGTGTATCCTGCCCCTTGTGTTCGGAGTTGAGCTTGCCGGACTGCTTGAAGACCCAACATTCTCTGTGGGTATGATTTGCAGGTTTATCGGGGGTGCTGTGTATCTGACATAGTTTTTCCAGAATCTTGTTCAGGCTGGACAGTTCGTCTCTGTTGCCTTTGGAGGGCAGCTTTTGCTGACCTGGCCGAGAGCTTATGAATCCGGCATTTACCGCCGTGCTCTTCGGGCTGTCTTCTTTATTCCGGCGCTTGTTTTTGCTGCGTCGTGGCTTCCAGTTTCCGTCCCTGACTTCGGATGTACTTGGGTCGCTGGTGCTACATCGGGCTAACCAGCTGTCCTCCCCCGCGCAAAAGCGGGTCATGAGGCTTGTTAATGCTGCCATTATTCTCGGCTTTTCTTGGCCGAGGTGTCTGGCAAGTCATTCGTCTCGAACGCCATGCTTGAAAGCTGCTAAGGCTTCGGCGTCCGGATAGTCGACTATTTGGTTCTTTTTAGTGAGAAACCTGTTCCAAAGCTTTCGGGCTGACTCTCCAGGCTGTTGAGTTATATGACTTAAACATCTGCATCCGGTGGTCGGACATAGATCCCTTGAAAATTTGCCCGAAAAGCGTCCTCGATCTCTTCCCAGCTTCCAATGGAGTTTTCGGGGAGGCTTTTAAGCAAGTGCCGAGCTGGCCCTTTGAGCTTGAGGGGTAAGTACTTGATGGCGTGGAGATCGTCTCCTCAAGCCATGTGGATATGGAGGATGTAGTCCTCAATCCAGACCCCACTGTCTGTCGTTCCGTCGTACGCCTCTATGTTTACGGGTTTGAATCCCTCTGGAAATTCATGGTCCGGCACCTCATCGGTGAAACATACGGAGTGTGCGGCACCCCTGTATTTGGGTGTACCGTGGTGTTCGGATTTTTGTTATGTTGTATTGCGTGCTGGAGCGCACTTGCTTGGCCCGTAGATGGATCTGGTTGCGCCGTCCTTTTGATGCGGGCCCTCACGTGGATCGTGTACTGGCTTGTGTGTGGCGTCGTTTGCCATGCTATGTTGGCCACGAGGTCGTCTATCCGACCGGATGGCTGTTTTGTTTTTTTATTACGGGGGATCTAAAGCCTCCTCATCGAATTCAGGTAGTAGCTTTCGCTTTGGGTAGCTCTTTGTGTGGCGACTACCGCCGTACTTTGCTGCAGTGTTGAGTACTTCACTCCATCTGATTCTGAGTGTGTCTTGTGCAGCCCTGAGCCTTTGCTTCTGCTTTTTCAGACTCCTCGCAGTGGCGACAAGCCTTTGATGGGTATTCTGTTGCTCTGGGTGCCTGTCCGGTGTGATGTCATCCGGACTGTTATCTTCGCCGGAGACGGGTTGCTCGGTTTGATTCTCCGTGTTGCCGTGGTCGGATGGTGGTTCAATGTCGTGTTTGTCGTCCGCTGGCTCAGCCTGCTCTATCGCTGGGTCTGTATGGTCGCTGTTTCTGCCGAGGCGGGATTTGGAGCGGCGCTTACGCCGCCGCTTTGACTGCTTCTCGAGGGAACGATCCATCGTTGCGTCCTTCCATTCCTCATCGTCGTTTTCTTTGGGTGTGTCCACCATGTATACATCATATGATGAAGTGGGCGTCCAGTGCCCTGTGGGCAGTGGTTCCTATTCGTCTCCTGCATCGTCGTCCATACTGTCGATGTCTTCGGAGTCGAAGTCGAGCATGTCGGTCAAATCGTCGACAGTGGCTACTAAGTGGGTGGTAGGTGGGCGGCAAATTTCTTCATCATCCGCATCCCAATCCTGCCGGACATAGTTCGGCCAGGACTCTCCTGACAAGGAGAGAGACCTTAATGAGTTCAGTATCTCGCCGAAGGGCGAGTGTTGAAAGATATCCGCGGAGGTGAACTCCATGATCGGCGCCCAATTGGATTTGATAGGCACGGGCGCAGGTGGTTCGGAGTCCGTGGCCGGGGAAGAATCTGGTAGTTCGGCGTCACGGCTCCTGTGAAGGGTAAGGTCGGTATTTGGCTTGATCGCCGCTGAAGGTGCGGCCTCCGTGGCAGGGTCTATCCACCCTTCCTTGGATGGCGCAACTGGCTCCGAATTGAGGGTCGGAGCGGTCGCCGGTGCGATCTCCCGAACACTATCCGATGGTAGAGCTAAATCATGCTCATCGTGACCGTGCGGCGCACTCGGCAAGGGCTTGAATCCGTCGAAGATTAAGTCTCCGTGGATGCCAGCCATGTGGTTTATGCTTCCAGACCTGACCTGGTGGCCAGGGGCGTAACTCTTGATCTGCTCCAGATGGCCAAGCGAGTTGGCCCGCAGTGCGGGTTCGCCGAATACAAGGATCTGTCCGGGGAGAAAAGTCTCACCCTAGACTGCATCGCTATCGATGATTGAAGGAGCCATCAAGCCTAACGATGATGACACAGAGGAACTCTCAATGAAAGCACCAATGTTGGTGTCAAAACCGGCGGATCTCGGGTAGGGGGTCCCGAACTGTGCGTCTAGGCGGATGGTAACAAGAGGCAGGGGACACGATGTTTACCCAGGTTCGGGCCCTCTCGATGGAGGTGATACCCTACATCCTGCTTGATTGTTCTTGATAATATGAGTAGTACAATCTACCACGAGATCAAAGAGGCTAAACCATAGAAGCTAGCCTATGGTATGATTGTTGTTGGTCCTACGGACTAAACCCTCCGGTTTATATAGACACCGGAGGGGGCTAGGGTTACACAGAGTCGGTTACAAGGAAGGAGATCTACATATCCGTACTGCCAAGCTTGCCTTCCACGCCAAGGAGAGTCCCATCCGGAAACGGGACGAAGTCTTCAATCTTGTATCTTCATAGTCCAATAGTCCGGCCAAAGGATATAGTCTGGCTGTCCGGATACCCCCTAATCCAGGACTCCCTCACAGGGCTTCGCCTAAGCACTACGACAATATGACCGAGGTGTAAAACTGTGGACGGGAGCACCGCACACGGCTAAAGATCAACTTGTGTGTCTATGGGGTGCCCACTTCCCCTGTATATAAAGGAGGGAGGGAGAAAGGAGGACGTCCAGGTTGGGCGCGCCAAGGGGGGTCCTACTTGGACTCCTAGTCCAAGTAGGATTCGCCCCCCCTTTCCTTTCTTCCACTGGAGGGAAAGGGAAGGGAGAGAGAGGGGGGAGGAAAGAGGGGGGCCGGCCCCCTCCCCTAGTTTAGTTCGGTTTAGACAAGGGAAGGGCGCGCCCCTCTCTTGTGGCCCTTTCTCCTCTCCTCAAATAAGTCCCACTAGGCCCAATACTTCTCCCGGGGGGTTCCGGTAACCTCCCGGTACTCCGGAAAAATGCCCGAACCACTCGGAACCATCCCGATGTCCAAATGCAACCTTCCAATATATGAATCTTTATGTCTTGACCATTTCGAGTATCCTCGTCATGTCCGAGATCTCATCCGGAAATCCGAAAAAACTTCGGTCATCAAATCACATAACTCATAATACAAATCATCATCGAACGTTAAGTGTGCGGACCCTATGGGTTCGAGAACTATGTAGACATGACCGAGACATATCTCCGGTCAATAACCAATAGTGGAACCTGGATGCTCATATTGGCTCCTACATATTCTACGAAGATCTTTATCGGCAAACCGCATAACAACATACGTTATTCCCTTTGTCATCGGTATGTTACTTGCCCGAGATTCAATCGTCGGTATCATCATACTTAGTTCAATCTCGTTACCGGCAAGTCTCTTTACTCGTTCTGTAATGCATCATCCCGCAACTACCTCATTAGTCAAATTGCTTGCAAGGCTTATAGTGATGTGCATTACCGAGAGGGCCCAGAGATACCTCTCCGATACTCGAAGTCCTAATCTTGATCTATGATACATCTCCGTCGTATCTACTTTTCCAAACACTTTTTCCCTTGTTTTGGACTCTAACTTGCATGATTTGAATGGAAGTAACCCGGACTGACGCTGTTTTCAGCAGAATTGCCATGGTGTTATTTTTGTGCACAAATAAAAGTTCTCAGAATGACTTGAAAATCAACGGAGATTATTTTTGGAATATATAAAAAATACTGGCAAAAAGATCCATGTTAGGGGGCCCACACCCTGTCCACGAGGATGGGGGCGCGCCCCGCTGCCGCGTGGGCCCCTTGACGCTCCACCAACGTCCATCTTGACTCCATATATTCACTTTCGGGGAGAAAAAAGTCAGAGAGAAGGATTCATCACGTTTTACGATACAGAGCCACCACCAAGCCCTAAACTCTCTCGGGAGGGATGATCTGGAGTCCGTTCGGGGCTCCGGAGAGGGGAATCCATCGCCATTGTCATCATCAACCTTCCTCCATCACCAATTTCATGATGCTCACCGCCGTGCGTGAGTAATTCCATCGTAGGCTTGCTGGACGGTGATGGGTTGGATGAGATTTATCATGTAATCGAGTTAGTTTTGTTAGGGTTTGATCCTTAGTATCCACTATGGTCTGAGATTGATGTTGCTATGACTTTGCTATGCTTAATGCTTATCACTAGGGCCCGAGTGCCATGATTTTAGATCTGAACCTATTATGTTATCATGAATATATGTGAGTTCTTGATCCTATCTTGCAAGTCTATAGTCACATATTATGTGTTATGATCCGTTAACCCCGAAGTGACAATAATCAGGATACTTACCGGTGATGACCGTAGTTTGAGGAGTTCATGTATTCACTATGTGTTAATTCTTTGGTCCGGTACTCTATTAAAAGGAGGCCTTAATATCCCTTAGTTTCCAATAGGACCCCGCTGCCATAGGAGGGTAGGACAAAAGATGTCATGCAAGTTATTTTCCATAAGCATGTATGACTATATTCGGAATACATGCCTACATTACATTGATGAACTGGAGCTAGTTCTGTGTCACCCTATGTTATAACTGTTGCATGATTGATCGCATCCGACATAATTATCCATCACTGATCCATTGCCTACGAGATTTTCATATATTGTTCTTCGCTTATTTACTTTTCCATTGCTACTGTTACAATCACTATAAAACCCAAAAATATTACTTTGGGTTTTTATCATTTATGCCATCGGTTGTGTCCCACTACTCAGTTTTGCCACTAGGAATTTCAACCGCTCAAAAATGCCATCGCTTCGTTAGACACATGCTCAAAAATGCCACTGGACACCATTATTGTGATCTCAAATCTCTTTTGCCATGTTATATTGACATAAATACGTATGGACCAACATGCCAGCTCTCCCTCTATCTCACTGCAATAAAGTGTGGGGCCTACTTGATCCCAACAGCGTTCTTATTTTCCTGTAAAATTATTCGCTTGGTTACTCTTGACAAGTGGGCAACACTTATCATTGTAAGATAGAGAGAACCGACATGTGGGTCTAGGGTTATTTTTTTCATATAACATGGTCAACAGGTTTGACGTCAAAAGAACAATGTCTAATGGCATTTTTGAGCAAACATCTAACGGAACGATTGCATTTTTGAGATATCTAATGGCATTCTTGAGCAAGCATCTCACAGATCGATGGCACTTTTGAGTAGTTGTAACTTCTAATGGCAAAATTGAGTAGTGAGACACAACTAGTGGCATAAATGATAAAAGCCCTACTACTTTTGCTACCGTTACCACTACTACCATATTACTTTGCTACTAAATACTTTGCTGCAGATATTAAGTTTCCAGGTGTGGTTGAATTGACAACTCAGCTGCTAATAGTTGAGAATATTCTTTGGCTCCCCTTGTGTCGAATCAATAAATTTGGGTTGAATACTCTACCCTCGAAAACTGTTGCGATCCCCTATACTTGTGGGTTATCAAGACTATTTTCTGGCGCCGTTGCCGGGGAGCATAGCTCTATTCTTTGAGTCACATGGGATTTATATCTTCTTATCACTATGAAGAACTTGAAAGATCAAAGAACCAAGATTTTTCCCTCAACTATGAGGGGAGGTAAGGAACTACCATCTAGCTCTGCACTTGATTCACCTTCTGTTTTGAGTAAACTTGCAACACCTCTTCCTGCTATTCATTCTGATATGCCGCATGTTATTGATGATGCCACTTCTGCTTTGCATGATACTTATGATGAAACTACTCTTATGCTTGATACTACTGTGCCACTAGGTGAATTTCTTGATGAACAACTTGCTAGAGTCAGAGAGAATGAAATTATTGAAACTGATAATATTGATGAAAGTGATGATGAAGATTCTCCCCCTAGATATGAATTGCCTGTTGTTCTTAAGGGTTATGTCATGGATGAAGAAACTGCTAGAGACTTTCTTGCTTGCAATGATAGATCTAATCTTAAGAAATTATTAGCTAAGCTTAAAGAAAAGTCTTTGAATGCTAGAATGAAATATGACCCTGCTTTTGCTACTTCACCTATCTTTGTTACTGATAAGGATTATGATTTCTCTATCGATCCTGAGTTAATTACTTTGGTTGAATCTGATCCTTTCTATGGCTATGAATCTGAAACTGTTGTGGCACATCTTACTAAACTAAATTATATAGCCACCATATTCACTAATGATGAGAAAACTCGCTATTACTTTATCCTTAAGTTGTTTCCGTTCTCATTAAAGGGTGATGCTAAAACATGGTTTAATTCTCTTGATCCTAGTTGTGTGCGTAGTCCCCAAGATATGATTTATTACTTCTCTGCTAAATATTTCCCCGCTCATAAGAAACAAGCTGCTTTAAGGGAAATATATAATTTTGTGCAAATTGAAGAAGAGAGTCTCCCACAAGCTTGGGGGAGGCTTCTCCGATTACTTAATGCTTTGCCTGATCATCCTCTCAAGAAAAATGAAATACTTGATATCTTTTACAATGGACTAATCGATGCTTCCAAAGACCACCTGGATAGTTGTGCTGGTTGTGTTTTCAGGGAAAGAACTGTTGATCAAGCTGAATTCCTATTAAATAATATGTTGTGTAATGAACATGATTGGACACTTCCTGAACCAACTCCTAAGCCAACTCCGAAGAAAAGGGGTATTCTATTTCTCAGTCATGAAGATATGCAAGAGGCAAAGAAATCTATGAAATAAAAAGGTATTAAAGCTGAAGATGTTAAGAATTTACCACCTATTGAAGAAATACATGGTCTTGATAACCCGACACACGTAGTAAATGTAAATTCTCTCTATAGATTTGATGAAGGTGATATTCCTCGTTATAAGTCTGCTAGCCAATGCTTAGATGAGTTTGATAATTTTATTTTTAAGCAAGAAAACTTCAATGCTTATGTTGGTAGAAAATTGAAACACAATGCTGATATGCTTGAACACTTGAGTGATTATATGTCTAGAGTTAAAGGTGAACTTAAACTTATTAGTAAACATGCTTCTATGGTTACCACTCAAGTAGAACAAGTACTTAAGGCTCAGAATGATTTGCTCAATGAATTAAATAATAAGAAAAATGATAATGCTGTTAGAGTTATGACTAGAGGGGGTAAAATGACTCAGGAACCTTCGTATCCTGAGGGCCACCCTAAGAGAATTGAGCAAGATCCTCAGAGAAACAAGGTTGATGCACCTAGTCCTTCTAAAAGGAAGAAAAAGAAAAATGATAGGACTTTGCGTGCTTCTAGTGAACCTGTTGTTGACACACCTGAGAATCCCAATGATATTTCTATTTCTGATGCTGAGACACAATCTGGTAATGAACATGAACCTAGTGATAATGTTAATGATGATGTTCATGTTGATGCTCAACCTAGCAATGACAATGATATAGAGATTGAACCTGCTGTTGATCTTGATAACCCACAATCAAAGAATCAACATTATGATAAGAGAGACTTTGTTGCTAGGAAGCACGGTAAAGAAAGAGAACCATAGGTTCAGAAACCCATGCCTTTTCCTCCTAAACCATCCAAGAGAAAGGATGATGAGGATTTTGAGTGCTTTACTAAAATGATTAGACCTATCTTTTTGTGTATGCATTTGACTGATATGCTTAAAATGAATCCTTATGCTAAATACATGAAAGATATTGTTACAAATAAAAGAAAGATACCGGAAGCTAAAATTTCCACCATGCTTGCTAATTACACTTTCAAGGGTGGAACACCAAAGAAACTAGGAGATCCAGGAGTACCAACTATACCATGCTCCATTAAAAGAAACTATGTTAAAACTGCTTTATGTGATCTTGGAGCCGGTGTTAGTGTTATGCCTCTCTCTTTATATCGTAGACTTGATCTGAATAAGTTGACACCTACTGAAATATCCTTGAAAATGGCTGATAAATCAACTGCTATACATGTCAGTATTTGTGAGGATGTGCCTATTGTGGTTGCAAACATTACTATTTTAATGGACTTTGTTATTCTTGATATTCCCGAGGACGATAGTATGTCGATTATCCTTGGTAGACCCTTTTGAATACTGCAGGGGCTGTTATTGATTGCAACAAAGCAATGTCACTTTTCATGTTAATGGTAATGAGCATACGGTACACTTTCCGAGGAAACAACCTCAAGTCCACAGTATCAATTCTATTAGAAAAATTTCAACAATTATGATTGGAGGTTTTGAATTTCCTCTTCCTACTGTCAAGAAGAAATATGATATTCTTATTGTTGCGGACATGCATATCCCGGTTGAAGTAACCTAGTGTTATTCAAAATTTCTCCGATTTCATGTTAATCGAAATGAGTTTGTTAACAATACCTGATCAACCTTGTTAGTGGATTCCTTTTGATGAGCATGCGATGGATGGAGTTAGAAAGCACAACTTTATGTACCCTCTTTTTACTTTCTGTTATTTATATTAAGTAAAGCAAAAATAGTATTCTCTGTCTGTTTTCTGAATTATCCATGCAATAAAAAAATACCCCGAAAATAAAAGTTCTCCAAATGCCCTGAAAATGAAATATATTTTTTTCTAGAATATTTGAGGATTTTAGGCACTGAGAACACAGTAGGGGGAGCAGCCACATGCCCACGAGGGTAGAGGGCGCGCCCACCCCCTGGGCGCGCCCCCTGCCTCGTGGACCCCATGCGGGTCCCCTCCACTTATCCTTTCACCACATACTTCGTCTTGCTCCAGAAAAAATCACTAGCTAGCTCAAACCCGAGTTCTAGCTCATCTTGCTGCCACTTTTGATCTCCTTGCTCAAAGCTCCTCTCACAAAATTGCTTTGCGGGATTGTTCTTCGGTATGTGACTCCTCCAATGGTCCAATTACTTTTTGTTCTAGTGCTTTATTTATTGCAAATTTTTGCTGCTTAGGTGACCCTGTTCTTGAGCTTGCATGTCAAATTTATGTGGTCAAAAGTAGTTTTAATGCATGATATGGCCTCTAGGCACTTGTAGGAGTAGTTGCTATCAATCTTGTTGAGTTTGGTTCACTTTTATTTTAAGTTACTAAAAATTTCAGAAATTTTCAGAAAAAGATGAAGAGATTTTTGAGGGGCTCATCGAGCCGAAGCTCGAAGGATAAGCAAAGTGAAGAGAACAAGAAGCCCAAGTATAACCTCCCTCGTACTGCAGAGGTTCAGCCATGTGAATGGCCTTGTGATGAGTTCTTGAGAGAAGCTTGGATTCATGAAGATTTTTATCATTTGGCTAAGAATGCAGGCCTCACCTCCTTCCTCCACGACCAGCGTGAACAGTATCTCTTACTCACCAATATCTTTGTGCAAAATTTTCATTTCCATGCTAGAAGATCACCACCTTCGGTGGAATTTTATTTATATGATGAGCATAAGGAGATGTCACTTTATGATTTTTGCTGGGTCTGTTTGATACCCTTTGAGGGCAGCATAGAGGAACCACATCATAATGATGTGGAGGGATTTATTGATATGATTATTGTAGGGGAAATGAGGAGAGTTTTCGATGCAAGAATCACTAGCATACATTTTCCTGTTCTACGTTACTTCGCAATATTTCCTAGTAGATGCTTAATTGGTCGCGGGAACTGTGGAAACCTTAGTGCCCCTGATATTGTTATTTTGCGCCACGCCTTGTTTCATGATACTACTTTCAGTTTAGGCGCTATTGTTGCTAAACGGTTAAATCTAAACCATACTAAGGGCCCCGTCCTCGGAGGCATCTTTGCCTCGCGCCTTGCTGCACACTTTAACATACCTATCAGGTATTATGAGAAAGAAGAATAGTTGTTGCCTCCTATTGTTCTAGGTTATAAGAGTATGGTAGCACATGAGTTTATTGTTAAGGATAAGAATAAGACACTCAAATATAAATTGATATTTAAAAAAAATATTGTGAGTTTATTACCTTGCTTGCGCCCTCTTTGTTCAACATATTTCCAGGCATGTACCTTGTTCTGCCAGAGGCCATTCATGCCTACCGGAGCCAGATGTCAGCTGTATAGCCGGAGCCACCATCTGATCCTCACCGTCAGTCTGTTTATCAGTGGAATCCAGGGAGATCGCCAACCAGTGGCAGCCTGAGGATCCTCCTCAGTACACAGGAGAGAGCAGTTTTGATCCATGGGCATAGGCCAACTTAGGCCAAAAGCCTAAGCTTGGGGGAGTAAGTATCTCTCACTGACATTACATTCATGTTCACACACTCATGCCAGTAATCGGTGCTCATATTTTTTCATTGTATCATCCATGCTAGTTTATTTTCATTTTCTCGCTTTCTTCTTGTGTGTTGGAAAAACCTTAAGAAAACCAAAAAAATTAGTCGTAGCTTTTAGCTAGTTTACTTTCCATGCCTGTAGTAGTAGTAATTAAAAAGAAAACCCAAAAATATTTCTCGTTCTTCTTTTGCTTGTTGAGAGCTTTCCCGTGTAAATAGTTTTGTTTCCTTTCTTTTCTTTGGGGGTCGAGAGGAGAAGACCATAATGAAAATGTTGAGTGGCTCTCTTATGCATTATTGTTGATCTAACAAAGAGCCCATATTACCTTGTCTTCTCTCTTGAATTGAATTCTTGCAGATTCCATCATAGTCCAATGCACGTGCACTATTATTATTATCCACACTATTCGGTTGTGCAAGTGAAAGGCAATAATGACGATATATGATGAACTGATTGAGATGAGAAAAGCTGGTTTGAACTCGACCTCTCTTGTTTTTGTAAATATGATTAGTTCATTGTTCCCGATTTAGCCTATTATGAATGAAACATGTTTGCAATGACAATTAGAGATTATAGTTGCTTATGCAATGCTTAATTAGCTAGGAGTTTATAATGGTTTACCTTGCGTGCCAACATGCTATTAAAATGGTTGTGATGTGGTTTGATGGGGTGGTATCCTCCTTTGAACGTTTCGAGTGGCTTGACGAGGCACATGTTCATGCATGTAGTTGAAACAAAATCAACATAGCCTCTATGATATTTATGTTCATGGTGAATTATATCCTACTCATGATTGCATTCGGTGTTTATTAATTTTAATGCATGTTCATGACTGTTGTCGCTCTCTAGCTGGTCGCTTCCGAGTCTCTTTCTAGCCTTCACTTGTACTAAGCAGGAATACTGCTTGTGCATCCAATTCCATAAACCCCAAAGTTATTCCATATGAGTCCATCATACCTTCCTATATACGGTATCTACCTGCCGTTCCAAGTAAATTTGTATGTGCCAAACTCTAAGCCTTTAAATAAACATTCTGTTTTGTATGCTCGAATAACTCGTGTATCAACTAGGGTTGTCTGTATCTTCCATGCTAGGCGGGTTATTCTCAAGAGGAGTGGACTCCGCTCCTCATTCACGAGAAAATGGCTGGTCACCGGGATGCCCAGTCCAATGCTCAAATCAAATCAAAATAATTGCAAACAAAACTCCCACAGGATTATTGTTAGCTGGAGGCACCCGTTGTTTCGGGCAAGCCATGGACTGATGCTTGTTGGTAGTGGGGGAGTATAAACTTTACCATTCAGCTTGGGAACCGCCTATAATGTGTGTAGCATGCAAGATATCGAGATCTCTCGGTTGTTATGTTGACAATGAAAGTATACCGCTCAAAATATTATTCATCTCTATTTTAAAACCGAGCTCTGGCACCTCTACAAATCCCTGCTTCCCTCTGCGAAGGGCCTATCTATTTACTTTTATGTTGAGTCATCATCCTCTTATTAAAAAGCACCAGTTGGAGAGCACCACTGTCATTTGCATGTATTATTGTTAGTTTACATTGAGTATGACTTGACTGGATCTCTTTTACCATGAATTACAATGTCTAGTCAGTCCTTGATCTTTAAAGGTGCTCTGCATTTATGTTTTGCAGTCTCAAAAAGGGCTAGCGATATACCATCTTGTTATATCATATTATGATTGTTTTGAGAAATTGTTGTCATCCGAGATTTACTATTATTGCTCGCTAGTTGATTATGCCATTGACATGAGTAAACATGAGACCTAAGTGTTATTGTGAATATGGTTAGTTCATAATCTTTGCTGAAAACTTGAATGTTGGCTTTACATATTTACAACAACAAGGGCAAACAGAGTTTGTAAAAGTTTTTCTTTATCACTTTCAGTTTATCAACTGAATTGCTTGAGGACAAGCAAAGGTTTAAGCTTGGGGGAGTTGATGCGTCTCCATCGTATCCACTTTTCCAAACACTTTTGCCCTTGTTTTGGACTCTAACTTGCATGATTTGAATGGAACTAACGCGGACTGACACTGTTTTTAGCAGAATTGCCATGGTGTTATTTTTGTGCAGAAATAAAAGTTCTCAGAATGACCTGAAAATCAACGGAGATTATTTTTGGAATATATAAAAAATACTGGCGAAAAGATCCACGTCAAGGGGCCCACATCCTGTCCACGAGGGTGGGGGCGCGCCTACCCCCTGGGCGTGCCCCTGCCTCGTGGGCCCCCTGACGCTCCACCGACGTCCATCGTGACCCCATATATATACTTTCGGGGAGAAAAAAAATCAGAGAAAAGGATTCATCGCGTTTTACGATACGGAGCCGCCACCAAGCCCTAAACTCTCTCGGGAGGGCTGATCTGGAGTCTGTTCGGAGCTCCGGAGAGGGGATTCCATCGCCATCGGCATCATCAACCTTCCTCCATCACCAATTTCATGATGCTCACCGCCGTGCGTGAGTAATTCCATCGTAGGCTTGCTGGACAGTGATGGGTTGGGTGAGATTTATCATGTAATCGAGTTAGTTTTGTTATGGTTTGATCCCTAGTATCCACTATGTTCTGAGAATGATGTTGCTATGACTTTGCTATGCTTAATGCTTGTCACTAGGGCTCGAGTGCCATGATTTCAGATCTGAACCTATTATGTTTTCATGAATATATGTGAGTTCTTGATCCTATCTTTCAAGTCTATAGTCACCTATTATGTGTTATGATCCGTTAACCCCGAAGTGACAATAATCGGGATACTTACGGTGATGACCGTAGTTTGAGGAGTTCATGTATTCACTATGTGTTAATGCTTTGGTTCGATACTCTATTAATATGAGGCCTTAATATTCCTTAGTTTCCAATAGGACCCCGCTGCCACGGGAGGGTAGGACAAAAGATGTCATGCAAGTTCTTTTCCATAAGCATGTATGACTATATTCGGAATACATGCCTACATTACATTGATGAACTGGAGCTAGTTCGGTGTCACCCTATCTTATAACTATTGCATGATTGATCGCATCCGACATAATTATCCGTCACTGATCCATTGCCTACGAGCTTTTCATATATTGTTCTTCGCTTACTTACTTTTCCCTTGCTACTGTGACAATCACTATAAAACCCAAAAATATTACTTTTGTTGCCGTTACCTCTACTATCATATTACTTTGCTACTAAATACTTTGCTGCAGATATTAAGCTTCCAGGTGTGGTTGAATTGACAACTCAACTGCTAATACTTGAGAATATTCTTTGGCTCCCCTTGTGTCGAATCAATAAATTTGGGTTGAATATACTATGGGCCCCTCGTGTGATCCGACCAGGATAAGCATGGCCATGCGACAAGGATTATGAGATAATCCGGTTTGTGGTCGGCATCACTGGAACGAGAAAGAGGTCGGGCTAGCACAAGGATGACTGACTCGCCTTGAGCTCGACAACATATATCATGTGGCAAAAGGAATGGAAGTGTGATGTACAGGTTCGCTAACCAGCTTCATAGTCTTCTTGGTGTTCGACATGCCTTGCTAGAGGCCGCTACCAACCGTGCAGTTCGGAGGTGATCCGAACTGCGACCAAGCCGACTTGAACCTAAGGGGTCACGCGCTTAAGGGAAGGAACCTACGAGGTCAGATCCGAGGACACTGGTCGGATGTGATCTGAACTGTATTCGGATTGTGGCCGAGTAGACTTATGGGCTTTAGGGTCTGTGCGAAGCCCAAGTGTTGAGCCCACGACGGACGCCTATATGTAGTGGAGGTGCCACACACTCACGTAGTTGATCGCTTCGGCGCTGTCACTAGGGTTTGCATGTGTTGCGAATAGACACCTCCACTCGCCGTCGGTTGTGTGATCGGACCTAGCAGTCCGCCGCACGACGTTCCTCCTGCACGCGCGGATACCGTTAGAGGCGGTGCACTTGCGCCGCTCCGGCGAACCTATACGTGGGAACCGACCACCGGTTGTACGAGGGAGATCGGACGAGTAGGAGACGATCCACACGGACGCGCTGCCCCAACTCTTCTTCCGCTGCACGGCACTGCGTGTCTAGTGGTAACAAACTGTGATCCATCTTCCGTAGCATGTTCTTGGTTGTTCTGCGCGTAGGAAATTTTAATTTGCAGTCGACGCACCCTACCGTAGATCCCAACAATAGGGTCATCCGGATCAGTGTCTCCAATACCAAAGGAACACCTTGTGTGCTATCAAACATCACAATGTAACTGGGTGATTATAAAGATGCTCTACAGGTGTCTCCGATGGTGTTTGTTGAGTTGGCATAGATCGAGATTAGGATTTGTCACTCCGAGTAGGGGAGAGGTATCTCTGGGCCCTCTCGGTAATGCACATCACTATGAGCCTTGCAAGCAATGTGACTAATGAGTTACTTACGGGATGATGCAATACGGAACAAGTAAATAGACTTGCCGGTAACGAGATTGAACTAGGTGTGATGATACCGATGATCGAATCTCGGGCAAGTAACATACCGATGACAAAGGAAACAACGTATGTTGTTATGCGATTTGACCGATAAAGATCTTCGTAGAATATGTAGGAGCCAATATGAGCATCTAGGTTCCGCTATTGGTTATTGACCAGAGATGTGTCTCGGTCATGTCTACATAGTTCTCGAACCCGTAGGGTCCGCACGCTTAACGTTCGATGACAATTTGTATTATGAGTTATGTGATTTGATGACTGAAGTTTGTTCGGAGTCCCGGATGAGACCACGGACATGACGAGGAGTCTTGAAATGGTCGAGACGTAAAGATTCATATATTGGAAGGCTATATTTGGACATCGGAAAGGTTCCGAGTGATTCGGGTATTTTTCGAAGTACCAAGGACTTACGGGAATTCACCAGGAGAAGTAATGGGCCTTATTGGGCCATACGGGAAAAGAGGAGGCATGCCAATGGGAGGTGCCCCCCCCCCCCATGGGTCCGAATTGGACTAGGGGAAGGGGGCGGACCCCCCTTGCGTTTTCCTCACCGTCTCTCTTTCCCTCTTTCCTTCTCTCCTACTCCGAAAAGGAAAGGGATTCCTACTAGAACTTGGAAGTCCTAGTAGGACTCCATCCTCTTGGCGCGTCCCTAGGGGGGCAGCCTCTCTCCCTCCCTCCTTTATATACGTGGGCAGGGGCACCCCAAAGACATCAAGTCTTCTCTTAGCCGTGTGTGGTGCCCCCCTTCACAGTTACACACCTCGATCATATCGTTGTTGTGCTTAGGCGAAGCCCTGCGCCGGTAACTTCATCATCACCGTCAACACGCCGTCGTGCTGACATAAATCTCCCTCGTCCTTAACTGGATCAAGAGTTCGAGGGACGTCATCAAGCTGAACGTGTACTGAACACGGAGGTGCCGTACGTTCGGTGCTTGGATCGGTTGGATCGTGACGACGTTCGACTACATCAACCGCGTTATTAAACGCTTCCGCTATCGGTCTACGAGGGTACGTGAATACATTCTCCCCTCTCATTGCTATGCATCTTATAGATAGATCTTGCGTGATCATAAGAGAATTTTTGAAATATTGCGTTCCCGAACAACTACGATCTTAGAACTTGCGACTCGAACAACTACACAAAACTATGACGATGCCGGTTGTGAATAGAGGGTGGACTTACAACTAAAAAACATAATGTACTAGCTTTTGCAAATAAAACACAATACATAAACAAAATGGAAAAAAATGACGCCTGGATCCCACACCACAACCAACACGGATGGCTAAAAAGAATAAACAACCAGCTCAAAAGACTAGAGGAGACCAGCACACAGAAAATCGTTGAAAAAAAGGCCACAACAGGGAACAGCCCAGGCAAAGCAAAGCTGCTAGGCTCGCGTCGCTCTCTTGGCGAACAAACAAGAAAGAAGCGAGGTCAAAAAAACACGAACCTTAATATGCTATATCTAATGGTTAGGAAGTTAGATGTGAGATAACTATATTTTATGTAGATGTGACTTAGCAAATATGTAACTTTAAAGACATTAGCGATGCTCCCACGTACTTGGTATTCATGCTCGCATAGTTGTGTTTGTTCCGGTGCAAAAAGGGAGTGAATTGTAGAAAACCACCACATTACAGCTTAGGTTTGCAAAAGAAACTCTTCTACAAAATTGTTGCAGAAAATACTGGTTCTCGGCCCAATCTTTTGCAAAATACACTGATCGACCGCTTAGGCCATTTTAACATGATTATGACATGGGTCCCACATTTCATGACGTAGCATAACGTTTCGCGGTAGACTGGTCTTTTAAAAGAAAAACCCTCCCTCACAAACATAAATCGATATCGATCGCGGGGACCGTTCGTCCGTCCGAGCTGCGGCTCGCGCACTTGATTCCTCTATCTCCGCCGGGGGCGGTGATGGCGCAGCGATAATGGGCGCCGTCGTCGATGGCTAGGGGGTAACCGAGGGGCGGCTCTAAGGTCGACGGCCTGTGGCTGCGGACGCGGGGAAGGGGAGATGGGCCCGAGGCGTCGGGGACTCGCGCGACAGCAGCGACGGCGAGCCCGGCGGCCTCCCCGACCTCGGCCCTGGCACAAGCAGCGGCGGTCGCGCCTCCCCTTCACCATACTCCCTCCTCTCTCTCTTTCCCGAGCAGGCGGCGCGCATCCCGGTGGCCTCCCCGACCTCGGCCCTGGAGCAAGCAGCGGCGCGGCCTCGCGCAGCACGGACACAAGCCTCGGTGGCGGCGCACATCACAAGAGCAAGCAGCGGCGTGGCGGCCCACAACACGAGCACAAGCAGCAACGTCAGCACGCAAACAGCAGCGGCGGCGCGGCGGCACGCAGGCCTGGAGCAAGCAGCGACAACGCGCAAGCAGTAACGGCGGCCCGGCGGCGATCAGCACGAGCGCAACCAAGCAGCGACCCTCGTCGGTGAGCTCTGCCGCTGCCGGGGCACCAGCGTGGGAGACAGCACATGAGCGCGGGATGGTTGGCGGCAGAGTATGGTCAAGCTTGGCATAGCAAGGGCCTGATTGCATTTTTGTTTACTGATAGAAGGGTGCCTCTGTAAAAATACCTGGGACTATTTGGTAAATTCACATCACACCATGTCTAACGCCTTTTAGGACCAAAAGTTATGCCATGTCATCAAGGTTGGGCCCCACTTGTCATAAACGAGGTTAAAACGCCTAAACAGACGTATCGATGCTTTTTGCAAAAGATTAGGCCGAGAATCAGTGTTTTCTGAAACAGTTTCGTAGAAGAGTTTTTTCTGCAAACCTACGCTGTAATGTGGTGGTTTTGTGCAATTCACTCTGAAAAAAGGCGAGTAGCGCTTTTCCTTGTGTTGAGCGCTCGTGATCACTGTTTGTTCAACGGCGGCCGGGGAATGAGCAACCGATCGACGACGCCGAAGGACGATTCCATGTGGGCTGAACAAGAAAATCAAACTTTGATGCCCAACTTATCAGAATTGTGCCATTCTTACGAGATGCAAAAGGTTAGAGAGGGAAAAAAAAGACTCTGCACCAGCCGTGAAACGACCCCGGGTGTGTATTTTCCTTTCGTATGAGATGCGGCAAAAGTAATAAAAAGAACTTTGCACCAGCCGGGAATCGAACCCGGGTCTGTACCGTGGCAGGGTACTATTCTACCACTAGACCACTGGTGCTCCGATGTATTTTCATTTAGCATAACCTTGATTAACCAATGTATATATATTGCTGACTGTAAGCTGGAGGCCGCGAGCGTACCCACTGCATGTCGGCAGCTGCAAAGAGCAAATAGACTGCCCTGCAGCTCTTGCATCTTGGCCGTTTGCTCAACGATCTTGGATCTCCTACAGGCCAAGGTCTAGCGGTGACGGAACGGTTGTGCGCACGTACGGCCGGCCGGCCGCTTGTCCCCTTCTTGCTCCAGGAACGGCATGTAGAGGCACAGCAGCAGCAGCGACGGACGCAACTTCCTTGCTTGGCCAGCAACAGCTCAAGGGAGCAGCTAGCAACCGGAAGCGGCACATGACACCACTGTAGAGCGCAGCGACAGCATAACAGTGGAAGCAAGATAGGAGAGCGGCGCCTAGCACGGTTCCAGCTTTCGGCGTCGTCCGGCCGGCCGTCTCAAGTCTGAACGCAGCGCTGCCGGTGGATCGATCGAGCACGTCGCTGCGGCGTCTTTGGCAACCCCGGACAGCTACGTCTCGACGAATGGAGCATGCGGATCCATCGGGCATGGTGGCCCATGTCGTGGAGTTTTCGGTACTTTGATGCTCGATGGATCCGAAAGCAAGGGTCATCATCTACTCTATATAATAGCTGCGGGACAGACGCCGTGGTGCACTGGTGCCTGATTGGTGCGTGACGCCGCCTTGTTAATCTGCTCCCGGCCGCTTATTACTACTATACGACTTTGGAGGATCGATCTCGTCATGTTTCTGCCATATAGTAGCTGCAGCCGGGGATCGTGTTCATCTGCTCTGCAATCATAAGGGGATAATTATTAGTCTGTTGTGTTCTGAGGTCATGGGAAGAATCTTGTGGATCACACCAACAATATTATACGACCGCCATGCCATCAGCAGCGTATGATTTTACTCTGTCCGACTTTATATGATGCCTAATCTAGTGGTGTGCTGCCGTTTGGAGCTTGATCTACTATGTCGTATGAAATCGGACAAGCAAGAGTCTGTATGCATAGCAAGACTCATTAGCAACACATAGCAAGAGTCGTACGCATAGCAAGACAAGCAAGAGAAAAAATATATGTTTATCTGTTGGCTAGTACTCCCTTCATTTCACAATGTAGTGCTTCCTCTATCCCCGCGCTTTAACTTTGACCGTAAATTTAACTATCAAGACCGATTGCGGCAGGAGCAAAAATTATATCAGTGAATTCGTATTCGAAAAGAAGTTTTCAATTATATAATTTTTTCTTCTGTCGCAGTTGGTCTCGTTGGTTAAATTTATGGTCAAAGTTGAACCTCGAAAAACGCAGGCATACTATATTTTAAAATGGAGGGAGTATAATAGAATGGTGTATGTCAAAGCTACGCTCGCACGAGCTGCTCCAAAACGTGTCGTTTCGAACCGGAGGGGCAGGGCAGTGGTTGGCTCTAATCTCGTCTGCGTCAGCTGCCGGGTACACGTAACTGGTATGAGGCGCGGGCGTGCTCGTGTGTGCAGCACCGTGCACCGGTGATGCCTGACACGTAATTCCGAGGCAAAGCAAAGCGCTGCAGCGGCGCTTGTCCGGCCGTCGTGCGTATGTCCTGTGTTGCGCGGCCGAGAGTAGGTCGTCGTCGGCGGGGAAGAAAATGCCTGCCACCTTGACCACCCTAGTCCACGCGTGCTCCCCTTCCCGTCCGGCTAAGAGCATCTAGAGCCGGCCACCCTAAACCCACCTCATAAGCCTTAGCGGACAGTCTGGTCAGTGGCTGCAGAAAAATAACCTAGACGGAAGCCTTAAATGAACCTCAAACACTTGGATTGACCGGCATCCCTATATTCAGTCCAAATATAGAGCGAATATGAGGAGGCCCGGACATGTCCGTCATGTCAGCCTGACGTCTGGGTCCCACACAGAATCGCCCGAAAACCCAATAGCCCGACGGGTGTCTCCTCCGATGGGGGTGTGAACGCCACGTGGCGTCACTCCGGCTCACCGCACGAGGCCAAAGTTCGGCTATTTAAGCCGGCCGGCTTCCCCAACCCTAGCCACAACCTCTTCCGCCTCTCTGCACCACCGCCTCGAGCACATTTCTCTCTGTCTCCACCTCCCTCTTCCCTCGCCGTTCGACATGGCTCGGGAAAAGAAGACGACCTGTGCTATGCTCACGCCGGAGCGCCGCTTCCAGATTGAGAAGATCATCTGAGCGAGGTGCGCCGCCTACACAGCAGCCAGTCTGCCTCCGGACTCGCTGGAGCCGGAGGAGGAGGAGCAACGTAAGGAGGAGGAGTAGGAAGAGGATCAGCAGCTAGTTCCGATTAAGGTGGCGGATTCGGAAGAGGACGAGACGGAGCAACCGGAGGAGGAGCTGGCGTCGGCTGGGGCTTCAGCATGGAGGACGCAAAGGCAGAGTTCGCGGTCGCGCAAACGGCCGAGATGGCGGAGCAACAGGCCATCCTGGAGTTCATTCGGGATAAGACCTATGTGAAGGCCAAGAGGCAGTTCATACGATAGGAACATACGGCGCGGAGGTGGAAGCCGACGCGGAGCAGCGGAGTTGCGGCTGCCGTCCATGTACCCGAAACCAGCCACAGAGATAGTGGACATTTCCGAAGAGAATTAGGGTAATATAGGTCATTTTATCTATGTAGTAAGTGGATTTCTTTGTTTGTATGCTTTGTATGGATTTAAGCTTTCAGAAACCAAGTACCCGTATGCAGAGGAGCTAATTAAGAAGATACGACCGATCATTGCCCGCGGAGGCGTCCGGATGCTTTCGCAGGCTCGGATTTGCTGTACGCGGCTGCAGTCCCTCTACGTGTGGCCACCCGAGGTTGCGGCTCAGCGTCCATCCATCGGACCAGTAGTACAATGAGGAGAGGAGATCCAACACCGAATGTTCTCTACCCTCCTCAGATACACAAACCCGCAAGTAGCATCCGCATCGCTTTCGCTTGAGCATGAGCAGTCGCCCAATCGGACGGACGCTTCCCCGGCCCTTTGGCCACACCGTAACAAGATACTACTAGTACTAGCTGACAAAGTGATGACAACGCCGCGGTGCCGGTGTCCCGTACAAGTGGTCGACCAGGCCACATCAAGCCCGGCTCCATGGTGGGGACGACGCTACGACCACCAGAGAGTAGCGCTAGGAGCACTGGTACCAAGTCTATAAATGGAGGTCCCGTCACCAGCGATAGGTTAGCAGCCTAGTGCAGCCAGCCCTATTTGAAGCTCGGGCGAGGTCGACATATACCCGCCTGCAGCCGGCCGGCCACGAAGAGTGTAGAGAGAGACTAGCTAGCTAGCTAGATAGAGAGTGAGCCTTGAGGAGGTAGCAGCGATGGCGGTGGCGAACCAGAGCTTGGCCGTGGAGGATGGCACCGGCACCGGCGCCGGCGGGCAGGAGTACACGCAGGACGGGTCGGTGGACCTCCGCGGCAACCCCGTGCTCCGCTCCAAGAGGGGCGGCTGGACCGCCTGCACCTTCATCGTAGGTACTACGCACCGTACCAGCCAATCAATGCACACATGATTGCTTCGGTTCATCCAGCTAGCCAATCCATCTCAATATCATACGCCATGGATGCATGCACGGGCTGCTCCATATTTGTCTGAAGCTGAATGCATATTTTATATGTGAATTAGTGTACGAGCTGTTCGAGCGGATGGCCTACTACGGCATCGCGGCGAACCTCTTCATCTACCTCACGGACAAGATGCACCAGGGCACGGTGGAGGCGTCCAACAACGTCACCAACTGGTCCGGCACCGTCTTCCTCACGCCCCTGCTCGGCGCCTACGTCGCCGACGCCTACCTCGGCCGCTACTGGACCTTCGTCGTCGGCTCCGCCATCTACCTCATGGTAATTGACAACACGTTCCTATACTTCACCTCGTATACTTCATGTTCGTGGTAACCTTCGTAGATACGTAGCGTATATGCGCCGGCCGAAGACGTCGCTGCGGTCTGTCGTGATAACATCATCGATGATGTGGCAGCGAGCGATTACGGCGGAGTCTTTGAGAGTCGGATGGGGATTTGTATCATACATACAGTATATACGTTTGGCACCCTGAAAAAAAGTACATACGCGTTTGGTGTGGCACAAAACGTCCGTCCGTGTCGCGCCACAGAAAATTGGAGGCGGGCGAGTAGCTCCCTAGCCACGAGACATACTAGAGCTAGCTGCCTAGTGGTATGTAGCATAGTAGTAGAAAATTTCTATCATACAGTAGCACATATGTCCGCCCTCCGTCCGGGTTTGTTAGGCCCCTCTCTCATTCTGAAATAAAATTAGACCAACAAATTAACTAATAAAATATAAACTACATGTCAACAGAATTATATCGCCGAAAAACTCTTTCAAATATAAGTCTAACAATGTTCTTTTTTAGCATATGTCTTGTATTTTGTTAGTCATATGGATGATCAAACTCTGATTTAAAAACTAGGGAGCGTAGTAAGCCGGGACGGAGGCAGCCTAGCAGCACCAGTGCTCCAAGTTTGTCCACGCAGCTAGAGCCAGCTGCCTGGCTCGGACGGATTGGCGCGGATGGATGATTGAGCTTGGGCCAGTAGCACGCATGTGCAGATGAATGAGTCGCACGTACTCTATAGCTGATCCGTTCCCGTTGCCGGGATGGCCGGCGTATGGTGGGATACGGACGAGATCGGGCTGAGATGTCTAGCATCTTGTCTTGGCCCTGGATCGGACGTACTGGTCCAGATCGTGACTGCCGCACCGGAGAGGTCGATCCATTGATTTTGACGTGCATATTTGTTGACTCCACACTCTATAGAGTTTAGAGTACCACGTACGTGGGCTACACCATGGACCAGAGAATAGCCGTCTTAGTTGATCGATCGATCCAGCCGTGGAATCTTGACTCGTCCAGTGGACCTACTTCATATCTAGTGTGCGACCCTATCGTCTAGCACACTGCCTAAGTCACTGCACGTGCACGGTAGGTTTTGACTGGCCACAAGACCTTTTTGATTCTCACGCTCACCGTGCATGCACGAGATACGGATACGGTGGCTCTACATGCTCCCCGGCAGCAACACAAAAAGAAAGAACAAATGACATGCACGTAAGTGTGACGCATACGCACGACGCGTGATGTACCACTTCATCCGAAATTTATGTTGTACGTACGTTCGGGCTCAATTATTGGAGGAGGAGACCATTAAAGTGTCGCGGTCAGTGGTGCGTGACACGGGCCGTTCGATTCAGATCAACTGGTACAGAAATATTTCAAACGTTGAATGCCAGCAAGTGAATACAGTAGATTCTGTATCTCATGGAGAGCGATATCTGCCACTATCATACGCAGAAATCAGTGCGGTAGTGGAATAATTGTGGGAGAATGTCTTTTTATTCCATGTGAGTAAATCATCTCCAAGTAAATACCAGCGCTTGTATGTAAGCTAATTTCCATGCACGGGTGAAAAGTCAGTGCACATGGCTTGTGGCGCCCCTAAATTGGCACGTCTTTCATGTCCTTTTAGTAGTAGTAGTATTAAGTAGCATATCAGTTATTAGTACAATTAATCATTAGCAACTTGAGCACCTATATGTCATGTGCCAAAATGGCCATCCATCAGAGAGGACAAGAAACTTGCTTTGTAGTAATCGACTATGGGTAACACGTCATGTTGTCTCGCTAAAAACAATTGCTATCCTCACGATAACATAATTTATTATATAAACGACGTTTGATTTATCATGATTAAAAATCTGACGTCCAATTTTAACATTATAATATAATTTTGACTTGAATGTTCATCAGGTGCTAACTTGCAGTTAATTGTGACTTATAAATTAAGCCAATTATAATCCATGGCGATTGTGAGTAGCCAACCTACGAACACCGAGAAAAAGAAGTGCCGTATATGTACTACGGTCGAGGCTGAAATAGACAACAAATCCGATGGCCAATATCGCCTAAATCGTGTAAAGTTCTTTTTTTTTACGAATGCCTAACTCGCTTAAACTGATGGCCAGAAACATTGAATTTGTGTTCTGCTGGAATCTGGAATTAGGTTCAATTTTACTGTCATAAATAAATAAGATAATCCTTCCTAATCATCTTATCTTTGACCATCTGCTAATAAATAAGTTGTGCTCTACGGTAGATTTTCTGTATCTCTTGGAGAGGGACAGACGCTATTATCACAACACAAATCAGTGGAGTAGTGGAATAATTGTGGTAGAATTTTCCTTTTATAATTTTATTCCATGTGTGTGTCGCATGTATGCATGCATGTAAGCTAATTTCCATGCACTGGTGAAAAGTCAGTGCACGAGAGTTGTGGCCACCCCTAAATCGTCACGTCTTGCATGTCCTGTTAGTGATAGTATTAAAGTAGCATATCAGTCATTAGTACAATCATTTGCAACTTACGCACCTAAGGTGGCGGCATGTGCCAAAATGGCCGCAGTGATAGCATGGCTCCATCACATAGGACAAGAAACTTGCTCTGTAATCAACTATGGGTAACACGCCCAATTGTATATATTTTTTAAACCGAAAACAAACACAAGTGTTCTATTACATGCATACCCTCATCCCTATAAAGGCACACACACATGGACACTCTACTTCAACGAGCACCTCCAATATACTGAGACAACACAACATTTTGAGATTGATGAAGTGATCACATGCGCCTCACAGTCGACGAAAATGTCTCCTCTCATGAAACGCCGTCACCGGAAAGCCTAAAATTGATCAGAAAAATGCGATCATTAGTATCAAGTTTAAGATTTGAAATCTGATGGGCCATCTGAGCTATGATCAATTCGCGACCTGAATAGTTAACACATCAGGCGCTAATTGTAGTTAATTACTACTTATAAAATACACCAATAATGATCCATGGCGATTATTAGCAACCAACATAGAATGTACAAACGTCGAGAAAAAGAAGGGCCGTATTTGTACTATAAGATAAGATACTACAACCTAATCTTCTTGTCTTGGACCATCTGTCAAAAAAATCAATTTATTTCATTAAATAGAAATTATGAGATGAGAAAACAATTGCATGATATTTCCTCTGTCAAGAAATATAAGAGCGTTTAGATCACTAATTACATGTTTATTGTGATTACTAATTACTAAATACTTGTACAATGATTAATAGTCAAAGTTGTCTACATGTAAAATCTGAAATTATATCTACTTTAGAAACGAGGTAATGAACTGACGTTCGCTCAATTGCTCTTGTGTACAACTTTGCGACCAATACCGTAGCAACTTCATTAATCCTTTGGGTGTCAATGGGATATAGTGTTGAAACACTTGTCAAAAACCCCGACGATGACGACGGATCATAAGTCAAATTTGAGATTGAAAGTTAAACCATTTTGAAGTTTTATAAAAGTACCGTATCATGTATTCTGCTGACTCATTGTCATGGATGCATGCATGTGTGATGTAGTAGTACTAGACTAGAAATGACGTGCGTGTCCTGATGCAGGGGATGCTGCTGTTGACACTGTCCGTGTCGGTGGGAGCGCTGAAGCCGCCGGAGTGCGTCGGCAAAGTCTGCCCGCCGGCGTCGGCGCTGCAGGCGGGAGTCTACTTCGGCGGGCTGTACATCATCGCCCTGGGCAACGGCGGCACAAAGCCCAACATCTCCACCATCGGCGCCGACCAGTTCGACGACTTCGACGCCCGCGAGAAGTCCCACAAGCTCTCCTTCTTCAACTGGTGGATGTTCACCATCTTCGTCGGCATCCTCTTCTCCTCCACCGTCCTCGTCTACCTCCAGGACAACGTCAGCTGGTCGGTCGGCTACGGCATCCCCACGCTCGGCCTCATCGCCTCCATCGCCATCTTCCTCGCCGGCACGCCCGTGTACCGCCACAAGCTGCCGCAGGGCAGCGCCTTCACGCGCATGGGCAAGGTGGTCGGCGCCGCGCTCCGCAAGTGGCGCCTCCCCGTGCCGGCCGACGCCAAGGAGCTGCACGAGCTGGAGCTGGAGGCCTACACGAAGAAGCACAAGTTCCGGATGGACTCCACCAACTCCATGAGGTTCCTCAACAAGGCCGCCGTGAAGGACGTCGTCGGCGGGTCATCGTCGGCGGCGGCGAAGTGGAGCCTGTGCACGGTGACGGAGGTGGAGGAGACGAAGCAGATCATGAAGCTGATCCCTCTGCTGGTGACCATGTTCGTGCCGTGCACGCTGATCGCGCAGACCAACACCCTGTTCGTGAAGCAGGGCACGACCATGAACCGGCACATGGGCGCGGGCAGCTTCGAGATCCCGCCGGCCAGCCTCGGCGCGTTCGTGACGCTCACCATGCTCGTGGCCATCGTGGTGTACGACCGGGTCTTCGTCAAGGCGGTGCGGAGGCACACCAAGAACCCGAGAGGGATCAGCCTGCTGACGCGGATGGGCATCGGGCTGCTGGTGCAGGTGCTGACGATGGGCACGGCGTCGCTGATCGAGAGCCAGCGGCTGAGCTACGCGCGGAGCCACGGGCTGCAGACCGGCGGCAAGCTCCGGCTGAGCATCTTCGTGCTGCTGCCGCAGTTCGTGCTGATGGGCCTGGCGGACGCGTTCCTGGTGGTGGGCAAGATCGAGTTCTTCTACGACCAGGCGCCCGAGAGCATGAAGAGCCTGGGCACGGCGCTGTCGCTGACGGCGTACGGCGTCGGCAACGTCCTCAGCAGCTTCATCCTGTCGGTGGTGACAAGGGTGACGGGCAGGCGGGGGAGCCCCTGGGTGGCCGACAACCTCAACGCCGCGCACCTCGACTACTACTACGCCTTCCTCACGCTGCTCGCCGCCGCCAACTGCGTCGTCTTCGCCGTGCTCGCCCACCGCTACAAGTACAGGGCCGAGTCCACCGACACCATCGACGTCGACATGGACGTGCAGGCGAAGCGGGAGGCTGCCAAGAAGATTCATTCCGAACCAATGGCTTAATTACACACTTTCTTGTACTGCTACACAATTTACTACTACTCCGAGCCAATGGCTTAGTTAGCCTCTTCTGTAGTACTACTACAGTACACACGTACTATAAACACACGTACAGTATCAGCCTACAAGATTGCAGCTATATCTATATACGCGACGACCTTTTCGTACAGTATATCAGTATTAGTATGCAGTCCGTTCCGACAACAGAACGGAACAGAGGGGCCGGCTCGACTCGGACATACGCACACACGGAGCCATCTCACGTCCATATATACCCCGCACTGAATCTCCAATCCCAATAATCTCGAACGAACGATTCCGCCATCAATCTCTGTCGTCGATGGAAGAAGCTTCTGGTGAAGGCAACCCTGTCCCCGGCCCTAGCCTGCCACGGTCGCCGCAGTTCGACGGCCTGTTCACCGATGTGGGGTGGGAGTTGCTGGGCGAGGCGACACGGCGTTCGATCATCGCGGTCCTGCATCACGACGAGGAGGAGAGACGCATGCACCCTCCCCGACTGTCTCGGAAGGAGCGCCGCCGCCGCCGCAAGGCCCTCAAGGACCCGAGCGACGACGACGGCCATGGCTCCAAGTCCGACTTGTTCGAACAACCAGGCCAACTATTTGACTTGTTGTGGTGCGAGACAGATGAGTCGACAAGGAGTGAATCGTCATGAGTCAAGATCAAAGAAGCATAGAAGACAAAGTGTCTCAAGATTAATAAGGAGAGAGTGTTAGAAATAATCTTGAGTTAATTAAGTTATGTAAGACTAGCAGTAAGGTTAGTGCAAGTTGGAGTCCTACTAGGAGTCTACGTTGGAGTTGGCTTTGCATGTTGAGTTGCACTGGGTCCGTTCAGGACGTATGTGTCCGTGACGTATCAGGAGTTAGTGCCAGCCCGTATTCAGGCTGGATTAGAAGTCGTATACAAGTAGGTTAGCTGGCCGTTTCTCTGTTCACACTTCTCAATTTTGTTGTAGATGCAGCAGGAGAATGAACTTCACCTGTTTTTTCAATGTGATTTTGCTAGAGCGGCATGATTCTATCAGCCACGGTTCATTAGAGCTCCTGTTTTACTTCAGGACCATACTAATATGCATGCTATTATTCTTGCTCTCCTCAACATTTATCATCTGCCTTGCATTTATCATGGTGTCTTTGGAAGGCTAGAAATGATTTCTCTTTGATAGGAACAAATCTCTACCTCACCATGTGCAAATTGCTGCTAATGCTTTGTCCTCTCATTCTGTTGAATCTCATCACTTGGTAAGCCATTCTAGGCCCAAGATTGCAGCTCAGGTCCACCTCTCTTCTAATCAGCTTACTATGCAGGGTCAATCTCGTGAATTTGATATTCTCATTAAAGGTCCTAAAGTCTATTCTGATGCTGCCTTTAAGTGTAAAATAATTCCAGGTTTGATGCAGGGATGGAGTTGGAGTCTATCTTTCATTGCCTCAAGATTAGGAGTGAAGTGCACTGTAGGTCTCTGAACTACTTCAGGAGTGTCATGTAGGTCCTCAAATTATGAAAATCGGCATTCACATCTTCGAAGTGCGGTAAGTGTGTCATTCAGGTCCAAAATCTGTCCGAGCCCACCTGATCGGCCAGCTGGCGCCGTTGACCAGTGACATGTTAGAAGGGTGCCCCGCAATGTAACGGCCGGTGACGGAAATATGCAAATAGATTTGTGGTTAAACGGAAAGCAAATGTTATTTTTCCTGCGTAATTATCCAAAGTTTCACTTGGTTCTACTCCTATTTTTGTTTCATCTCCTTCTTTCTTGTCCCTTACTCCAAGTCCAGGCCGGAGCTCCCTCATCATTCATCAATCGGCCCTAGCTATATAAATATGCGTATATACGAGGCCTTATAGCACCAAATTAATTTCCGATCTCGGCCGGCGTGGCGTAACGTGGTGATACATTGGTGAATGGTGATGGAGAAAAACATAGGATTTGATCCACGGGCTTTGGAGGACGGGGCAGCGCTCTTGACCTTGACAGGTATGGAGGCGCGGGGTGCGACGTCCACGGAGGGCATGATAACATGTCATCGTCATCTGTGCCCCGATAGGGCGCCGGAGAAGGACGAGAAGAAGGCGGCGACGTCCGTTGCGGAGAGCGCCAAGGTCAACGCCGCCCCGCTCCCGCGGCTCAAGGAGGCTGCGGCGGTGCTCAAGGGCAAGGCCCGCGCTGCCGGCGAGTACGCGGCGGCCGTGACACGCCAGGGCGTCTGCATGTTCGGCGAGCCCAAGCTCGGCTCCATGGTCAAGACAGGAGCGGACGGGGGCGGAGGCAGCGCTATGCGATGGGGAAGCGTGATCAGTGACAAGGTACGGGCAGCCGCGATCATGGCCCACCGGGGTAACGTGCCAGAGACCGGCTCCAAGGCCGAGGGAGGAGGCCCCAAGGTCCAAGGATGATCAGTGAACCCTACGAGATGATGAGTCGTCCGCTGAAATCTAGTTTCAGTTTCAGATCGACACAAGGGAGGCTAATTAAGCTAGTGCACGATGTACCCATCGTTTCAGTTTCAATTGCTTGATTGGTCATTTTCTTTTCTTTTCATCTTTCTTGCCAAGTTCCACGAGAGACCAGCCAGTTTGGTGCTCAACCAATTTGGTTCCACCACTTCAAGCTCTGAAATTCATCATTGTGCTAGACTTCGGATCTCTGCTAGCTTCTCAAAATAGCTGGCTTCCCAGCTTCTCGCTGGCTTCCAGCTTCTCGGTGGAGCAGCGATTCGTTCGGTTGAACATGATTCGCTCCTCATGTACGCATGGACTGGTAGCCCAGAAAATCAGGCTAAGGCCTGTTCGGCCAGGCTTTGGGCCAGGTCATATTGGCCCAGTTCGGTTGGGGAAGCACTTTCGAGCGATTGAAACGGTACGTGCGATTCACTTCGGAAGGGCAGTGGCATGTAATTTCGACCAACTCCTTGCTTCGATGTGTCGAGGGCCGGTTGTAGCGATCGAAACGGTACGCGTGCCTCACTTCGGAAGGGCATTCCCATGTAAATTTGATCAACTTCTACTCCTCTATTTCGCGAAGCTGGGATGGCCCTGCTCCTCAATTCCGAAAAAATCACACAGCGTATTCTTGGTCTCCGCGGAGCCTGCTTCTTGAAGCAGATCTGTTGGCTAGCTTTTCAGAGCGATTTTAGGAAGCTGGCCTGCGGAGAACTTCCGAACAGGGCCTAAACCATGTGCCCAGAATCCCCAAAAAAACACGTGCCCGGCCAGGGCGGTGTATCACGCCACGTAGACCTGGTAACGTCACTAAGACCCAATGTTGGGCCACGTAGGCGTGCAAATGAGTGTTAGGAAATGCAACCTTTACCTTTTGTTTTGTTTAGCTAAGGGCATCCCATGATGACAACCCGCATACATTCAGACCACGCGGTCCGGACCTATCGGTCCACCGAGCGGTCTGGACCATATTTTTCGTGCAAATTGGAACCAAACGTGGGAGCTTCCCAAGAGTTTGGACACGAAACACGTTGGACTCTTACATTGATGGTCCACCCAAATGGAAGACGGAGCCCGCACTTTTGTAGCTGTCCACCCTGTTTTCGTGGCAAAATTTTCGCTCTCTTCTTTTATCCCGCCGTTCTCCACCCAATGCCCCAACATAACATAAAAAATTGGTTCCCTCTGCTATTCGGGTCAAACGCTTACATAGGAAATTAATTATGTAGAAACAATGATAAAGTATAAATCCCTTTTCACCTAATTAATTCATAACATATTGTCAAGTAATTAGTTTTTGGGAAGAACACATCTTGTGACTAGAATTTCCTTTTGGATCCTAAATTACTTTTTGTGCATGCCTAATTTTTTTATAAAAGCATTTTTAGTGATATGGATGCAACTAT
This sequence comes from Triticum urartu, assembly GCF_056163025.1. Lineage (NCBI taxonomy): Eukaryota > Viridiplantae > Streptophyta > Magnoliopsida > Poales > Poaceae > Triticum > Triticum urartu. Next base: position 649,382,794 of record NC_141877.1, on the reverse strand, counting down.
ACACTTGCTTTTTCATCGAATCAATTCCACAAGACCAGAGATGCTCTATTCTGAGGAGAGAAGATGTTCATTCTTAATTTTTATAAAGACGTTTAGCAATGTGTGAAATCTACCTGATGCAGTAGGTTTTGTCTGGTCAGGCTCTTAAGTATACTAGATGATGCCCCGTGCGTTGCGGTGGGACATTGGTACGGGGTAACATTATTTTCCTAAGCATGTTAGCATGAACACATGTCAGATGAAAGGCGGATTAACAACTGGTAATTGTAATTAACAACAAACCCAGTAATTTTTTTCATGTCTGGCAAACATGGGGAACTACATTCATAATTTGGCCATCTTCACATAAATATATCATCAGATATAACTATATAAAACAAATAGACATATCAAGTTTATGCTAGCTCAAAGATTATATGTACATCTTGGTTAACATACACGCTCAAGAAATAGTCATATCTTTTAAACCGTAACTTCAATTTTAACGTGTTATATATGAAATTTGATTAAAAAATGTGTAGAATCTAAATATTATGTTATTTTATCTATTAAACATTTTTTAAATGTTGTTTTGGGTGCAACCTTAATAAATAGTGCACGATTTGTCTTTATTTTGTATCGGTACAGATCCAGATAGAAAATGAACAACTCAACAAAACCAAATTGGAGATGAAAGAAAGTAATTGAAACCACACATGCAGGTGACGGCAAGGGGGCAAAGAAAGCAAATTTCTGATCTTATACAGAGAGAGAGATGCATTAGGATTGACACATTCAAACGCGTTGTGATTGTGTGGGCATTAATGTCATATTCAAATAAAGAACGTGGACCTACGGAGGTCTTGAGTAATGATTATTGGATTAGAGGCGTGAGTTATTTTTTTCTCCCGTTGCAACGCACGGGCTCTTTTACTAGTTTTTATAAAGACAATTAACGATGTGTGAAATCTACCTGATACAGCAGGTTTTGTCTAGTCAGGCTCTTAAGTATACTAGATGATGCCCTGCGTGTTGCGGCGGAACATTGGTGTGGGATAACATTAATTTTTAAGCACATTAGCATGAAACATGTCAGATGAAAGGCAAATTAATGACTGATAATTATAATTAACAACAAACCCGGTAGTTTTTTCATGTCTGGCAAACATGGGGAACTACATTCATAATTTGGCTATCTTCACATCAATATATCATAGATATAACTATATAAAACAAATAGACATATGAAGTTTATGGTAGCTCGAAAGATTATATGTACATCTTGGTTTTTCTACACCCTAGGTCGGTGCACCCACGCAAGAAAGCATAGCAAAACATTTTAAAAAAGTGAAAATTTGTGTGAATGATTATCAACAAAAATTGAAACCCCAAAAAGGTGCGATGGCACCCGGGGGTCCTGAACCCCTTTTATCTATGCGTTCAGCCACGTTTAGATTCGTGCTATGGCGGTGTCGTTGAAGGTGCGACAGGTCGGCGGGTCGAGGCACTGGGTGCGGTAACTGCGGAGCGAGGCGATGGGTGCAGCGGCGGCGACGGCGGGTTGAGGCGATGGGTGCGGCGGCTCAGTGCAATGGGGGCAGCATCGTGAAGGTGCGGCGGTTGGAGGCGATTGGGGCGGAGCGAGACGATTGGGGCAGAGCAAGCCGGCGTCCCCGACAGTGCGGTAGTTAATTTCCTTTCGTGTGTGCAGCAGTTCCTTTCCTGTCGTGCGAGAGGAAAGGGATGAGAGAAGAGACAGAATTGTTTAGCGCTAAACGTGTTTAGTCGCTCACCGTCAGAACAATAAAGACGGTTGGATTAACGTGATCGGATGGCCGAGATCAATTGAATCTGCCCCTTTGAGTCTTTTTATATTGGTATAGATATAGATAAAGATGTTTAGCAATGCATGAAACATACCTGATGCAGGAGGTTTTGTCTAGTCAGGCTTTTAAGTATACCGGACAACAGCTGCATTTCTTTTTTACTTTGTATATTAGTTTCGACCGTGTCTTTTGAAGTTTGACCAAGTTTATATTCCTCCATGTTTACATCACAAAAAAGTAGTGCATGTTTGACCAAGTTTTTAGAAAAAAAATCTATATCATAGATCCATCATGCAAAGTATTTTCATATTTTATTTATTCTGTATTATGATTTTGATATTTTATTCTGAAGTCTAGGTCAAACATACTATGTTTGACTTTGAGAGAAATCTATATACTGGAACAGGGGAAGTAGAAGAAAAAGGTCCATCATGAAATATATTTTCATACGGAAAGACTCTTTGGCATTCACGTGCATTAGTCATCCACATTTTCATATGGTATTTATACTGTATTGTAGATGTTGCTATTTATTAAAATAATATGGTCAAACATACAAAGTTGGATTCAAGACAAAACCAATATGCAGCATATCGAAGTTATTGGAGATCTGGACGAAAAATGCAAACGGTGCAAATTTTATAATAATATTTCATACTCGGACCGAAAAGACAAATACGTTCACGGAAATAGGCTGACTTCTTTTGTTCTTGGGTCGGCAATTTTTTTTGTGTGTACCTTACAAATCACGGTATTTTTTTGAACGAAATTTTACAGATCCGTAAAGAACATGTATAAGTTTTCACAAAATTTGTTTTGATTTTTTTTCTGAAACTTGGAGATATTTTTTTTCATTTCTTTTGAAATAACGGGCATTCTGTCGTGCTTATAATTCTCTTATATAATAAATCTCCTCAGATCATATCTGTGTGAGTTATCGTTTAGACCGTTAGATAAAGGTCCTGCCACCCAAACTGCATCTCATTGCCCTATACCAACCCCACACAAACTGCCGTCTCTCCCGGCGCCGCCGCCTCGACGGTGCCAGGGAACCCGGCGGCGCCCCCTCCTTCCTCTCCTCGCCGAATCCGTTTTCTACTCCTCCACGGCCCCTTCTTCATCACCGGAACGTTGACGCCCGGACCCAGCGCACCGCCGCTCCTCTGCCACCACGGCCAGGGTGCGTTGTTCCTCCAAGGCTTGTTGTTTGGTCCCCTTGCACCCGGTCGTTCAAAGCAAGGGTTGTTCATTTTGATCTCTTAACTTATGAGGTACCTACCCATCTCCACTCATTTGAGTAAAAATCTTCGGGATCGACATATTGTACTTAAGTGCTTGTTTTTTTATTAAAACTTAATGTATACGTGAAGTGCATTGACTAACTGCATTGAATTTGAGAAGTCTTTGATCAAGATATGTGCAGTACTTCCAAGAGAAGAGGGGCCTGAAAAAAACATGTCAGGCAACAACAGGTCAACAGTAAAATCAGTTTATTTAACAAATACACCAATAAGTGATTTGGCTAGCTGCAGTGAATTTTAACAAACGTAGAAGATGAGATTATAAAAATGAGGAGGTTAAAACAGGACAGACAACGAGAGGTCGACAGCAAAATCACAGTCACTAGAGCTGATGTTTTATTGTATAAAAGGAGTATCAAAGTTGCTAGGGTCACTGCTGGCTTTTAACCCACCCCCTACACTCCTGCAAGCCTGCAGTGCGTGATCGCCTTGCCTCAGGCAGTTCCTTGCTTTTGCCAGCAAGCTAGTTGGGCAATTTCTTTCTTGGCAAAGGATCCAAGCAGCCCCTTATCAATATCTAAATGACCTTACCTCTAGCAATTGTCTGTCATCTCAGCTAGTTTTGCATTTTCTGTTCAGGTTAGTTGAGGCGTTTGATGTCACCGGGTTTCTTTTTCTGTACACAGCTTCCATCATAGTATATCGATTCATCACATTTGGGATTTTGTTGTAAAATTACTTGTATTTTCAGATACCTGCTAGTGTCTAGTATAACAGTTTTTACAACCATATTCTGCTTGTTCAAAAGGGCATTTGGATTGTTTCATTGACCCCAGGGTTGGGAAGATGCAGAAAACCAAGCGCAAGCGAAGAAGCAACGACATAGGATGCCTTAATGAAAAGAAAAGTGCTAGCAAAACAGTACTTACGCAACGTTAGTCACTGATTCTTCATCCTTTTATTTCCCTGCAAATATTTTTACACGGCAAAACTGCTGTAGCACTCACAATTGCTTACCAGTACCATGTTTTCTTAATTAACTAGGACCCATCCATCCAGATATTACTACCTTTGAAGATGGATTTGGTAACTTGCTTAAATCCTCAAGTTCCTCGAGTGAACTCACCAAACAGATTGAGTCGGAACTCTCAGAGAGTGTTGTCTCCCTTGCTTCATTCGTTGGTAATTATATTGTTACATGCCCATTATTTTCCATATCTGTATTTCAGTAATCAATGTCGAAACTATTATAATCTGTAGGGAGTACAGTGCTATTTGAATGCACAGGAATATTTATTGAGAATTTATGTACTGATGCCACAAGTATTCTGACTTCAGCTAATATAGTTGGGTCTTCAGATTCTGAGATCACTGATAACTTGACGGTTGGTGCTGCCAACTTCTCTCTACTTTTCCTTGCCTATGAATATACTATCATCCTGTTCACCTATTCTTGGTTTATCGATGCAGATTAAAGTGCGTCTTCCCAGTAATCGAGTTGTCATTGGCTTGTTACACCATTGTGATTTCAAGTATAATCTTGCTGTTGTGAACATCAGGCGCGCACGTGGTTTTCAGGAAGCACATCTCAGTCGTAGCCATGGCATGCAATTTGAGCCCAATAGTAAGTTAGTAGCTGTGGGGTGTTGTTTCGACTCAGGCATGTTAAAGTGCACAAATGGGACAGTAATTGGCAATGCAAGCGATGGAGTCTATGAGCTTATGCTCTCCACATATGAAATGAACATGGTGAGGTGCTGTTTTTCTTAGTTCTCTGCATGCTGGAAATAATTAGATGTATATAGCTTAAATCTATCATATACCCACTGGATTATCAGTTGAGATACTATCGATCCCATTTTTCCTGTGCAAATTTTTCATTGTCACTTTATTTTTAGGGAGTGTCTAATTTTCAGTCATCTGTTTTCCCATTTGGTTTAGGTCGTTTTTCTTGTCCACACAGTTCTTTACACGTGTCTTTGTAGTAGTTTCAGTCCAGACTGTAGAGCCAAAAAAACGATTGTTTTCATTTCAGTTTCAGGTCGTATTCTCCCTCCCCCTCGTCTACCTTCAAACACATGTTGGCGCCTCTCCCTAACGGGTCACTTGCAAACCCGCTACTGATTCATACCTTGACATTTTGTGTGGACATGGACTAAATGGGAGTGACAGTATAGCTTAAAAAAAGTAACAAAATAGGAGCCAAGTAAACATGATGCTGGATGCAAACCAGAGTCTCGCTTAGCTATATGTCCCTTGAACTTTCTTCTATAGTTCAAAACTGACCACAACAAGAATATACTGGAGACCATAAAACTGAAGATTGAATAGTCACACTGAAAATGAAAAAAAAAGATGCACAAATGGCAACCCATGTATCCGTTGGTCAATATAGTAGAGTTTCATACAGCTTTGCACTCTCTCTTGCCTTCTTCTTCATGTCTTCCGTGAACACATCAGCCTCAAGCGCTAGATCAGCCTGGTTGGGAGGTGGCGCAACCATGCAAATCAGCAATTTTGGCACTGGTCCATCGAGTACAAAATGGAGCAAAACTCCCTCACTGAGATTGTTCAACGTGATGAAGTCCTCCCACCCAACGCCACAGATGCAGGTCCTCCTGTGTTCTTTCCTGATCTCGGTGATGAATTTGCGCCCCTCAAATTCCTCAAAAAGCATGCCGCCAGTGGCGCAATTGAATTCGACCGTTCAGTGGCATGGGATAAACTGCAGGAAAAAGCAAAAAAAATGGAAAAGGAAGAACAAAAGATAGGCTATCCTCATGCTTGTTGGGGCATGAGACGTTTGCAGATGAGACTGACAAATAGCTAAACTCTAAAAATTGATAGACTAAAAAGGAAAATGAATGCAACAAAAGTAATGACCGAAAATTAGAAAAAAGAAATCTAAGAAAAAGCTAAAGTTGCTATAATTCTATCAGCTAAAAGGACTAAGTTTATATCTGAAAAGAAAAAAAATGAAATCATACACGAACTAAAGAAGAAATGAAATGTTTAACTGAACAGGACAACTATTATGCTATCACAAAACATACAGGGAGGTATGGTAATATCCACATCATAGCCTCCTATAAATGCGTGATGAATGAAAAATTGACCATAACAGAGAAGTAGACTGTAGTGATAAATTAATAACTGACCATGACAGGGAACTAGACTATACTGATAAATTAAGCATATTCAAAATTATGTTACCACTGAGCTTTCAATGTCTTCAGACAATCAAACACCAAAATTTAAACCCGATGAGTGATGGCTAGCTCAGTCGGACTTGCAGATTGGGCACACCATCCCTGTTACTGTTACACATGTGGCAGAAAAAAATATATTTGTTAGCAAAAAGATGACTGAAAAATTAAGAATAAAAACTCACCAGATAACTAATTTAAGCTACAGGAATTATAAACACATATCAAGTCTAACCATTTCAAAATGAATGCTGAAAATACAAGAACAACAAAATAAATTGAAAATAATAAGCTGAATGGAAAGTACACTAATAATGACTGAACATAAAACTGATAGACAAGAACAAACACTGACCAAATAACTAAAGAGAACTACAATGAGACACTTAAGATACTGAACAAACACTGGCGAAATAATAACCACTTAACATAAAGCTGAAGAGAACTGAGACTGATACTTAGGTATACTGACGACTAAAAATTGAAAATAATCTAACAAAAAACCAGTGCAGAAACTGAAAAAATTTAGCACTTACAGGAACATAAGATTCACAACAGAAATAATCATCTACTAAAAGACAAGACCCATGAGAGATAGGACTGAAGAAAGATGCAAATGATAATTAAATATGATAAAATGAAGACTGATACTATTAAAATAAACTAATATAAGACTAAGAAGGCAAGCTTACAGACCGACGAACAAAAATAATGAAAAATGAACACTTAAGAATATGAACAAAAAATGAATGTGATGTTTTCATGTTATTTGATAGAGATGCAAAGAGGGACTGATTCGAGACATCTTTGTTAGAGTCTTCGTAGCAGTAGTGAGAATGAGCATGGCATCTGTCAAAAAAGAGCGGCCCACAGAGTGAGGTTTTAAAAAAAATCACATCGGTAGAAAAGTGATACACACCGCAGAATGAATTAAGAACCTACGGGTTCGGACACTAAACTGACAGACGCGTAACATTAGAAAAACTGACACTTAAGATACTGATATGGTGGGGTACTGGTAGGTGGTGTGCAACAAGAGAGGTCCCAAGACTGATAAACCTACAAAACCTAACACTGAAGACTGACACTTGAGTAGCATAGTATAACAAACCTAACTTGATTACTGAATCCGAAAAGAAATCATAACAACAAGCAACACTACACTGAAATCGTACTCAAGAATACACACTGAATAAGTGAATATGACTTGAAGACCTTGAGTACTGAATCTGAAACAGATGACTGATAGAAAGAAAAAATCATACTGAGGAACGCACACTGAATATGACTTGAAGAACTTGATTACTGAATCCGAAGCAGATAACTGATGGAAATAGAGGACTGATAGAAAGAAGAACTCATAAAAATAACTAAGAATAATAAGACTGAGAAGAATACCAAGAAGACTAAGGAATGAAGATAACTAAGGACTGATAAATAAGAAAAGACGACATGGAGACTGAAGAGTACTAAAATAAGTGGGACAAATGAGAGACTAATCTACTATCATTTTTAGCTGAAAAAGCTATGCTAACTGAGACCAAAAAAAGAGACAGAATACTGCAAAAAATGAAGAAGTGGAAATGATGAATGGCAAGGAAAATTAAGTGAAGACTTTCCATCCTGTATAAATGACAAGATGGAGAAGAACAAGGCGGATAAATGAAGAATGACAAGTAAACAGATAAATGAAAAAAAAATGAAATAGCAAGCCTACAGAATGACAAACAAAGTCCAGATTGAAAAAATAGAGGGGGCGAGACTGAAGAAGGATGAGAATGAGGATTCGGTAACAGCCATGCCTATCTGGAGCCACTTAAGTAGGACACTCCTATTTATATACAAAAAATGAAAACTAAAGAAAAAAGAGTGAATAGTTACCAAAAGGATAGCCAATTTTAAGTTCTGAGCTTGAATTTTAAAAGGTAGACACTTAAGTAGGACACTACAAACTGATTTGCAAGAAGAATAGTAAGAAGTCAGTTGTTCATCTTAGAATTAATATATAGAGAAAATGCTAGATAACAATATAAGAGACCAAAACAGGAGACTTAGGAAGAAATGGACAAAAGACACTATAGTGAAGAAAATGAACAAAAACCACTAGGTCATGACCACACACGTCTCTAGCCAGCTGGCCAACACCTTACAATAGTGTATAATGACATCTACGATTCCGTGCTCGTGCAACACTAGCGATCTTCCTAGAAAAGATTAGCATATGAGAATGGGCCAGAGCTCAACTGATTAGGAACCAAGGGGAAACTTGGCCACCTCAAGCAATCTGGTTGAGACTACTCATAGAAAAAAAAGGAACTACAACTTTTGCATAAGTATCAATACATTCGTAGAAAAAAAATCCCCGTATGAATTGGTTGGGGGGGGGGATGTATATGTTTAACAAAACACTAGAGACGAAAAGAAAAAGATGGGGTTGCATAGACTACAACTTAAGCTATATAAAGTTGCAATGAAACCTTCTGACTTTTGAAGAAAAATAATGGTCAAGGGAAGCAACAAAAACTTATATGCATACTCCCTGTACAAGCTTAATGATCGAGAAACAGGGACTTACGCGACAAAAAAAAAGAGAGAAAGATATAGAGACAATAAAATAAGATGGAACACCTCAGAGTATGTGATTCAGGGTACTGCTTGTACCAAATTGCTGCAGTTTTTCATATGTGCAGAATGTAACACAAGACTACAGCATTCATGGACACCATGAATCAAAACAAACACCTAGTAACTAGTATATGTAGTATACTATCTTTACAAGCTAGCACGACTTTCACATTAAATAAAATTGAGCATATGGTAGCATTTTAGTTCCATCTTGACACAACAAAATCATCACAAAGTGTCACATCACAAAAGCATTGCTGTTACCTTCTTTTTAATTGACCGCTGCAAAGACTTGAAAACTGAATTCCAATCAACCTGAAACAGCGGAAAGGGATTAGGACTTGATTGTTGCAGATTTGCAAAACTGAACCCGAATTAACCTATACAAAAACACAGAGAATTAGGATTTGAGATCTGCTTGTGTTTTAGGGTTCAAGAAGAGAGAGGACAGACTCATAGACACAAGAATAGAGAGTAATGAGGCGCCACATGAAGAAGGGAGGGGGAGGGGTGCCATGGGAAAGGAGAGAGGGGCACCATGAGAGGGGAGGGAGGGAGAGAGAGAAGGCGCCATGGTAGGGAAGGGCATGCTGGAGGAGAGGGGCAACAAATGGACAGAAGAAAGGGAGGAGATATGCTAGTGAAGATAATATCTGAAGATTTACCTGCGCCGCCGTCGCCAGGACCTCGCGGCCGTCGCCTCGAGCTCGCCGTCGTCGCCATGGATGAGGAGAGACCAGATCCTCCACGCGACCCTGAAAAAACAAAGCGGGTGCGAAAATAACCCGAACCGATCCACTGAGACCCACTAAGACAAAGCGGGCCCGAAAAGGACACCGCACCAGCGTAGATCTCAGAACTAAATCCAACGATTGAAAATTCGACCTGAAGCCAATATGAAAACAGACGACTGATTTTTAGTAAAACTGTATTTTTATGTTAGGCTTGGATTGGGTGCCCCCTTATTGATTTTGATGGGAACTTTGTTGGAATGAACCTCCAAAGTGGCCAAAAGACTATGTTCACACCAGTGAACAAAATTCTTGAATGCCTGGGGTACCTTACGACAGTTAGGTTGGTATTTCTAGACTTGCAGTATTTACAAGCTGTGGCTTCTCTGTTTGGCTTTACCATGCTAGCTTGTCCTCCCATTGTGCTACCCTACATTCCTGTCTGATTTGAATCTTCTGTTTTGGATGCTAAACTGTATTTTAGGTTTACCCAGTAGGGTTTTCTTTGGTACATTTCCATCTTTTTTCTGCTGTTCTCATAGTTGCTTTGCATTTTGTGAACCTGGACGTTTGTGCCATTAGCACCTGGCATGCCGCCCTGCTTTGGAGACTAAACTGAGCTAATAAATTTTGCTAATTAAAAGTGTAATCAAACTTTGGTTTAAACTTTAAAAATATAGTATCGATACTAGAACTTACATTCATGACATCCCTGGAGATTGCTGTGTTGTTTGCTCAATTCTGTTTTGTTGTGAATTATATACAAGACTGTAACCTACTTCCTCCTTTCTGGCCCCTGTTTGATAAATCAATTTGTTAATATTCTTTTGACTTCTCGTCTTTCAGTGGATTAGTCATGATATGTTTTTGAACAACGTGTAGGGTTGAAAGTAGTCAAGTGGTTGCTGGTATAAAAGAGGCAATCACAACCAAGGCACAAAATGCTGGCATGCTGAAAGGTTAGTTATTTCTTTTTGTGGTATACTTCAACATCTTAGCGATACGATATAAAAAAGGCGTATCAAGTGCTGAAAGCTCCCACACAAGGTAGGATTGGGGAGGCTGGTTCACCCTCCAGGCCACAAGTGGGAAGACTCAACCATTGCGCTAGGCGCGCCCTGCATCTTAGTGATAAGATACATTTGCTAATTGACTCACCTTGTTGTACATATTTCATGCAACGATTATAGTGAACCTTTAATACGTGATGGTTGTCCCCCACCTGCTATGTTACCGAAAAAGGCTTTCGCCCCGCTTTATATATAAAGCAAAGATCATCAACAAACCCGGTACAAACGCACGCCAACACAACACACACACCTAAGGCAGGATACAAAGATGCTGAGCGCAGCAACACCACCCCAACCACTACAAGAGCAACCGGAGATCTCGGCCGTGAACACGCCACCGCCAAGAGGTGAAGCCGCATACGGCGAACCGTGTGCTCCAAGGCGGCGCCTTCAGGAAGGGAACGACACCGGAGCGCCGCCACCGCCCGATACGAGGGTCAGGGTTTCCCCTGGAGCAACACGACGGGCAATGAAAGCCGCGACGACGCCTTCAAGAAGGGAACGATTCGCCGCCGCCGGTCCGTCCGAAGATAGAGCAGGTTTTCACCCCGGCCGATAATCACCACCACCGGACGCCACACCCCGGCAACCATGCCGCCCACACGGCCATGGTCACCCGACAGCACCAAGCTACGGGCTCCGCTCACGAGCACCGCGCTCCCACCACCAGGGCCGCCGCCCTGGCATCCAAGACCTTGACACCACCTCACCCGAGACCAGCCGCTACTCCAACCAAAGAGACGAGTGGAAAGGCCTCGTCTTTCGCACCCCTGGGCGACCCCCAGCGCCGAGACCTAAGAGGCCGGCCGAAACTGGCCTCCATCGTCCTGTCCTGCTGCACCGGGCGTGAGACGGCCTCGGTCCTGCTGCCGGGCGCGAGACGAGATCGGTCCTGCTGCCGGGCGCGAGACGAGCTCGGTCCTGCTGCCGGGCGCGAGACGAGCTCGGTCCTGCTGCCGGGCGCGAGACGAGCTCAGTCCTGCTGCCGGGCGCGAGAGGAGATCAGTCCCGCAGCACCGGGCGCGAGACAGGCGATGGACCGCAGCTGGGAGAGAGCCAGCCCTTTGCCGAAGGTAGCATCCGAACGCCGAGGAGAGGAATCGAAGGCCAAAACAGGCCGCTTCCCGACGGGCCGACGCCGGAGATGACCGTCCGCCGCCGTGAAACGACCCAAACCACCGCCATGAGCCACCACCACGCTGTGGCAGCCCACATCCATGCCGGGACCCCGAGGGGTAGCCCCGAGCCGCCCTGCAGCGGCTGTGGTGCGCCGCCGAGGCCGCAGCCCGCCCACCTGCTATGTTATGTGGTGGCGAGCTGCTGCTGTTAATTTTTTTGGGTATGCCTTTAATGCTGCAACCGCTTTATTTGAGGAGTGCCAACTGACATGCCATGTTTCTTTAAACAGATGGTATGTATGAGATTAACTCTTTTGAAGAGGAATTCGTGGACAATATCTGGAGCACACTCAGTGAAGATGTTGCAAATACTATGGCTGGATGTGTTGTCTCACTTGCTTCATTCAATGGTGATTGTGTTGCGATATTCTCTCTTCTATTTCTCTTATTTCACCGATTATTAAAGACCAAATTATGATGTGTGCAGGAAAGGCAAAGTGTTTTGCTTGCACAGGCCTAATTATAGACTGTAATCCCGTGAGAATTCTTACTTCAGCAAGTTTGGTTAAAATTTCTGGCGATGAAAACAAGATTGATGATAACTTGCAGGTTGGCACTGGTAGTGCATATCATTGTTTGTGCCTTTTGTTTGTCTGATTATGAACCAGTTTATAACCTTATCATTGCAGATTGAAGTGTACCTTAATAATACAGAACAAGTCACGGGGACATTGAGACATTATGATCTATGCTATAATGTTGCGGTTGTAGAGATCATGGGTTCCTGCGGTTCTACCGCAGTGGGATTGAGGAGGCATATTTCTTTCACCCCTAATATGGAGGTTTTAGCTGTAGGGCGTCTCATTAAACATCGGAAACTAATGGCCTCAAGAGGGGTGTTAATTGACAGAAAAGGCAAACTTGCTTGTGAAGAGCTTAGGATTTCCACTTGTAAAATCACCAAGGTATATGTATATTTTGCCAACACATGTTTCACATGAGGGAAAATAATTATTTGTGTTAGAAATATGATCAACTCATCAATGAATATATTTAACTTAATCTATAATTAATTACACATATCATATTTTTTTGGTATGTGATAGGCTTGGCGAGCCAACGTAAAAACTCAGCCACTCTTATGGAGATGAAACCCAAAAGATCATATTTTTTTGCACCCCCTTTTTCTGGTCACTCATGTTTTTCTTTGTCCAGGCCGGAATTGGAGGGCCTCTTATTGATGCTCGAGGGAATTTTGTTGGTATGAATTTCTTCCATGATGAAGAAACCCCGTACCTACCGAGGGAAAAAATTCAAGAAGTCGTGAGACGTTTCGATGAAGAACGGTATGCCCAATCTTTTTTTGTCATAGTGTAATGTTCAGGTTTGTGTAAGCTCTTTTTGATGCCTGATTTACATGTAGTTGTACATGGTTTTTGTGTTCCAACAACATCCACAGTGTTTACAAATTTTCACCTCCTTACCATCCCAACATTACATTTTTTGAGAACATCCCAACATTACTTAGGGATATCTTGTTTGGACATGAAAAAGGGCCCACATAGTTGACATGATGATGATCACTTTTCCTCATTTGGGCTCCAATCTATGGATTCTTAGCTACTCCCTCTGTATAGATGTATAAGAGCATTTAGATCACAAAAGTAGTGATCTAAGCACTCTTATATTTCTTTACGGAGGGAGTAGAAGCCAACAGTAGAGACTATATAGTAGCCCGAAGGCCTTACTGATGCACCTTAAAGTAGAGTAGGGACCAATGGAGAGTAATGTTGCTTTGAATGCTCCAAGGAAATGAAGGAACAATATCTGAAATTTGAGTGCTAATTCAACAATTTGAAAATTCCCTCTGATATCTATCTAGTCTAGTTACTAAGCTTCCATGATCTCCTAGCCTCTGGTGGCTTGGGGTTGTGTAGGGCATTTTTAGCCCCGTTTGTCAATGTGTATCTCCTTTTTGTCCGCTTGACACTGACGGCACGACGTGTAGCCTTGTAATGCCCCTTGCCACTATACCATATGCTGCACAGTCAATAATTAACAACTCAATTTACCGCAAGCAACGCTTAATGCTACAATTAATGCTTAATTAAACAGAAAAAGAACATATTATCTCATGCTTATGAGCCAATTTATAAACCGGCCAGGAGGGATGCCTCACCAGACCAAAATGTTATGCATGCGTACTATGCAAAAAAAAAGAACTAACTTTTGCATCTTCGAGGTTTAAAAAGCCACCACCAACAGATGATATAGATATTAAAAGTTTACATCACCTGGCCCAAGTGATGTAAAATATAACATCTGGAGATGCAAATTTGCATCTCCACGCCGGCCCTTGTTCATTTTTCCCCACCGTACGTCTTCTTTCTCTTGCCACCCGCTGATATGCCGTCGTCGCCCGCCCAGCCACCGCACCATGCCGCCGTCGCCCTGCGCTAGATCCAGCCGCCAACCATCCCCGTTGTCGGTTCCGCGACTCCACCGCCACCGCCCGCCCAGCCACCGCACCATGCCGTCGTCGCCCTATGCTAGATCTGGCCGCCAACCACCCCCGCCGCCGGTTCCGCGACTCCACCGCCGCCGCCCGCCTCGAATCGGGCCTGATTCGCCACCGCCTCGCCCGATTCTCCACCAACGTCGTCTGATTTGCCCCCGCCAAGCGCCCACCCCGAGCTCCCAATCCACCGTCGCCCGCCTTGAAGCCCCCGCCCCGAGCCCTACCCCCCCTCTGCTGCCCGATTCACTAACGCCGCCGCCGCCGCTCGATTCTCCGCCGCCGCCTGATTCACCACTGCGAAGCCCACCCCCCGAGCCCCAATCCGCCGCCGCCTGCCACCTAGCCTTCGCCCCAAGCCCCCACCCCACGACGCCCGCCACCAAGCCCCCGCCCCGGCCCGAGCTCCCACTCCACCGCAGCTGCCCAGATTCGACCGTCGCGCCGCCGCCGAAGATCCCGAAGAGAAAAACGAGGTTCTTCCGCGTGCGGGTGAAGCCATCCAACAACTTCGGCATGGAGTTCTATGACGAGGGACGCTGCTTCTGCAGCACGTACTACACCACTGACAAGGCCGTGCGTGCTTACATTGGAAGCAAGGAGTCAATGGGAAACATGAAGGAAGTTAGCAATTTGGCCTCTTGCATCCAACCAGAGTGTAATTATGATTATAGATTTACCATTCTGTTCTTCCAATTTTGTAATATGTAATAACCATTGAGCAAGAAATTAAGCTCGGGCGTAGAACGAAGCTCACACAAAAATTGTTCATTAATTTCCACTAGACAGATACTTTTATAAAAATGTTTGAACATGATTGCCACTGCTATATAGCACAATTAAATGACTTACACACGGTGAGCCAACCAAACAAAATAGACCGCGTATAAAATAAACATAAGGGACTTAACCCACGACCGAAGAATAGGCACGGCAAAGCGCGCGTCGTGCTCTAGTTTTTATCAACACTAAAAGTTGGTCCCAAACAAGGCCTAGAGTTGAAAGCTTGAACCATTAGACCCCTCTCATTGATTAATCTGATTCAATTATATGATGTTAAACCAATTTTTCTTCCTTTTTATTTTGTAGCGCGAATGACGGTTGGCCTGAACCAAGACATCGTTATTTTATACCAACTTGGTACCCTGTACCGTTTGGTTTGTTCCCAGACGACGACGTGTACGTTGATAGTTTAGACGATTTATATTCAAAGTATGCTTGGCATATGTAGTGAGACTATTTGTTGGTTATGTGTAGCTGCACTCTATCAAGTACCCTTTTGAATCCGAGACTACTAATGAGCGAAATCGTTGTTCAGTTATGTGTTTATTTCTACCAACCCCCTTGTATTTCAGATATACATGGTTGTCCAATAAGCTTTACTTGGATTCTTGAGTTATTTGTTTGGCAATTACAACCGCTAATCGACTGTTTTATTTTGATTCTATGTCCAACACTCGTTGTAGAATGTCGCTTCTTGCGTGTAATACATCATTTTGAGGAATCTCTTATACGTATATTCATCATTCATCTTGAGAAACTCTCTCATTAATCACGTGAAACTCCTTCAAGAACTCTGTTGGCGACCGAGACTTGCGTCGATCGATTGATGTCTTGACAGCTCGCACATGCATCGGGTTGAAAGTATACATACGCAGGGCATATGAGAATACAAAACTGCTGTGCACATGACGTTTCGTGGTCAATTTGCAAACGACAGTCCAATAGCGGTATAGAAGTTTGCTGGACAACTGTGTCGGCCGTTAATCGGCCGGAGCTATATCGTTCGCAGAATATTTTTTTTAAAACTGTGATGATTTTTATAACAAATTTAGAATCTATACGCCCTGACGCAGAAAAATTAAAAATATCACCAGGTCGGCTTCCAGTTGGCCGAAGAGGGGCTCTTCGGTCCGCGGTTGCCCGAAATGGGCTCTTCAGCCTCCCATTGGCTGAAGTGTGCCCCAACTAAACTGAAAAGGAGTTGTGAGTGGCCTGGCGACCGAAGAGGTGGGCTTCAGCCTACCGACGACCAAAGAGCCCGGCCTACCAGCGGCCGAAAAGATCTTCGGCCTACCTGCGACCGAAGAGGTCCGGATAAAGCCGACGCAGCCATCTTCTTCCTCTGGCTGCCTCAGGGGCGGACCCAGCGCACGAGCGTTGGGTTCAGTTGAACCCAACGATATATTTTTTGGCCGGGTATATGTATACATACGTACGTGCTTGAACCCAATCAAAAATAAGGATTGAACCCATTAACTTAGGAGGCAACGCTTAAGCCCAAAAACCCACAGTGCACCCTTCCGTGCCAGCCTGCTAGGCCTGCTCGTGTCCTCCTGCCCCTGTTTCCTATTCTCATGTGCGTGTGTACAGATTTCTCAAAAAAAATAAAAAAAATGTGCGTGTGTACAGGGGCAGCGAGAGCAGGGTGTCACTCTGTCTTGGCTCGCTAGGTGCAAGCAAGCCCGCCTGGGTACGAGTCCGGAGGAGACCTGGGTGTTTATGCTGCGTTTGGATGTTCGTATTGGGCTGTTGAATTGGATTTGGTAATGGGCTGACCCTAATACAGACGTTTGGATGTACTCTGAAACAACCCACTGAAACGGAAACGAATACGCTGGAGTTTTCGCTCGCACGCGCCCACCCATCGCGCCAATACAGAGGCTTGGACCTCCGATTTCGCCTGAATTGCTTCCCTCCGGCAAAACAAAACGTTTCGTCAGTTCTTTCCTCCCCCTACCACGAGACAGAGGGTTCGAGAGAGGAAACCGCCGCCAGGCAGATCGACGGCGGCACCCTCGCAGATCCACCACGCCGGCCAGCGTAGGTATGGTCGCCGCCTCCCCTTCCCTTCTTCCTTTGCCGCCGTCCCTTCCCCTCCTCCGGCGCTGCCCCTTCTCGTTCTCTCTGGCCTTGCTCGCCGTGGCCAGATCGGATCTGAAGCCAACGGCGGCAGTCCACTCCGGCGCCGGCCCTTCCTTTCTCTCCAGCCGTGCGGTGGACCACTCTGCCGGTGCACATCTCCTCTCCCTCGGACCACCTCCTGGGCCGCCCCTTCTTCTGTGTGTCCAGCCAGCCCCTTCTTCATCCATGATTCTTCCCTATCTCCAAGCAGCCTACTCTGTTTCCTTTTCTTCCCAGCCCTCTTGTCAATGATTTGCTGAGCACTGATGTATCCTCTTGTTGCAGGTTGGATTAAAAGTTGGAAGCCATCTAGGCCAACCTGAGGTATGAATCTGCAATTTTGTGAACTATGCTTGTGGTGGTCTGATGCATATGCTTGTCTTATGATGAATTTGATGCATGCTTATGTATGATTTGATGCATCATGGTCATACAATTTTGTGAACCTTCAATGCTTGTGGTGGTCTGATGCATATGGTCATCTTGAATGATGCATGGTTATATTGAAATTAGCCCAAAGTTAACATAATATATCTACATTGTAGCTGCATGTCACAAATGAATTTGATTGCTTCCATTACCGAAGAGAACAAAAGAAGAAAAAGGAAAAGGATCATCTTGACAGCGATGTATGTTGAGTCAGTTTGTCTTGGCCTAGCTTATCTTAGTACGCAGAGAGTACCGAAGAGTTTGCGATGCTTTAGTGACGAAGAGCTTCGATATGTTCATAGGAAGTACTTGCTGAAAGAAATGTACAATGGGCACTTAACCAAAAGGAATTTTCATGATCTTTGCACAATGTTGCGTATGAAGTGTGGTCTGGAAGATAGCGTATATGTCACTGTAGAAGAAAAGGTTGCTATGTTCTTGTTGGTGGCTGGACATGGTATTAAAATGAGAGTGTTGCGTGGCACTTACAAGCGTTCTTTAGAGACTATCAGTAGGCACTTCTCGAATGTGTTGACAGCCATTCTTTCCCTAACCGGGAAGTTTATCAAGCTTCCTGATCCTTCTATTGAACCTTCGGATGATTACAAATGGAAGTGGTTTGGAAATGCCTTGGGAGCACTAGATGGGTGTCATGTTGATGTTTCTGTCGTTGCGGCTGACGAAGGGAGGTCAGGAACAGAAAGCAAGATATCACCACTAACATGCTAGGTGTTGTTGACTGGAACATGACATTTCTTTATGTTCTACCTGGCTGGGAGGGATCTGCATCTGACTCCAGAGTGTTGCGTGATGCAATGAGAAATGATCGTCAAGATGCATTTGTTATACCTCATGGTATGATTGTTTCTCTTGGCATTTTGTTTCTTTTTGTGTTAATGTTAGCTAAATCTAATTGCTGCACCATAGGAAAATACTACCTAGTGGATGCTGGCTACACCAATGGACCTGGCTTTCTAGCTCCATTCAGATCGACTAGGTACCACTTGAAAGAGTGGGTCTCAAGTCAACAACAACCCCAAACTGACAAAGAGTTGTATAACTTGCGTCATTCTCGGGCTAGAAATGTTGTGGAGAGAACTTTTGGCCTATGGAAGAAAAAATGGGCCATTCTACGAATTCAATCTTTCTTTGACATAAAGGACTAGGTAACAAGTATCCATATGGTGTTGAATAACATATGGACTGTATGACATGCTAATTTAAATATAAATCATTGCAGATTCGAATTATTAATGCTTGTTGTGTGTTACACAACTTTGCAAGGGATAGGCAGCATATGATGGATGATTTATTGCTGCAAGAAGTTCATGCTGACCTAGCAAATTTGGAACATGAGCCCGTGGACGACACTGACTTGATTACATTTGTTCAAGTCACTAATGAATGGACCAACTTTAGGCAACAATTATCGCAAGACATGTATGCTGAATACCTTCTCAGGCATGCTGAATTAGAGATGGCGTAGTTAGTTGATGGTGGATTAGTTAGTGGATGTGCCTAGGTGGTGGTTGTCTCATTTTTTGTAGTGCCTAGGTGGTGGTTGTCTCATATTGGTAGTGCCTAGGTGATGATGGTAGCTTGCTGATTGTCTTTTGTGTGATAGCTTGGTTGACCATGATGGTGCCTTGTGTGGTCTTTTGTACATGCATCATCTTCATATTAATATATATGTGATGGATTTTCTCGAAATTTGCACTCTCATTCAGCATTTATTTGACTTAAAATACTTTTTTTTCCTTTGTGCAAAAATGTTATTCTTTGTAGCAGCATGGCTGAAGGAACTGGTACTGGAAAGAGGACTTATGTCACATGGGATGATGAGATGGACGCTGCCTTGCTTGAGGTACTTGTTCATCATCACAATATGGGTGACCATTCACAAAATGGATGGAAAGCACATGTGTACAGTGCAGCTATCAAGAATGTGAAGGAGAAGTGCAATAAGGATATCGCGAAGAACAACATATTAGGAAGGCTTAGGACTTTCGACAATCAATTTGAAATCATTAACAAGATCCTTTCTCAAAGCGGTTTTGGTTGGGATAGGGTCAATAATAAGCTATCCATTGATAGCGACGATGTGCGGACTAAATATTTGGAGGTAACTGTTGGGGAATGTAGTAATTTTAAAAAATTTCCTACGTACACGCAAGATCATGGTGATGCATAGCAACGAGATGGGAGAGTGTTGTCTACGTACCCTCGTAGACCGAAGCGGAAGCGTTGACGCAACGTAGAGTAGGTAGCCGTACGTCTTCCCGGTCCAACCGATCCAAGCACCGTTACTCCGGCACCTTCGAGTTCTTGGCACACGTCCAGCTCGATGACGCTCCCCGGACTCCGATCCAGCAAAGTTTCGGGGAGGAGTTTCGTCAGCACAACGGCGTGGTGACGATCTTGATGTTCAACCGTCACAGGGCTTCGCCTAAGCACCGCTATAATATGACTGAGGTGTAATATCGTGGAGGGGGGCACCGCACACGGCTAAGAAACGATCACGAAGATCAACTTGTGTGTTCTAGGGTGCCCCCTGCCCCCGTATATAAAGGAGCAAGGGGGGAGGCCGGCCGGCCCTATGGGGCGCGCCAAAGGGAGGGGGGAGTCCTCCTCCTAGTGGGAGTAGGACTCCCCTTTCCTAGTCCAACTAGGAAGAAAGAGGGGGAAGGAAAGAGAGGGAGAGGGAGAGGGAAAGAGGGGCCGCGCACCCCCTCCCTAGTCCAATTCGGACTCCCCATGGGGGGGGCGCCACCTCCTGGGCTGCTGCCCTCTCTCTCCCCTCAGGCCCACTAAGGCCCAATACTTCCCTGGGGGGTTCCGGTAACCCCTCCGGCACTCCGGTTTTCTCCGAAATCACCCGGAACACTTCCGGTGTCCGAATATAGTCGTCCAATATATTGATTATGTCTCGACCATTTCGAGACTCCTCGTCATGTCCGTGATCACATCCGGGACTCCGAACAACCTTCGGTACATCAAAATACATAAACTCATAATGAAACTGTCATCGTAACGTTAAGCGTGCGGACCCTACGGTTCGAGAACAATGTAGACATGACCGAGACACGTCTCTGGTCAATAACTAATAGCGGAACCTGGATGCTCATATTGGTTCATACATATTCTACGAAGATCTTTATCGGTCAGACCGCATAACAATATACGTTGTTCCCTTTGTCATCGGTATGTTACTTGCCCGAGATTCGATCGTCGGTATCTCAATACCTAGTTCAATCTCGTCACCGGCAAGTCTTTACTCATTCCGTAATACATCATCTCACAACTAACTCATTAGTTGCAATGCTTGCAAGGCTTATGTGATGTGCATTACCGAGAGGGCCCAGAGATACCTCTCCGACAATCGGAGTGACAAATCCTAATCTCGAAATACGCCAATCCAACATGTACCTTTGGAGACACCTGTAGAGCACCTTTATAATCACCCAGTTACGTTGTGACGTTTGGTAGCACACAAAGTGTTCCTCCGGCAAACGGGAGTTGCATAATCTCATAGTCATAGGAACATGTATAAGTCATGAAGAAAGCAATAGCAACATACTAAACGATCGGGTGCTAAGCTAATGGAATGGGTCATGTCAATCAGATCATTCAACTAATGATGTGATCCCGTTAATCAAATAACAACTCTTTGTTCATGGT
Source organism: Triticum urartu (assembly GCF_056163025.1). Lineage (NCBI taxonomy): Eukaryota > Viridiplantae > Streptophyta > Magnoliopsida > Poales > Poaceae > Triticum > Triticum urartu. The sequence goes on along the minus strand of NC_141877.1, from coordinate 649,361,472 downwards.
TAGGAAACATAACCATCTTTGATTAACGAGCTAGTCAAGTAGAGGCATACTAGTGACACTCTGTTTGTCTATGTATTCACACATGTATTATGTTTCCGGTTAATACAATTGTAGTATGAATAATAAACTTTTATCATGATATAAGGAAATAAATAATAACTTTATTATTGCCTCTAGGGCATATTTCCTTCAGTCTCCCACTTGCACTAGAGTCAATAATCTAGATTACACAATAATGATTCTCACACCCATGGAGCCTTGGTGCTGATCATGTTTTGCTCGTGGAAGAGGCTTAGTCAACGGGTCTGCTACATTCAGATCCGTATGTATCTTGCAAATCTCTATGTCTCCCACCTGGACTAGATCCTGGATGGAATTGAAGCGTCTTTTGATGTGCTTGGTTCTCTTGTGAAATCTGGATTCCTTCGCCAAGGCAATTGCACCAGTATTGTCACAAAAGATTTTCATTGGACCCGATGCACTAGATATGACACCTAGATCGGATATGAACTCCTTCATCCAGACTCCTATGTTTGCTGCTTCCGAAGCAGCTATGTACTCCGCTTCACATGTAGATCCCGCCACGACGCTTTGTTTAGAACTGCACCAACTGACAGCTCCAACGTTTAATGTAAACACGTATCCGGTTTGCGATTTAGAATCGTCCGGATCAGTGTCAAAGCTTGCATCAACGTAACCGTTTACGACGAGCTCTTTGTCACGTCCATATACGAGAAACATATCCTTAGTCCTTTTCAGGTACTTCAGGATGTTCTTGACCGCTGTCCAGTGATCCACTCCTGGATTACTTTGGTACCTCCCTGCTAGACTTATAGCAAGGCACACATCAGGTCTGGTACACAGCATTGCATACATGATAGAGCCTATGGCTGAAGCATAGGGAACATCTTTCATTTTCTCTCTATCTTCTGCAGTGGTCGGTCATTGAGTCTGACTCAATTTCACACCTTATAACACAGGCAAGAACCCTTTCTTTGCTTGATCCATTTTGAACTTTTTTAAAATCTTGTCAAGGTATGTGCTTTGTGAAAGTCCAATTAAGCGTCTTGATCTATCTCTATAGATCTTAATGCCTAATATGTAAGCAACTTCATCGAGGTCTTTCATTGAAAAACTCTTATTCAGGTATCCCTTTATGCTATCCAGAAATTCTATATCATTTCCAGTCAATAATATGTCATCCACATATAATATCAGAAATGCTACAGAGCTCCCACTCACTTTCTTGTAAATACAGGCTTCTCCGAAAGTCTGTATAAAACCAAATGCTTTGATCACACTATCAAAGCGTTTATTCCAACTCCGAGAGGCTTGCACCAGTCCATAGATGGATCGCTGGAGCTTGCACACTTTGTTAGGTCCCTTTGGATTGACAAAACCTTCTGGTTGCATCATATACAACTCTTCTTCCAGAAACCCATTCAGGAATGCAGTTTTGACATCCATCTGCCAAATTTCATAATCATAAAATGCGGCAATTGCTAACATGATTCGGACAGACTTAAGCATCGCTACGGGTGAGAAGGTCTCATCGTAGTCATTCCCTTGAACTTGCCGAAACCCTTTTGCGACAAGTCGAGCTTTGTAGACAGTAATATTACCGTCAGCGTCAGTCTTCTTCTTGAAGATCCATTTATTCTCAATTGCTTGCCGATCATCGGGCAAGTCAACCAAAGTCCACACTTTGTTCTCATACATGGATCCCATCTCAGATTTCATGGTTTCAAGCCATTTTGCGGAATCTGGGCTCACCATCGCTTCTTCATAATTCGTAGGTTCATCATGATCTAGTAGCATGACTTCCAGAACAGGATTACCGTACCACTCTGGTGCGGATCTCACTCTGGTTGATCTACGAGGTTCAGTAGTATCTTGTTCTGAAGTTTCATGATCATTATCATTAACTTCCTCACTTATTGGTGTAGGTGTCACAGAAACAGATTTCTGTGATGCATTACTCTCCAACAAGGGAGCAGGTACAGTTACCTCGTCAAGTTCTACTTTCCTCCCACTCACTTCTTTCAGGAGAAATTCCTTCTCTAGAAAGTTTCCGAACTTAGCAACAAAAGTCTTGCCTTCAGATCTGTGATAGAAGGTGTATCCAATAGTCTCCTTTGGATATCCTATGAAGACACATTTATCTGATTTGGGTTCGAGCTTATCAGGTCGAAGCTTTTTCACATAAGCATCGCAGCCCCAAACTTTCAGAAACGACAACTTTGGTTTCTTGCCAAACCATAGTTCATAAGTGGTCGTCTCAACGGATTTTGATGGTGCCCTATTTAACGTTAATGCGTTCGTCTCTAAAGCATAACCCCAAAACGATAGCGGTAAATCGGTAAGAGACATCATAGATCGCACCATATCAAGTAAAGTATGATTACGACGTTCGGACACACCATTACGCTGTGGTGTTCCGGGTGGCGTGAGTTGCGAAACTATTCCACATTGTTTGAAATGTACACCAAACTCGTAACTCAAATATTCTCCTCCACGATCAGATCGTAGGAATTTTATTTTCTTGTTACGATGATTTTCAACTTCACTCTGAAATTCTTTGAACTTTTCAAACGTTTCAGACTTATGTTTCATTAAGTAGATATACCCATATCTGCTTAAGTCATCTGTGAAGGTGAGAAGATAACGATATCCGCCACGAGCCTCAATATTCATCGGACCACATACATCTGTATGTATTATTTCCAATAAATCTATTGCTCTCTCCATAGTACCAGAGAACGGTGTTTTAGTCATCTTGCCCATGAGGCACGGTTCGCAAGTACCAAGTGATTCATAATCAAGTGGTTCCAAAAGTCCATCAGTATGGAGTTTCTTCATGCGCTTTACACCGATATGACCTAAACGGCAGTGCCACAAATAAGTTGCACTATCATTATCAACTCTGCATCTTTTGGCTTCAACATTATGAATATGTGTGTCACTACTATCGAGATTCAATAAGAATAGACCATTCTTCAAGGTGCATGACCATAAAAGATATTACTCATATAAATAGAACAACCATTATTCTCTGATTTAAATGAATAACCGTCTCGCATCAAACAAGATCCAGATATAATGTTCATGCTTAACGCTGGCACCAAATAACAATTATTTAGGTCTAATATTAATCCCGAAGGTAGATGTAGAGGTAGCGTGCCGACTGCGATCACATCGACTTTGGAACCATTTCCCACGCGCATCGTCACCTCGTCCTTAGCCAATCTTCGCTTAATCTGTAGTCCCTGTTTCAAGTTGCAAATATTAGCAACAAAACCAGTATCAAATACCCAGGTGCTACTGCGAGCATTAGTAAGGTACACATCAATAACATGTATATCACATATACCTTTGTTCACCTTGCCATCCTTCTTATCCGCCAAATACTTGGGGCAGTTCCGCTTCCAGTGACCAGTCTGCTTGCAGTAGAAGCACTCAGTTTCAGGCTTAGGTCCAGACTTGGGTTTCTTCTCTTGAGCAGCAACTTGCTTGCTGTTCTTCTTGAAGTTTCCCTTCTTCTTCCCTTTGCCCTTTTTCTTGAAACTAGTGGTCTTGTTGACCATCAACACTTGATGCTCCTTCTTGATTTCTACCTCCGCAGCTTTCAGCATTGCGAAGAGCTCGGGAATAGTCTTATTCATCCCTTGCATATTATAGTTCATCACGAAGCTCTTGTAGCTTGGTGGAAGTGATTGGAGAATTCTGTCAATGACGCTATCATCCGGAAGATTAACTCACAGTTGAATCAAGTGATTACAATACCCAGACATCTTGAGTATATGCTCACTGACAGAACTGTTCTCCTCCATCTTGCAGCTATAGAACTTATTGGAGACTTCATATCTCTCAATCCGGGCATTTGCTTGAAATATTAACTTCAACTCCTGGAACATCTCATATGCCCCATGACATTCAAAACGTCGTTGAAGTCCCGGTTCTAAGCCGTAAAGCATGGCACATTGAACTATCGAGTAGTCATCAGCTTTACTCTGCCAGATGTTCATAACATATGGTGTTGCTCTAGCAGCAGGCCTGGCACCCAGCGGTGCTTCCAGGACGTAATTCTTCTGTGCAGTAATGAGGATAATCCTCAAGTTACGGACCCAGTCCGTGTAATTGCTACCATCATCTTTCAACTTTGCTTTCTCAAGGAACGCATTAAAATTCAACGGAACAACAGCACGGGCCATCTATCTACAATCAAACATACATAAGCAAGATACTATCAGGTACTAAGTTCATGATAAATTTAGGTTCAATTAATCATATTACTTAAGAACTCCCACTTAGATAGATATCCCTCTAATCCTCTAAGTGATTACGTGATCCAAATTAACTAAACCATGTCCGATCATCACGTGAGATGGAGTAGTTTCATTGGTGAACATCACTATGTTGATCATATCTACTATATGATTCACGCTCGACCTTTCGGTCTCCGTGTTCCGAGGCCATATCTGTATATGCTTGGCTCGTCAAGTATAACCTGAGTATTCCGCGTGTGCAACTGTTTTGCACCCGTTGTATTTGAACGTAGAGCCTATCACACCCGATCATCACGTGGTGTCTCAGCACGAAGAACTTTCGGAACGGTGCATACTCAGGGAGAACACTTCTTGATAATTTAGAGAGAGATCATCTTATAATGCTACCGTCAATCAAAGCAAGATAAGATGCATAAAAGATAAACATCACATGCAATCAATATAAGTGATATGATAAGGCCATCATCATCTTGTGCTTGTGATCTCCATCTCCGAAGCACCGTCGTGATCACCATCGTCACCGGCGTGACACCTTGATCTCCATCGTAGCATCGTTATCGTCTCGCCAATCTTATGCTTCCACGACTATCGCTACCGCTTAGTGATAAAGTAAAGCATTACAGCGCGATTGCATTGCATACAATAAAGCGACAACCATATGGCTCCTGCCAGTTGCCGATAACTCGGTTACAAAACTTGATCATCTCATACAATAAAATTTAGCATCATGTCTTGACCATATCACATCACAACATGCCCTGCAAAAACAAGTTAGACGTCCTCTACTTTGTTGTTGCAAGTTTTACGTGGCTGCTACGGGCTTAAGCAAGAACTAATCTTACCTACGCATCAAAACCACAACGATAGTTTGTCAAGTTGGTGCTGTTTTAACCTTCGCAAGGACCGGGCGTAGCCACACTCGGTTCAACTAAAGTTGGAGAAACTGACATCCGCCAGCCACCTGTGTGCAAAGCACGGCGGTAGAACCAGTCTCACGTAAGCGTACGCGTAATGTTGGTCCGGGCCGCTTCATCCAACAATACTGCCGAACCAAAGTATGACATGCTGGTAAGCAGTATGACTTATATCGCCCACAACTCACTTGTGTTCTACTCGTGCATATAACATCAAACCATAAAACCTAGGCTCGGATGCCACTGTTGGGGAACGTAGTAATTTCAAAAAATTTCCTACGCACACGCAAGATCATGGTGATGCATAGCAACGAGATGGGAGAGTGTTGTCTACGTACCCTCGTAGACCGAAGCGGAAGCGTTGACGCAATGTAGAGGAAGTAGTCGTACGTCTTCCCGGTCCAACCGATCCAAGCACCGTTACTCCGGCACCTCCGAGTTCTTGGCACACGTTCAGCTCGATGACGCTCCCCGGGCTCTGATCTTGCAAAGCTTTGGGGAGGAGTTCCGTCAGCACGACGGCGTGGTGACAATCTTGATGTTCAACCGCCGCAGGGCTTTGCCTAAGCACCACTACAATATGACTGAGGTGTAATATCGTGGAGGGGGGCACCGCACACGGCTAAGGAACGATCACGAAGATCAACTTGTGTGTTCTAGGGTGCCCCCTGCCCCCGTATATAAAGGAGCAAGGGGGGAGGCCGGTCGGCCCTATGGGGCGCGCCAAAGGGAGGGGGGAGTCCTCCTCCTAGTGGGAGTAGGACTCCCCTTTCCTAGTCCAACTAGGAAGAAAGAGGGGGAAGGAAAGAGAGGGAGAGGGAGAGGGAAAGAGGGGCCGCGCACCCCCTCCCTAGTCCAATTCGGACTCCCCATGGGGGGGGGGCGCCACCTCCTGGGCTGCTGCCCTCTCTCTCCCCTCAGGCCCACTAAGGCCCAATACTTCCCTGGGGGGTTCCGGTAACCCCTCCGGCACTCCGGTTTTCTCCGAAATCACCCGGAACACTTCCGGTGTCCGAATATAGTCGTCCAATATATTGATTATGTCTCGACCATTTCGAGACTCCTCGTCATGTCCGTGATCACATCCGGGACTCCGAACAACCTTCGGTACATCAAAATACATAAACTCATAACGAAACTGTCATCGTAACGTTAAGCGTGCTAACCCTACGGTTCGAGAACAATGTAGACATGACCGAGACACGTCTCTGGTCAATAACCAATAGCGGAACCTGGATGCTCATATTGGTTCATACATATTCTACGAAGATCTTTATCGGTCAGACCGCATAACAATATACGTTGTTCCCTTTGTCATCGGTATGTTACTTGCCCGAGATTCGATCGTCAGTATCTCAATACCTAGTTCAATCTCGTCACCGGCAAGTCTTTACTCGTTCCGTAATACATCATCTCACAACTAACTCATTAGTTGCAATGCTTGCAAGGCTTATGTGATGTGCATTACCGAGAGGGCCCAGAGATACCTCTCCGACAATCGGAGTGACAAATCCTAATCTCGAAATACGCCAACCCAACATGTACCTTTGGAGACACCTGTAGAGCACCTTTATTGCCTTGAAGTTACTCCCGTTTGGTAGCACACAAAGTGTTCCTCCGGCAAACGGGAGTTGCATAATCTCATAGTCATAGGAACATGTATAAGTCATGAAGAAAGCAATAGCAACATACTAAACGATCGGGTGCTAAGCTAATGGAATGGGTCATGTCAATCAGATCATTCAACTAATGATGTGATCCCGTTAATCAAATAACAACTCTTTGTTCATGGTTAGGAAACATAACCATCTTTGATTAACGAGCTAGTCAAGTAGAGGCATACTAGTGACACTCTGTTTGTCTATGTATTCACACATGTATTATGTTTCCGGTTAATACAATTGTAGTATGAATAATAAACTTTTATCATGATATAAGGAAATAAATAATAACTTTATTATTGCCTCTAGGGCATATTTCCTTCAGTAACTTCTATACATTTGCATTTTTAATTATTTTTTGTATGTAACAAAACAGGGCAACAACTTTACTTCTCTGATGGGTGTATTGTGCAGGCTAATAAGAAGGAGAAAGCATTAGCTTCTTACAAGACCAAAGTAGTGAAGCACTGGGAAGCCATCTCTACCATATATTCAAAAGATCATGCGGACGGTGAAGGTGCCAAGACAGGTGCTGAGACTGCTGCTGAGACTGCTGCAGATCTAGAAGAAACAATTGAAGTCTCTCCAGAAACGGTACCAAAGAGACAACGAACAGGTGATGCCATTATATGCATGATTGGAGAAATGAGGACTACTTTCAAGGATGCTTTGAAGACAACTGATCCACTTCCATTGCCAAAGGTTACTACTCCTTCTGAAATACTTGCTGCACTTGAGTTGATACCAGAGTTGGCAGAAGTAGACATGTTGCACTCTTACAGAAAGTTGATTCTTAATGAGCGCTTGTTTGAAGCTCTAATGGAGCTTCCCATGCACATGAGGAAGGCTTGGCTGCTATTATTGCCTTGAAGTTATGATTCCTGTGTCTTGTTAAACTTCTTGGAACTATGTACTGTTTGGTGTGTTATGATTCCTTGAACTATGTATTATTGCCTATCTGAACTATTTGGTTTGTTACATTTGGAACTATGTACTATGTACTGTTCAACTTCTACTTATTTGAACAATTGTGATGTTACATTTGGAACTATGTGCTGTTGAGAATTTGAGACATCTATTTAAACTATATGTGTTGTACTGTGTTGGTGTAAAATTATTTTTGATTCTTTTTGTGTCAATATTATATGATGTCATCCTCGATTTCTAGAATAATTGATGATAATTTTTACTATATAATCATCCAATTATAGTCATACAACTACTGTTTTAATGCATATAGTAATGTTGCTATGCAATTCCAGTGTTTGACATCCAAACACGATTCTGTATTGAAACCTCAGGACGATTCCGTGAGCCAATTCGATATACATCCAAACAACCGAATTCGTATTCATGTCCATTACAATTTCCTGTCTGAATTGGAATTGAAACCAATACAATACATATGCCTCCAATACAGACATCCAAACACAGCGTTAGAGAATTCTTTCTACAAAGACTAGCAAACATGCCCGTGCGTTGCACCGGGATAAAAAAACATCACACGACTCTAAACATGACCAAGACAGAAGAAAAACTCCATGCGACTCTAAAAATGACTCTGAGCCCTCCCCTCCCTCTCACACACACACGCCCTCTATTTCAACAGGTCACGCACCCATGTCCTTGCTTTATATAAGAGCTAAAACGGTAATTAAAAACCTATTCTCCATATTACTACAACATGCAGAAGTTGAAAGGCTAACGAAAACAAAAAAAAATATTGACTGGTTGCAAATTATAGTTAACTAAAAACAACAAATAAAGTACTAATAATCATGTTTATCTATAAAAAATTAGGTAAACAAATGGTGCTGGGCTCTAACAAAATGTTAAAAAAAATAAGCATTAAGTTATTCTGAAAATTCTAAAAGGAAATTTCTGGAACACACGTGCTTTGGTACATTGATTTGCTACAAAATTATGTGCACCAACCACTACAGAAGAGGCACAGCATTGAGGAATTTCTGGCATAACACACCCAGGTAAGATCACACGCACAACCAACTATTGCTAAAGAAATATCTTGGCTTTCAAAGAAGCAAAAGAAGTAAACTTATGTTATATAATATGTAACAGAACCATAGAGAGTCCAAGAACGCACCAATGCTCTGCATCAGAACGTTGTATGGTATCCAATCAACTCAAGTGCGTGTAGCCAGTGATGGTTTTGGTCAGTTGACAGTGACCCAATCAGCATAGTGCTAAATGAATGGTCCGATCGATTAGCACATAAGTAATCACAACAATTGATGTATAAACATCTACTTTGGATGATCATGTGCATGCATACCTGTAGACGTGAACTCATGTGCTGGCCTGAAAGCCTTCCTGCAATCATCAAATAGGATTAACCAGTAACCAAGATAGTCTGCAGCTCCGTTTAATAATAAAATGGAGCGGGGGGAAACCCCTTTCGATCAAAAAAAAAAAAAACAAGATAGTCTGCAAGGTTAATAGGTATATGAGGTTTTCATCTGGCGAGTATCCATGTGTAGCTAGCTAACCTCCAAAGGAATCAACCCAGCAACTTGGCATGTTCTGCTGTCTTGTAAAACCAAAAGCTCGGAAGTAATCAGGAAGAGCCCTTCTTTTTGACACGGAATGGCAGGAGCTCTGCCTATGCATTGAAGTTCAGGAATGTGCAGGGAAGTGATACAGATCCAAGAAAAGGGATGGGAGCAAAAGGAAGAAAAAAAGAGCGATCACCAGCAGGCAGGCGGTGCCTGTACAGGGGCGAGACACTACAGTGTTAAATTCATCAGTAGAGCCCTTGCAACGGGTGAACAATTCAAAATCATCAAATTGCACGAATCAGCCATCAATTTTACAAATAAAATAATATTTATTAAGAATAGCACATGCAAGGGAGAGAAGAACAGATGCACCGACGGCCAATTAGTCACCCCGAGGGAAAAGATAGCAGATGACGAAATAAAATTAAAGCCAGGCGTGATTCACCATAACATGCGATAAGGCAACAGCAGCATCGGACGCTGCATCGTCACAAGCTTTGCTCCATGCCACTTCAAGTTATGTGCAGACACTTACCGCCGTAGCTCTCCGCAACCTGCGCATCATCTTGTTTCAATAGGCGCTCCTCCTCATTTAGATCGAAGGGCTCCACTCGGATCCGATTCCTTCTCACGCGCGCCAGTGGGGGAAGGAGGTGGAGGAGGTCGGCGGTGGCTGCGCAGCTTCATGGCGACTGCCTACCCAGTCAAACGGGGGCGACGGGGCGATTTGAGGTCAGGCAGGTCTGCGCAGCTTCATGGCGACTGCCTACCCAGTCAAACGGGGGCGACGGGGCGATTTGAGGTCAGGCAGGTGGGGGACGACCGGACGATGCGATTGGGCTTGGTGGTTTTTGTTTCGTTGGGCCAAGCGTTGGATATGATGATATGTCCGATACAGTCAGGCCTTTCCTTTTTATGGGAGCAATTAGTTAACGGGGGCTCCTTCGGGAGCCTCGCAACGATCAGCGTCACTTGGCGCGCTCTCAGCCATTCGCCACGTGTCACGCTCTGGATGCTTTCTTCAGATTTTGCTTTTTTATTTTTCCGCACGCGTTTTCGGCTTTTTAAACGGTTTTTTGACGTTTTGGTTTTCCCCCGGTCTTTCTTAGCTTCTCGAGCAAAAAAAATTTTGAAATTTTTTTTTTCACAAAAAAACGCATTTTCTTGTTTTTTTCTTTTCGCTAAAGTCACGGTTTTTCTTCCGCGAGAGGTACGGTTCTGCTTTATCGAGAGTCACGGTCGTGCCTTTCGGAAACGAAAAAAAACACGTTTTTTGTTTTTTTTTCTTTCGCGAGTCACGGTTTTTCTTCCGCGAGAGGCACAGTTGTGCTTTTGCGAGAGTCACGGCCGTGCCTCTCGGAAAGGGAAAAACAAAACGCGTTTTCTGTTTTTTTTTTCTTTCGTGAGAGTCACGGTTTTGCTTCCGCGAGAGGCACGGTTGTGCTTACGCGAAAGTCACGGCCGTGCCTCTCGGAAAGGGAAAAAAATACGCGTTTTCTGTTTTTTTTTCTTTCGCGAGAGTTACGGTTTTGCTTTCGCGAGAGGCACGGTTGTGCTTTCGCGAGAGTCACGGTCGTGCCTCTCGGGAACGAAAAAAAATACGCTTTCTGTTTTTTTTTCTTCCACGAGAGTCACGGTTTTGTTTCCACGAAAGGCACGGTTGTGATTTCGCGAGAGGCACGGGCGTGCCTTTTTCGGAAAGGGAAAAAAAACCGTGCTCCCGGTTGGTTTTTTTGCCCGGTTTTTTTCTTCCGGTTTTTTTGTAAATTTTTTTTTTGTCAAAACCTATCAACATGGGATCTAGTTTTAAAGATCTCGACGCGAAGAATCCAATGGTGAAAACGGTTCGAGATTTGGACGCACGGTTTAAGAGATAAAACATTTTGAATAAATGGATCTACGAAAAAAGTGAAAACTCACAGGTTGGAACAAGTGGTGTACTGCATGTGCGCCATTTGTCGCGACCTGGTAAAGTGGAGTGTTTTTTGCAACGAGTATTTCTTAATTAATGATTTCATTTTTTTATCCATTTTTCTCTTGTATGTAACGCATGGAAAAAAGAATTTAGCAAGGGGTCACGTGGGCGATGTAAACAATGATGGATCCACATGTTCGAAGGCCAATGTGGCAAGTGCCAGGCAGCCCGATCAAAGACGTACGACGATCGAAGCGGACGGCTCTTTTAAATCCCAGCCGTCAACTTTCATCGTTAACATAAAATCAATGAATATAAAGAAATAATATATAGAGAACTATGAAAACTTCCATCTTTTAATATTAGGTAAAGATATACTGTACTTCCATGGGCTAGTCCTGGATGGTCTTTCCTTTTTTTTACAGGGGCAGCCGCCAGCCACCGCAGACCTTTCGTCTTTTCTTTCGGTTCCTTGACTCTGCGATGTATTCGATCTTTCATGCTCGCCTACATCACCAGCGTCAAGCCTGTCGGTTTTGTGGACCAAATTTGAGGTAATGACTCACATCATCACATCTTGTCTATATTTTTTTACGGGTGACATCTCGTCTATGTTGTGCATATCGTCTTCTAATTACTTATTCAATGTACTTCGATTGATCTAGGTTATGGATCATTATTTCTTAAAGAGAAATCGATCACCAGATTCAGATAATAATGCAGGCACACCGAGGCCACCAGTTAAACGCAGGAAAAGCGCATTTATATATTGTGTACCCTTCAAATTTTATTGTAGCAGAACACCGGATAACTGATATAATATCAAAATTGCTATTTCAGCCCGAGCTCATCTACTCCCAGAGATGAACACTAAATTCTAAAAAAAACATAGTAAACAGGATTAAAAAATCTGAAATTTCTAGACATCGAAAACGGTCAATATTCTAGATGCATGTAAAGTTTCCTTCCAAAGTGACTTCCGTGGTGCCCTCTGCACACAAAAAAACAAAATCAGTGCTCCAAATTTCTATTTTTGAAGATTTTTTAGAGGTCTGATTTTGTTTATTTTCTCCAGTACTCCCAAATGTCATTCCGGCTCAAGTTTTTACGGGCACTTAGAATACTCAAACATCTTTCATGAAATAATCAGTATTTTTTTAAAAAAATATCTAGTATTCTGTATTAATTTACTGTTCATAGCTGGTGTAGATAAGCTCAAGTTCAAAAATGTTGTCCTCACATTCGTCATGCTGTTACTTAGTATTATACATTTGGTGTAAGATGGTGTAAAATTAGACTTCACATTTCATTGATTCATATAAAATCTTTAAACCCCCACAAAAAAAACTTTACAATGAGCCATTGAGTGAACCCAATGGCGAAAATTCCTGGCTCCGCCCTTGGGCTGCCCTGTCTCCACCCATGCCGATCTCCTTCGGTTTGCATCCATTTTCAAATCCAAGCCACAAAAACAGTAGATCGTCACAATTCCCGGCGGCCTACGGTCATTTGTTTTTGTGCGTACATGTGAGGAGGAACCATGGTGGGCTAGAGGAGGTGCCGCTTGGTAGGTGGTGAGGAGGAGGTGGTGAGAAGGAGGTACGGCTGGGGTGGTTTTCGGAGTTGAACCTCCGGAAGTCGTGGGGGCAGCGGTGGTGTTGTCCGGTGGTGCAAGTACTCCGCGAGATGGCCAGTGTTGCTGAGTTGAAGAGAGGAGCAAGAAGCCGGGGATACACGAGTCGAAGGTATAACCGTGTTGTCAGAAATTTTCTCTGAGTTGTACAGTTTAGTTAGTGTAGACAAGTCATATTGCATTCTTCTAGTGTTAATTTGTCTATGGTGGCATTTTAGCGAATAGTTAGTGTAGCGGTTAATAATTTTGTCCGTTGAGATTAATGAGAAGATGGCAATGTCTGACAGGTGAAAAATGCCTGAATCAGTAAATTTGACTGTTTACTATGGCCCTGGTAATGTTCGATATAATGAGTTGGGGGTTGATCTTACCGAGTTTAAAAATGGTGTCATGACACTTTCAGACCCGGACAGACTAGACATTAGACAGTTGAAGTAGTGGTTGACTACTAGTTTTGGGCTGGATCCTGAAGTATGTTCCATCAGTATTCATGCATTGTGGACCAAATCCTGTAAAAATATCAAGTAGTTGATGTCGATAGATAAGAGCCAGCATTGGTTGACCCTATTAAGTCGTTGCCGGGACCGAAGAATCCACCCATATGCCCTAGTGGAACCTGTGCCGAAGGAGCAGAATACCGTACAATTGCACGTGGGGTATGAACCCGGCCAGGGCAGTCAAGTGGCTAACGAGATTGATTTATCCGGGTCACAGCCTCCGGATGTGGATGCTAGCCAACCCGAGAAAGAGTCAGACTACGTGCCACACAATGTTTGTGGTCAGAATACTGGGCAAGTAGTCAGTCGATAATATTAGCTGATTCTAGTTTTGCTAATGGGGATGAGGAAGGGGAGGTTGAAACAGGTTGTCCTAGGAAGGTCCACGGGCACGTGCCGAAGTATGACATCCACTGGGTTGTCACTGATGTCGTCCCACATAATTGTGTGAGAAAAAACCTTCTGGTGAATCATCCAAACTTGACTTCAACTCTCATTGCGCAACTCATGTATGCTGAGATAGTGGAGAAGAAAGATATGGAAGCAAAACACATCCAGACAACAGTGAAGGTCCGATGGAATTATAACATTCCTTATGGAAAGCCTTGAAGGGCTAAGCAGAAGGCTATGGAGGAAAGGTTTGAGACGTTCTTCGACTCATTGATAATGTTGTACGTCTCCTGGACATACTGAAGGAGGAATTCCGGCACTTATGTTAACATACAACACACAAGATTGCCGAGTATACCAGATTTCAAGGTGTTGAAATGAGTATTCTTCTCTTTCGCCTATTTGTAATGTTGTCTGGACTATGTTTTAATTTGTAATGTCGCCCAGGGACTCTTTGGCCTACCCCTGACCGAAAAGTCCTCTTCGGCCAAACGTCGACCGAAAAGGCATTCTTCGGCCCACCCGTGTCTCTTTTCGGCCAACTGGTGACCGAAGAGCCCTCTTCGGCCAACCGTAGGTCGAAAAGCTTCTCTTCGGCCACCCAGAGGCCGGCGAGGTCATAGTATTGATTTTTGTGCGTTAAGTCATATAGTTTTCAAATTTGCTATAAAATACGTCATAGTTTTGAAAAAAAAATCTCGTTCGCATAGCAGCATTCATGAGAACATGAGATATTGATATGGAATTGGGAGCCAATTGCTAGTTAGCTTGGTTGCATATAAGTTAAGTTTTAGGAAAATGATTATGTTTGCCCGATTGATTTCAGTCGCGTCCCATTGGTCCCACCGACCGCCCATCCTTATCACCTTAACTACAACGCAAGGCGAACCAACCTGTGGTTGGATGGTTAGAGGGACTGTGGTATCCCCAGCCCACCAGTGTTCAAATCCCGGTGCTCGCATTTGTTCCTGGATTTATTTCAGGACTTCCGGCGATGCGCATTTAGTGGGAGGAGATGTTCCCGTCGATGGCGAGGTGCCTACGATGACTTCGTAAATTTCAAGATGATATGCCGGCTCAGTATTTCGAAGGTGCTCACAAGGTAGGGTGTGTGTGTGTGCGCGTTCATAGGGGTGAGTGTATGCGCATGTATATAAGCGTTTGCGTTTGTACTGTGTTAAAAAAATACAATGCAAGGACGTGAGCCGCATGTTTCCTCTTTCTTCCCTTACAGACGTGAACCGCTTTTTTTTCATCTCTCCGTCGCCTCTTCTTTGTGCACGCGTGGTTCTCGCCACCATGAGCGATGTAGCCGAGCTTGTTAGACTTTGTAACGTAGCCCAACTGTGTAATCTATATGTGATAGGACACCCTATAGAGGGTTGAGCCAGTTCCCACAAAACCTATGTTTGACATGGTATCAGCCTAACCCTAGGTCCTACTCCACCTCAGCCGCCGCCGCCGTGCCCCCAACTCTAGGGCCGCCGCTGCCACCGCTGCCATGACCGCTTCCGCCTCGGGCGCCGCTAGCTCCGGGGCCATCCCCGCGACGCTTGCCGCCCTCCTCAACCTACCCGCTCACGCCGGTGCTTCGCCGAGGCCTCAATTCTTCGGCACTACCACCGTCGGCTCGATGTTCTCGACTCCAATCCCGCCATCTCCCACGACTTTGATGGTGGCAATCTCCACCGCCACGATGATGGCGCCACCCGCGGCCCTTGCTGGTTCGTCCCCGACACTCGCCATCCTGCCGGCGGCCTCGGGGGCTCCGATGCCCCGCTCGCGACTGTGGCACCCACCGCCACTACGGCGTCCGCTGTCCCTGCCACCAACGCCGCCGTGTCCTCCAGGCCGTTTCACTTCGACAACCTGATCACCACTCGCCTCACGCCTGACAACTATCTGTTTTGGCGTGCCAAGGTTCTACCGCTGCTCCGCAGCCGCTCCCTCCTTGGCTATGTCGATGGTTCCCTGCCGTGTTCGCCGCAGGTTATTCCCACTGTTCACGGCCCGACAATCAACCCGACGCACCGTGTGTGGGTGCAGCAAGACCAGGCGACCCTCTCCGCCATCCAGGGCTCCCTGGGAGACGGGGTCACTGGCCTTTGCCTCTTTGTTGCCTCCTCTTTGGATGCGTGGACGACTCTGGAGGATGCGTTCGCCCAGACCTCCACCACCCACTCGATGGCTCTTCGCAGCAAGCTTGATGACATTAAGAAACTGGACAAATCTGCCACCACATACTTCAACAAAATCAAGGTCTTGGCGGACACACTGACCTCTATTGGTCGACCGCTGAGTGATGAGGAGTTCGCCAGCTACGTTATCAAGGGCCTCGACGCCGAGTACGACAACCTTGCTGAGGCCGTCCACAACGCCAAGCCACCGCTTCCTCCGCACGAGCTCTTCTCCCGCCTGCTCTTCACCGAGCAACGCATCGAGGCTCGCCGCTCCATCGCCACTATCGCCGACCAGCCAGCGGCCTTTTGGGCATCGCGCGGACAGCGCCCGCCTGCATCTCCTTCGGCCGCCCGGGTTGCCAACCCCCCTGCGTCGACCTCGGGTGGGGGCCCCGTGCGGTGCCAGCTCTGCGGTCGTGAAAAGCACCTCGCCTCCAAGTGCCACAAACGATTTCAGCGGAGCTTCCTCGGCATCAGTAATGATGGCAAAGGCAATGAGCGCCAATTTGCCATGGCAGATTTTGGCCCTCCTGCTGCCCATGTTGCCGCCAAGGGCAAGGACACACACATCGACCAAGGTTTTACGCCGTCATACCCAATTGATCCCGCATGGTATATGGACACCGGTGATACGTCTCCAATGTATCTATAATTTTTGATTGCTCCATGCTACATTATCTACTGTTTTGGACCATATTGGGCTTTATTTTCCACCTTTATATTACTTTTGGGACTAACCTATTAACCGGAGGCCCAGACCAGAATTGCTGTTTTTTGCCTATTTCAGTGTTTTGAAGAAACGGAATATCAAACGGAGTCCAAACGGAATGAAACCTTCGGGAACGTGATTTTGTCACCAAATAAGATCCAGGAGACTTGGACCCCCGTCAAGAAAGGAGGGAGGTGGCCACGTGGGTGGAGGGCGCGCCCCCTGCCTCGTGGGCCCCCTTTGCTCCACCGACGTACTCCTTCCTCCTATATATATACCTACGTACCCCCAAACGATCAGATACGGAGCCAAAAACCTAATTCCACCGCCGCAACCTTCTGTACCCACGAGATCCCATCTTGGGGCCTGTTCCGGAGCTCCGCCGGAAGGGGAATCCACCACGGAGGGCTTCTACATCATCACCATAGCCCCTCCGATGAAGTGTGAGTAGTTTACCTCAGACCTTCGGGTCCATAGTTAGTAGCTAGATGACTTCTTCTCTCTTTTTGGATCTCAATACAATGTTCTCCCCCTCTCTCGCGGAGATCTATTCGATGCAATCTTCTTTTTGCGGTGTGTTTGTTGAGACCGATGAATTGTGGGTTTATGATCAAGATTATCTATGAACAATATTTGAATCTTCTCTGAATTCTTTTATGTATGATTGGTTATCTTTGCAAGTCTCTTCGAATTGTCAGTTTGGTTTGGCCTACTAGATTGGTTTTTCTTGCAATGGGAGAAGTGCTTAGCTTTGGGTTCAATTTTGCGGTGTCCTTTCCCAGTGATAGTAGGGGCAGCAAGGCACGTATTGTATTGTTGCCATCGAGGATAACAAGATGGGGTTTTTATCATATTGCATGAATTTATCCCTCTACATCATGTCATCTTGCTTAAGGCGTTACTCTGTTTTCTTGAACTTAATACTCTAGATGCATGCTGGATAGCGGTCGATGAGTGGAGTAATAGTAGTAGATGCAGGCAGGAGTCGGTCTACTTGTCTCGGACGTGATGCCTATATACATGATCATACCTAGATATTCTCATAACTATGCTCAATTCCGTCAATTGCTCAACAGTAATTTGTTCACCCATCGTAGAATACTTATGCTCTTGAGAGAAGCCACTAGTGAAATCTATGGCCCCCGGGTCTATTCTCATCATATCAATCTTCCATCACTTTATTATTGCTTTGCTTTTTTACTCTACCTTTTATTTTACCTTGCATATTTATATCAAAAATACCAAAAATATTATCTATCATCTCTATCAGATCTCACTCTCGTAAGTGACCGTGAAGGGATTGACAACCCCTATTCGCGTTGGTTGCGAGGAGTTATTTGCTTTGTGTAGGTACGAGGGACTCGCGCGTAGCCTCCTACTGGATTGATACCTTGGTTCTCAAAAACTGAGGGAAATACTTACGCTACTTTGCTGCATCATCCTCTCCTCTTCGGGGAAATCTAACGCAGTGCTCGAGAGGTAGCAAGAAGAATTTCTGGCGCCGTTGCCGGGGAGTCTACACAAAAGTCAACATACCAAGTACCCATCACAATCCCTTATCTCTCCCATTACATTATCTGCCATTTGGCTCTCGTTTTCCTCTCCCCCACTTCACCCTTGCCGTTTTATTCACCCTCTCTTTTCCGTTTGCTTGTCGTCATGGCTAGTCTTATATCTTCTTCGTTGTCTCCCAAGAATGAAGTTCTTAATTTTAAGAAAAGGGAGGGAGAAAATCTAAAAGACGCTTGGTATAGAATTTGCAATGCTCAAAATATATCTACCAGGAAGCAATCTACTTCGGTTCTTCTCCGCAATTTTTATGTTGGTGCTAATCCTTGGTATAGATATATCCTAGATACCATTACCGGAGGGAATTTTTTGGGTAGCCATACTTTTGACTCTTATATTGCTATGATAGATTTATTTGGCTCACCACCTCTTTTGGTTAATGGAACTATGTTAACTTTGGAGCATGTAATGCAAAGACTTGAAATTATTGAAAATAAAGTTGCCACCGTTGAGTTAATTGAAAATCTAGATAAAAATATCCACAATCAAATTACCCAATATGGATCTAAGGTAGGAGTAACATTGAAAAATATTAAGGAGAAGGAACCCATAGTTAATGAGAAAATAAATCAAGATTCCACTAGAATCGATAAACTTGAGGGTATCATTACCAACTTGGGAACCGCTTTTTCTTCCGTAAAGAATACTCCAAATCCTCCTACTAAAATTGTCAAGCTTATGTATGTCCCTAAAAATAAGGGTGAATCCTCTAGTAAGGAAACTGCGGATCTTAAATCTATAAATATTCATCCCGATCTTTTTGCTATCATTAAGGAACCATTTACTACGAAGGAGTTTTTCGATTTTGTGCCTAAAATTTTGATAATTACTAAAAATAAAGAAATTTCTAAATAAGGTAGATGTCTCATTGAAGAATTGTCTACCAAAGATGGCAATACCTAGATCTACCCTTGCTTTATGCCTAGCTAAGGGCATTAAACGATAGCGCTTGTTGGGGGGCAACCCAATTTTATTTTAGTTTTTTTGTTTTTGTTTCTATTTAGGAATAAATAATTCATCTACCTTCTGTTTAGATGTGGTTTTATGTTTTAATTAGTGTTTGTGCCAAGTTAAACCTATAGGATCTTCTTGGATGATAGTTATTTGATCTTGCTGTAATTTCCAGAAACTTTCTGTTGACGAAAACAATTGTTAAAAATCACCAGAACGTGATAAAATAGTGATTCCAATTGCTGATGATCAATAAACAAATTTCCTAGGTCTTACTATTTTGGATGATTTTTTGGAGTTCCATAAGTTTGCGTTAGTTACAGATTACTACAGACTGTTCTGTTTTTGACAGATTCTGTTTTTCGTGTGTTGTTTGCTTATTTTGATGAATCTATGGCTAGTAAAATAGTTTATAATCCATAGAGAAGTTGGAATACAGTAGATTTAACACCAATATAAATAAAGAATGAGTTCATTACAGTACCATGAAGTGGTCTTTTGTTTTCTTTCGCTAACGGAGCTCATGAGATTTCTGTTGAGTTTTGTGTTGTGAAGTTTTAAAGTTTTGGTTGAAATCTTTTGATGGATTATGGAACAAGGAGTGGCAAGAGCCTAAGCTTGGGGATGCCCATGGCACCCCCAACATAATCTAAGGACACCAAAAAGTCAAAGCTTGGGGATGCCCCGGAAGGCATCCCCTCTTTCGTCTACTTCCATCGGTAACTTTACTTGGAGCTATATTTTTATTCACCACATGATATGTGTTTTGCTTGAAGCGTCTTGTATGATTTGAGTCTTTGCCTTTTAGTTTACCACAATCATCCTTGCTGTACATACCTTTTGAGAGAGCCATACATGAATTGGAATTTGATAGAATACTCTATGTGCTTCACTTATATCTTTTGAGCTATATAGTTTTGCTCTAGTGCTTCACTTATATCTTTTAGAGCACGGTGGTGGATTTGTTTTATAGAAACCATTGATCTCTGATGCTTCACTTAGATTATTTTGAGAGTCGTAAATAGCATGGTAATTTTCTTAATTATAATAATATGCTTGGTATTCAAGATTTCTAAAACTTTCTTTTGAGTGCGTTGAATACTAAGAAAAGTTTGATGCTTGACAATTGTTTTGAGATATGAAGATGGTGATATTAGAGTCATGCTAGTTGAGTAGTTGTGAATTTGAGAAATACTTGTGTTAAAGTTTGTGATTCCCGTAGCATGCACGTATGGTGAACCGTTATGTGATGAAGTCAGAGCATGATTTATTTATTGATTGTCTTCCTTATGAGTGGCGGTCGGGGACGAGCGATGGTCTTTTCCTACCAATCTATCCCCCTAGGAGCATGCGTGTAATACTTTGCTTTGATAACTTCTAGATTTTTGCAATAAGTATATGAGTTCTTCATGACTAATGTTGAGTCCATGGATTGTACGCACTTTTCCCATCCTTCCACCATTGCTAGCCTCTCTAATACCGCGCATCTTTCGCCGGTATCATACACCCACCATATACCTTCCTCAAAACAGCCACCATACCTACCTATCATGGCATTTCCATAGCCATTTCGAGATATATTGCCATGCAACTTTCCACCGTTCCGTTTATTATGACATGCTCCATCATTGTCATATTGCTAGCATGATCATGTAGTTGACATTGTATTTGTGGCAAAGCCACCGTTCATAATTCTTTCATACATGTCACTCTTGATTCATTGCATATCCCGGTACACCGCCAGAGGCATTCACATAGAGTCATATTTTGTTCTAAGTATCGAGTTGTAATTGTTGAGTTGTAAGAAAAATAAAAGTGTGATGATCATCATTTTTAGAGCATTGTACCAAGTGAGGAAAGGATGATGGAGACTATGATTCCCCCACAAGTCGGGATGAGACTCCGGATGAAAAAAAGAGGCCATAAAAGAAAAAAAAGAGAAAAGGCCCAAATAAAAAAATGATCGAAAAAGAGAGAAGGGACAATGTTACTATCCTTTTTCCACACTTGTGCTTCAAAGTAGCACCATGATCTTCATGATAGAGAGTCTCCTATGTTATCACTTTCATATACTAGTGGGAATTTTTCATTATATAACTTGGCTTGTATATTCCAATGATGGGCTTCCTTAAAATGCCCTAGGTCTTCGTGAGCAAGCGAGTTGGATGCACACCCACTTAGTTTCTTTTGTTGAGCTTTCATATACTTATAGCTCTAGTGCATCCGTTGCATGGCAATCCCTACTCACTCACGTTGATATCTATTGATGGGCATCTCCATAGCCCGTTGATACGCCTAGTTGATGTGAGACTATCTTCCCCTCTTTTTGTCTTCTCCACAACCACCATTCTATTCCACATATAGTGCTATATCCATGGCTCACGCTCATGTATTGGGTGAAGATTGAAAAAGTTTTGAAAATGTCAAAAGTATGAAACAATTGCTTGGCTTGTCATCGGGGTTGTGCATGATTTAAATACTTTGTGTGGTGAAGATAGAGCATAGCCAGACTATATGATTTTGTAGGGATAACTTTCTTTGGCCATGTTATTTTGAGAAGACATAATTGCTTAGTTAGTATGCTTGAAGTATTATTATTTTTATGTCAATATGAACTTTTGTCTTGAATCTTTCCGATCTGAATATTCATACCACAATTAAGAAGAGTTACATTGAAATTATGCCAAGTAGCACTCCGCATCAAAAATTCTTTTTTTTATCATTTACCTACTCGAGGACGAGCAGGAATTAAGCTTGGGGATGCCTGATACGTCTCCAATGTATCTATAATTTTTTATTGCTCCATGCTACATTATCTACTGTTTTGGACCATATTGGGCTTTATTTTCCACTTTTATATTACTTTTGGGACTAACCTATTAACCGGAGGCCCAGCCTAGAATTGCTGTTTTTTGCCTATTTCAGTGTTTCGAAGAAACGGAATATCAAACGGAGTCCAAACGGAATGAAACCTTCGGGAACGTGATTTTATCACCGAATATGATCCAGGAGACTTGGACCCCCGTCAAGAAAGGAGGGAGGTGGCCACGAGGGTGGAGGGCGCCCCCCTAGGGCGCGCCCCCCTGCCTCATGGGCCCTCCTTTGCTCCACCGACGTACTCCTTCCTCCTATATATACCAACGTACCCCCAAACTATCAGATATGGAGCCAAAAACCTAATGCCACCGCCGCAACCTTCTGTACCCACGAGATCCCATCTTGGGGCCTGTTCCGGAGCTCCGCCGGAAGGGGAATCCACCACGGAGGGCTTCTACATCATCACCATAGCCCCTTCGATGAAGTGTGAGTAGTCTACCTCAGACCTTCGGGTCCATAGTTAGTAGCTAGATGGCTTCTTCTCTCTTTTTGGATCTCAATACAATGTTCTCCCCCTCTCTCGTGGAGATCTATTCGATGTAATCTTCTTTTTGCGGTGCGTTTGTTGAGATCGATGAATTGTGGGTTTATGATCAAGATTATCTATGAACAATATTTGAATCTTCTCTGAATTCTTTTATGTATGATTGGTTATCTTTGCAAGTCTCTTCGAATTATCAGTTTGGTTTGGCCTACTAGATTGGTTTTTCTTGCAATGGGCGAAGTGCTTAGCTTTGGGTTCAATCTTGCGGTGTCCTTTCCCAGTGACAGTAGGGGCATCAAGGCACGTATTGTATTGTTGCCATCGAGGATAACAAGATGGGGGTTTTATCATATTGCATGAATTTATCCCTCTACATCATGTCATCTTGCTTAAGGCGTTACTCTGTTTTCTTGAACTTAACACTCTAGATGCATGTTGGATAGCGGTCGATGAGTGGAGTAATAGTAGTAGATGCAGGCAGGAGTCGGTCTACTTGTCTCGGACGTGATGCCTATATACATGATCATACCTAGATATTCTCATAACTATGCTCAATTCTGTCAATTGCTCAACAGTAATTTGTTCACCCACCGTAGAATACTTATGCTCTTGAGAGAAGCCACTAGTGAAATCTATGGCCCCCGGGTCTATTCTCATCATATTAATCTTCCATCACTTTATTATTTCTTTGCTTTTTTACTTTAACTTTTATTTTACCTTGCATCTTTATATCAAAAATACCAAAAATAGTATCTATCATCTCTATCAGATCTCACTCTCGTAAGTGACCGTGAAGGGATTGACAACCCCTATTCGCGTTGGTTGCGAGGAGTTATTTGCTTTGTCTAGGTACGAGGGACTCGCGCGTAGCCTCCTACTGGATTGATACCTTGGTTCTCAAAAACTGAGGGAAATACTTACGCTACTTTGCTGCATCATCCTCTCCTCTTCAGGGAAATCCAACGCAGTGCTCAAGAGGTAGCAACCGGCGCCACGAATCATATGACGAACGAGCTCGCCAAGCTGTCCACTCACCAGCCCTACTACGGTCACGACAAGGTTCACACCGCCAACGGTGTAGGTATGCCCATCTCTCACGTTGGTCAAGCATCTCTCTTAACTAGTCATCCATCTAGGCAGCTTCATCTTCGTAATATTTTACGGGTCCCCTCGGTGACTCTTAATTTGTTATCTGTTCCAAAACTCACTCTTGATAACAATGTCCTATGTGAATTTCACCCGTTTGATCTTTTTGACAAGGACCGAGCCACCCGGGAAATTCTGCTTAGCGGCCGCCTGAGCCATGGCTTATACCGCTTGGAGGATCCATCCGCCCCGCGCGTCTTCAGCGGTGTTCGTGTGTTGCCGTCTGCTACGTCTCGAGCTAGCGTTGGTTTTCCCCGAAGAGGAGGGGGTGATGCAGCACAGTAGCGTAAGTATTTCCCTCAGTTTTTGAGAACCAAGGTATCAATCCAGTAGGAGGTCACGCGCAAGTCCCTCGTACCTGCACAAAACGGTAGCAACTCGCAACCAACGCTTAGGGGTTGTCAATCCCTTCACGGTCACTTACGAGAGTGAGATCTGATAGAGATAATATTTTTGGTATTTTTGGTATAAAGATGCAAAGTAAAAAGTAAAAGCAAAACAAGTAAAATAAAGTAATGGAGATTGATATGATGAGAATAGACCCGGGGGCCATAGGTTTCACTAGTGGCTTCTCTCAAGAGCATAGATATTCTACGGTGGGTGAACAAATTACTGTTGAGCAATTGATAGAATTTAGCATAGTTATGAGGTTATCTAGGTATGATCATGTATATAGGCATCACGTCCGTGACAAGTAGACCGACTCCTGCCTGCATTTACTACTATTACTCCACTCATCGACCGCTATCCAGCAGGCATCTAGAGTATTAAGTTAAAAACAGAGTAACGCCTTAAGCAAGATGACATGATGTAGAGGAATAAATTCATGCAATATGATAAATACCCCATCTTGTTATCCTCGATGGCAACAATACAATACGTGCCTTGCAACTCTTTCTGTCACTGAGTAAGGACACCGCAAGATTGAACCCAAAGCTAAGCACTTATCCCATTGCAAGAACTACCAATCTAGTTGGCCAAACCAAACGGATAATTCGAAGAGACTTGCAAAGATAACTCAATCATACATAAAAGAATTCAGAGAAGATTCAAATATTATTCATAGATAAGGTTGATCATAAACCCACAATTCATCGGTCTCAACAAACACACCGCAAAAAGAAGATTACATCGAATAGATCTCCACGAGAGAGGGGGAGAACATTGTATTGAGATCCAAAAAGAGAGAAGAAGCCATCTAGCTACTAGCTATGGACCCGAAGGTCTGAAGTAAACT